>NW_020622492.1:3348524-3696832 GCF_003573695.1 Papaver somniferum
CCCCCCCCCCCCCCGCGCGGTAACGATTTTCCGTGTTTGATCTTTCGCGGCCGATGCCTTGTCCTTTCACACTAATTCAACACGAGAAGCATCCTTGCAGTCTAACAAATAAGCCCACACCATCCGATCGTCTGGGGTCAATTCTTCATAAACGGCCGCCTCGTTGTAGGAATGGGTCTTATAGAGAGGCAGACCGGTAAGTGCGACGACATCTTCCAAGACCACGGTGGCCTCGCCCCAGGCTGTAAGGAGAGTATGGACAGGAGGGATCCAGCGGCAGAAGAGTCGTGTTGTATCGCACCGGTATCTCTCTATTTCCCGATGGATAGAAGAATTTATATCCTCATAAATTCTGGCCTTACAAAGCATAGCCGCGTGGACGGGATTATCACGAATATAAGTCACCCAATGCGGCCATATCGCGGGAGTTTTTGATATATAATGGGTGTCGATATCAGGAAGCTCATAATCACCACGATGGATAGCCATACGAGGAACCCGTTTGAATGGATTAGTAGCTGTGTCAGCTGGCTCGGGGTACATAAGCCACCTGGGGGTGTTTGGGTAAGGTAATACTGGAGGGTTCAGGAGACGGGAGGCAAGATTCTCATCCAGGGGCATCGCATGTCTTCCCCCTCGGAACTCTTTTAATTTTAATCCGCGTTTTAACACGGGAGTTCCGGCGAACTCTGCAAGCGTATAAGACTCACCATCAGCAGGGGGAGGTAAGTGGAGCTCCAGTTCCTCCGAGTACTCGCTATCCTCCGAGCCATTGATCATTATTTCCTCCGACTCGTCGGAATCACTTGAAGAATTATCATCAGAAGAACTACTGGACATGGCGCGTGTGTGTGTGCAGTGAAAAGAAAAGAGGTGAACGGTGAAATAAGTGAAAGAAACAAGTAAATTAGAGGGCTCATATATATAAGGAATCTGAAGAAATAAAGGCGACAGTTGCACAAACGTACACGATAATTGATAAGGAACTGAAGAGGTCGTGCTAGGGGTAGTTCAAACGTCTCCCACGAACAACAGGGGGCAAGATATCCAGATAATGATTATAAGGTTATCTTATGATTAACCTCATAGTCAGGGGACTAATGTTGATACATGAAAAATAATTTCCTTTAACTAGGCTTTGGTGCCCTAAAGAGGGGAAGGGACACACACAAAACAAGGGGACTAAGGCCCAAGTTCACCAGAGAATTATCCATAAGATGGAAGGGACAAGGGAGGAATTAATGGGAAAGAAGGAGGTTTTATTAGAGAAGGAATGACATTAGTAGTAATTAAAGAAGTTTAGGACACATGGCATGATGTCATAAAAGGAAGGGGTTTTGGAAAATCTATATAAAGAAGGACAAGGTACAACGGAAGGACAACTCTCTCTCATACTATTCTAAGAAAAGTGAGGTCATCTTGGTATCCTAGGACGGGTAGAACCCAATGAGAATTCTGGTATTAACAAGTGGTAATGGGCTGGAATTGCTTTTCAGCTCCACAAGACTGACAAGCTTAACGAGTTGTTGGGCTTTGTTTGATGCCTGAGTTGTAGGCGTGAGCATGGGCTGGGTAGATTCCGATATGACACAACCGAGATTTGGTTTGTTGGTACAAAAGGAAACCTTCACAGCAACAAAAGGGATGGATCTTATGCTACTACTTTTCTTGGGTTACAACATGATAGATTTTATTTTTCTTCTTATTATGAACTCCTTTAATATGAGTAGCTAGTTTTATTTTGATTAAGGAATAAGTTGGACTCGTTGTTGATATCGTTATATGATTGATAGCTTTTTTTTTCAAGTTGCAAATTGCTTGAACCCGTAATCATATCTTTTGCTAGTTAAGGGTTTATTATACGTAAAAGCAATACACCTTGAATACAAGTAGCATAATTGTGATTATTGTTTTGTAGTGATACATCCTAGTAGTCACAAGTGAATCATAACCTTTGTGTGCTTTTACATGTTCGATTGCTTTGATTGGCCTGATTTCATAGAAATTAATGCATCTAGGGAATTAAACTTGATTAGTGCACTTTCTACATTAGGCTGTTCTTTTAGATAGAATTCATACTCGGATCTTTTAATGTGTTTGTCGATAACAAGAGGAAATTAGCGGGATATTCTTGCGATCAAGGTATCTTAGGGAATTTGATAAAGAGAGATTAAATATCAATTCCAATTATTATTTCAAATACATGTTTGTGAATGAAAACTAATCCCTGACCAATATCTTCATCTCATTGATTTGCTTGTTTATTTTCTTTATTTGCTTTTAGTTCATAAAATTAAAAAATCCCCCCTTATTCCATATAAGATACCAAAACATATAACAATCCAAGACCTCTCTGTGGGAACGATCCTTTCTTAACTAATACTTCATTATATATTTTGTGAGTGAGAAAGTGTAATTATTTTTGACGTGTTACGACAGCGATCAGTCATAGCGCGCAAATAAGATAAGATCTAACAATATGTATTTGATGCGATCCAACCTACCAAGACAATGAGCTCATATTTACACGAATCGAATTCAGTTAAGGTATAACACATGATTTTGAAAGTCCATGAGTTTCAAATGTTGATGTATCATCTTCTCATAACTCTATAGATATGATGGTTAAAAGCACATATTTTATGTCTAATGAATCTAATTCGGATGTTCAAAGAGATGATGAAAAAGATTTGGAAAAACTCCTAAAGCCTATTATTCTTCTGTCTACCAGGGTTCAGAATTTGAAAATAAAAACTGATACTCTTAGACAAGAGATCAGAAAATATGATATGCAACTCAATGATTTATCCCAAGAGAACAAGTCTCTCTCAGTTAAAGTAAAAGTTCTTGATAAAGCTTTTTCTCAAGAACACGAATTTCAAGATAAGACTCTAACTAGAGTATGTCGTAGTTTCTTCTGATGAAGAAAACAAATATCCTTGCGCGACTTTGTCAAATTGTGGTAACATGCCTAGTTCAGTCACATATGAAACAAATCATGATTTTAAGGTTTATAACCTGTTAGAATCATTAAGTCATACGAAAACTTGGAATTTCTTCATCTACTGCTACAATTGTTTATCATATATCTGATTCAAAGGAAACTTCGAATCGATCTAAAAGGAAGCATAAGAAATATAACTTTCAATCAATTTACAAGAAACTAGTGCTTCTTCAAAATATTTTATAAAGGTGTTAAAAGAAGTATGTTGTCTTAAAGATCTGAAAGGTTGTTCTGCAGTAGACAAAGTATTCAACTCTCAGACAAGACCTGTCAACTCTAAAAATCATGGCAAAAGAGTTGATAATTTATTTTGGAATAAAGATGTTCCACACTCATATCTGAACACACATGATTCACGTGAAGGTTTATTACTATGGAGACTATCCAGAAAAAAGAAAAAAGGGAAGATTCTGCCGCTAAGAAAATCACATAGAAATGGGTTCCAAAAAATCCTGTCATGAATTCTGGTGAAAGAATGATAAGGAAATCCTTAGAATGAGAAAATATCAAAAAAATATCATTGACAGAATAAAAAGAGATGTTAAGGTTCCGGAACCTTGAGATCTCTTATTGATGTTCCTTATCGTAGTCTCAAGGAAGATCAAAGAGAAAAAAGGAAAGATGATCGATTTGTGAAGATATCCTTGAAGGGAAACATGAACGATGCTCCTGATACTCGTTGTAAGTGTAACAAGGCTTACTCCAATGCAACCTAGTTGTATTGTGAAAGTGCACCCTTGTAAAAAAGTGCTAGTAGGATAAAAATGAGGAAGCACAAAAAACGAGAAAACATTTTTGGTGTTTGTAAATATCATAATATTTTTGACATTCGAAGTTTATCTTAATGGGGAAACTTAATTGTTGAATTAACATAAGTATTTTGTTTGAAGGGCCTAGATAGTTGTGAACCCATAATGTCAAAAGGTTCAAGTCAACATCGATCCTTGGTATTTAGGGTTTTCAAAAATAAACCTTGACTTTTAACGATTGTTGCCTAATGGAAAATATCTTCATCCATATTTGTGATTTCCGGACAAGGACTTTGTATTTGAATTTTTGGAAAGAAAATAAATAAATTCTTCTTGAATATTTTTCTCGTGGCAAACTCTATGTTATTTTCGGTCCAAAAACATTTTTTTGTGTCTTTAAGAAAATTTCCTGCTTAGTATATGTATTGAGAACCCCTTGTATACTTCTTATTTAAGCTTTATGCATGCCCCGTGTAACTCGGAGTATCACCAAGGAAAATAAAGAAGAAGCTCGGAAGATTGAGAATTGTAAAGGGATCGATAGAGAGTAAGAAAAAAAAAGTCCCTAACACCATGTCTGGCTATGATTCTGTTAAAGCATTGCTCGGTTGAACCCACAAGCGTTGGTATGTCAAGTTTGGTTTTCATATTTTAGTTCCAAAACTTGAGTTGCTTGATTATATTAATAGAGTCAACTTTGTTAGATTAGATTATGAAGTCTAGAAATGTTGATACAAACTCGTGTTACTCTAAAGACCCTGAAGATTATCGACATCAACGAGCACATCATCCTTCTGATCGAGATTAGTAATATAAACTTGACTTGTTTCCATTTATATCTACGTTGCCTTCAAGTCATTTTTACTGAAATATTACATACGAAGTTATATATTTATGCATCTCTAGTAGCGATGAGTTGATCGTTATAGTATGGTCAACGTGTCAAGGAAGAATATATAAGTTGTGATTACAACTTTCGTACATTGGAATCCGAAGTATATATGCGACATAACACTATCTTTGTAATTCTTTACTAGATTGTGTGTTGAACTTTGGGTTGATTCCATGCCTAGAAAACTATGTTTAACCACATGAATTTAAGGAAGTAGACTTGCGAAACTTGTTTCATAGTTGAAAGGAATCGAAGAGATAACTGATGGTCCAATTCCTATTGGGGATCTTTAGCAGGACCGATCCCTACCATGGGGATCACTTGCTCGACCAATCCCTAATAGATTCAGTGCAACAAAATCTTCTATAAAAAAAACTAATTTTCTTCTTTTCAATTTCTCCAACCCTAACCCTCAAACATAATTTCTTGTTTTCTCATTCTAGATTTTTAATTTAAGCTTTAATTTATATCGTCATAGTTTTTTCTCTGTCGTCGTTTCATAAGGAAATTGAGGAATAAATACTTTCTTATTCAGGGACCAGTGATAACACAGATAACATAAATTTTATTAAAATTTTGGTTGATGGTGTTTCTTTTCTCTCACATGAATTTGTGTGCTAGGTTTCCTGGACCAGTTGATATCCTAAAGATTCTTGGTGTTGATAAAGCAGATTTATAATTTATTCAATGTAAATTACATAGTTAGCAGTTAATGCTTAGATTTTTGGAAGAGGTTGATATTTTTAAGAGATACTCAAAAAAAATCTTCATCATTCAAATATTATGAAAATAAAGAAATGTATGTTACCTATTCAATGATTTTATAGATTGGAGGCGGTTATAATGATAATCCTATTGTGTTATAAAATAGTAGAATACGGGAGAAAGAAGATGATGTGCACAATATCTTAGGAAAAAAAAAATTGTAGACATTAAAGATTCCAAAATTTTGCACCCCTAAAAATCGGGATGCACATTCCGGCTCTTGCTTTGGTCTAAATGGTTGTATCTTTTTGTAGGCGGTTTCTATTTTTTATTTATTTTTTCTTAATTTACGTTCAAAACAATAAACATAGTTTTGCACAATTTACCAAATCTCTATGACTTGGTCCCTTTCTTTCATTCGAGTCTCCATAGTATTTAGACTTTCTATATGATTGACAGCAGAAAGTGGATATGTAGATCAAGATAATGAACCAGCAAATTAACCTTACATATTTTTCCCTGGGGTTTTCTTGTTTTGGCTATTCATTGATAAAGTTAATGTAAGGAAAACATAGTGAAACCCTTCATCAAATAAATCACTGCAATGAGCTTGATCCCCGATCAAAACCGAAGGATGATTAAGTTCTGAGAGTGGGTTTTTTAGATGATGAAAAATCATGGCCTCTTGTTGAATATCTATTATTTTTTTTTTGTTGTTGAATATATGAAATTATAAATGGAGGTGACGAAATACGAATGGATTCCCAAGGTGGCCTTGCTGGTAATACAGTTGCTAGTCTAGATTGAGAAATAACAAAAAATCAAATTTTCATCAATGTCTGGTAGTGATGATGGATGTAGTGGTAGTGCATCATTAGGAGATACTTTTCCCTTTCCAAGTTTTAAATCCAACAATTTTGGTTTTGATCAGAAAAAGAAAACTCAATTTATTTCTACGGGTCTAGATTTGCAGAGATGGTTGTGAAGCAAATTCCAAACGAGCAAGAAACGTGTTATTGATGAAGGTTTAATAAGGTTATTACTAGATGATCGTGTGTCCACGGTGGCTGTCGACCGCAACCTCAAAATTTGCAACGGTCTTTAGTAACAGATACAAGCATTGTTATTCGATTTCGTTATTCAATTTTAGTTTGATCCAATTGAAGGCGAAATTGATCTTTTTTTATTGGTTTTATGTTTTCTAGCAACATTTGGAGACTGCCAATATTCGATTATCAACTCAATTTTGGGAAAAATGATCAAATTGAAATGAAATGGAAACAAAATTAAAAAAAGATTGAATTGACACATGTCACATAGAGATGGCGTGACTTACAATAGAGGCAGGAATGTGCACCCACGTTTTTAGGAGGCGCACAAATTTGGACTCAACATTAAATATTTACAATTTATTAATAAAAAGTTAGGGAGTGGACTTTGTGCCTTTTTAGTGATTGTACTAGAAAACATAATGTTTATAACAAAACTTTGAATTCTATTTCTTAAATCTGAAAGAATTTTATTTATAAAAATTAGGCAGTGACTAAGTACAACCTACAAAAATAAAAAATAAAAAAACCAAATTTACACCCAAGTTATTCGGGTAATTATTTATCAATATTCAAAATCAACAAAAGAAAGAGTTACACGAGAGATGGAAAGAAGTCGAGCAACAAGTTGTGCTCCAATCCCTTTTTGAATTATTAAAACTCACTATAATCATCTTCTTCATCAAGTTATTTCTTTTCAATATTTAATTACAAATCAGGTTCAACGACAACTGCAAGTTCGATTTGTTTCTATGTATATGCATCTGCGCCCCTTCATATTAACACAACAATATCAAACCAAAATTAAAAATCCTTAATATTTAATTGTAAAATAAAATTATATAGTCAAATTTAGAGTTTGTTTAAATAAACCATGAAACAAGCATCAAGAAAACCCTTGAAAACTTTAACTGGCAATCTTCCCCAAATATAAATAAAAAAAATCATGCTTTTGATTATGTAAACTAGTATAGCACGCATGCGCGATGCACTTGCCGATACATCCGTTTCGTAATTTTGTTGTTTTCGTGCAGTAATCAACGGCCAAAGTCAAAACTCGGTCAACGATCAATGCCAAGTGGTGAAAACTCATTTCATGTTAATGTGAAAAAGTAATCACAACTAAACTTGAATTTTTTATTTAATAATTTTTCAATCATAAATGTCCTTTTACATCAAGAATGTATATTCGTAACTCGTGTTTTTCTAAGACAAAAAGACTTCTTTATATACAATATTTTTCGTGTATGTTCCCTTTTTTTAGCAATGGTGCCTTTAGTCACTAATACTTTCGTGTTTCCATTTGACACTCCTCCCAGCAACGTACGGTTGACCATGGTTGAACACATGTTAAGGAAAAAGAATACCCGTGTTTTCGATCGTTTGCCCTTGCGCCTTGTTGACTGTAAAGGCGAAACAAAAATATATCGGAAATTGTTTACGTTTAAACTTGTATGAGAGCTTCAGATTCTCCATGGCCCCAGTGGCATCCTGTGAATAAAAACTCATGTACCTATGTAATTCCCACTAATAATTATAGCATCTATACAGTTCGGGAAGAACTCTTTGATTATTAACCTGATATCATTACATAGACCATTTTTTACATCAACATTCCGCAACAACATAATAGGTGCATCGATCTTCAATTTCAAAATGTGTAATAGCAAACCTCCGGGACAAATGTTGTTCAAGTATTCTTATTGGTAAAGACCGTGAGTATCATGGTCCACAGAATCAAATGAGTAGAATATAACATATTCTCTAGGAAAGATGATAAGTACTCGGTCATTAAGCTTCTCGACGTACTCGTTTAATGGTGTGATCAATTTCCTATTGACCACGTAGTCTCTATCTCTGGCAGTTTCCACTAAGTTTAGAAATGTTACATCTATAAGTTGGGACAAAGAAGCATCACTAACTGTTATAGCACTACTCTTTCGAACTCACAGGCGTTTCTATCTCAAGCTTGTTGTCAAGTTTAGTTGCCAAAATTATAAATCTTGATTTCTAGTCTACTCATAGCTAAGTCTAGGACTAGGATAGAAAGTGTACTTTATCTCTAGACTCCATGGCGATCATCATACAAAGACGAAGAACTACTCAAGGAACTGGTGGAACTTCATCGACTAAAAGGTATGTGGAGACTTGAACTTATCTATCACTCAAAAGTCTATCTACTTTATCTCTTATCTTGAGACAAAGGTCGTATTACTATATAGACCATGATTATACACATTTGCTATTCCGAGCCGAGTTTTTCTCGCTTATCTATTTCTCGAAATATGTGTTAGTAAGCTTTCTCTTTGGCCAAATTCATCTTTACTAGTGACGAAAGTCATATTAGTTTCAATTACTTGAAAATCGCTTTGACGAAAAATAGCTTGTGAACAACAACTATATAACGTCCTCTAAGAATGTTTCAATGATTGAAATGAGATTTTAGAATATAACCTTGAAAGGATATAAACATTGTGTGATAACTCATACGTGTGTAAGTCCTTATTACTTGAACTAAAGTATGCGTACTTTGCTGCTCAGGAAAACCGGAACTGAGGTCTGCGTGCTGTCGAAAGTTCACATCCCGTGAATTTCTGCTAGAGTTTGTGAACTGAAAACAAACTTATTTCGGGTACTTAAGTCTGCGTACCAGTATGCATACTTAAATGGGTTAGTTTATAAAACAGATTATTCGTGAACTTAAAATTATATAAACTAAGGAATGCATACTTGAAAACCGTGGCTATAAAGTTCATGAATTGACTCGAGTGAATCAAATCGTTTTTGCTTCAACTGTGTCTTGTATACTTCTATAAGATCTAAGAAATTGAACAACTCTCTAACTAGTTCTCTTGAGTCATTTGAACTAGTTATGGTTAAGATGAATATAGTTGATATGAAAGTGCTCATATGGCTAACCATTTGGTTAATTACCGTTGAACCAACTAAGTTTACATGTTTGGGTACGGTTAAACAAACCTAAATAAACGTGCATTTTATTTGTGTGTAATAAGCTAAGTTCGATCTAACGGTTGAAATATATTAGCTTGAATCTAATCAGGTTTTTATCTAACGGTGAATATTGAATGCTTTGTTACCAAGGTAACTTAGATTGCAAACCCTGATTTGAAAGACTATATAGAGGAGAACTCTAGTAACTGGGAAACGTAATCCCCAAAGCTTTTGTGTGATACTAGTTGTATTAGCTAGAGTCGATTCTCCTTTAACCTTAGGTTTCTATCGAGACCCTGTAGGTTAACGACTCGAAGAGTTCATTGGGATTGCGAAGGCAGACCCAACTATTTTCTCTGTAGTTGTGTGATCTGATCTTGTTGTTTCTATCGTATTAAGTACAAACGTAAGATTTGCTTGAGATTGATTTCTTCGATAGGCAAGATATAAAAGAAGTCACAAACATCTCCGTCTCATCGATTCTGCAATATCTTCTTTCGCTAGTCGATTAAGATTATTGTGAGGTGATTGATAATTCTAGGTTGTTCTTCGGGAATATAAGTCTGGGTTATCAATTGGTTCATGTTCACCTTGATTTATCAAAAGACGGAACAAAAACTTGTAGGTATCTCTGTGGGAGACAGATTTATCTATTACCGTAGACTTTTCTGTGTGATACGAATTTGTTTATTAAAGTCTTCGACTTTGGGTCGTAGCAACTCTTAGTTGTGGGTGAGATCATCTAAGGGGATCAAGTGCGTAGTATCCTGATGGTATCAGAGATATAAGGAGTGCAACTGTACCTTGGATTAGTGTGAGATTGATTGGGGTTCAACTACAGTCCAGACCGAAGTTAGTTTGTAGTAGGCTAGTGTCCATAGCGGCTTAATACAGTGTGTGTTCAATCCGGAATAGGTCCCGGGGTTTTTATGCATTTGCGGTTTCCTCGTTAACAAAACTTCTGGTGTCTGTGTTATTTCTTTTCTGCATTATATTTGGTTATATAATTGAAATATCACAGGTTGTGCGTTGAATCGATCATTTGGGAAATCCAACCTTTGGTTGTTGATTGATCCTTGAACATTGGTATTTGGTACCGTTCAAGTGATTTCTCTCGTATTCAATTAGACTCGCAGATTTCTATTTTCTTGAGTAAGTATTGAATCGAGAAAGTAAGATATAACTCTTTGATATGCTTTCATTAAGATTGAGTCTGACTGTCTAGTTGATTCTCTTAAAAGTATATTGGAGTTTGTCCATACAGATTGCTAAGCAAAAGATTGGGTGTGGTTGTTAGACCCCCTCTTTTTCAATTGGTATCAGAGCAGGCAAACACGTTAAAGACCTAATAAGTTTGTATTTGTAGCGATCTGATTATGAACGAGTCTATCTCTAATAACGTACCAGTTCATAAATTACCAGATGTTTTTCAAAGCTTGGATTCACCTAAGAAAACTGTCACATCTAGGTCAGTATCTAAACATTCTCTTAATGTAGAACTTGTTGAAGTCTGGGAAACACGCCTAGAAGAACAGTTAGATGAACTTCCTGATGAAGGTGATTCATATATTGGTAGAGATGTTGATGAGGAAGCCTCAGAGTATATTAAGCTTTTGAATTCGTTGGAAAAGAAAAAAATGACAACTTCTCATGTCACACCTTTTCTGACTAATCTGTGTCGTATAAATAAGAAATTGAGAAGATGTTACGCAGGTGTTTATGATTCGAATCGTTCTAACGAATCGATCCTCAAGGATTCTGAGGAAAACCTACGTATGAAGTCACTTGAATGTGATAATCTTTATCAAAAGTACTTTTTGTTGGAAGAGAAACTTGCAGAAACTGAAGCAAAGATTAACTCTCTGCAAGCAAGTTTTGATGACAGAAAAGCGCTTGTCTCACTCGAGAAAAACGCCTTGAGGCTGATTTAGTTGTTGCTCTTGATAAAATAAAGGTGTTGGAAGATGACTTAAAAATTTCAATACTAGTTCAAGCAAATTAACCACTATGCTATGAGCAAGTAAAAATCATCGTGATATACGAGGATTGGGATATAAGGGAATAGATGATCCAAGTGTTAGAGCACTACTCGGTTGAACCCACTAGAGTTGGTATGTCAAGTTAGTTGTCAATTTTAGTTGCCAAAATGCATTCTTTATTTAGCATTCTAAAGATAGTTTCGGACTAGATTAGGTCTAAGAAGTTGAATCGAAGCTATCCTTAAAGGATGAAGATTGAAGATTGAAGACTACAAGAAGACATCAACAAGTAATTCATCAACAAAGGTATGTGATTGATTTAATTTAGATTCTTGTTCAATTCTACCTTTCTAATCTATCAAGATATATGCTCACTCTATGGAACAATTCCGATGACGGTAAATGTACATTTATGTATATATACTTGAGGTTATTTGATTCATGAACTTGGAGACAATAACATTTATCCTTATTAAGAATCTCATGTTATAGTGAATGAGCTTACGAATCCAACGAGCCAAGAATCACTCAAGCCCGAGTTATAGCGATGAAGTTATGAGTGATTTATTAAAGTTCGTTAGTAGGAAACAATCCATGGGCTGTTTGTAGTAGTTCATGGACTTGGTCCCAATTCGTGACTAAAATCTATTTTTGGTCAAGTTGGTGATGTTTCATTGTCTAGGAAAGATGGCTATTATTGCAAACATATTTGATTACCATATTAAAGTGTTTGAGATAACTTTTAATTCCTGCCTAAGTTAGAATGTGATTTATTCACATAAATAAATATTTGCTATTTAATTATTAATTAATTATTTATGCATAATATTTGTAACTTAGGAAAGACTCCCATAATTAGGAGAGTCTTGAAAAAGGAAAATAGTCAAAACCCTAGCTTTGTTTTCAAGCTAACTTTTCACTATAAATAAAGGGTTCGTGAGTTTATACAGTTTTCATCCCCTTTGGAAAATTGGCATAAGCTTTGCAGGTTGTTTCCATGTCTTCTGTTCTTCGTGAACAAGAGTGAGATAAAAGTCTTTGTATTGGGGATCACAAATCCAAGTTGGACTAAATCTTCGTGATTGATTATACAACTTGTAATCTAGGTTTTTCACCTCTTGTCTATTCTGATATAAAACCATTCAAGAGTTGTTGATCATAAACCCTAGGTTTTGATAGATTTCAGTTTCCGATTGTATACCAACACTTGTTAGTCGAAATCGGAGACTAGAAAGAAAAACTTTTATTGAGGCATCTCGTAAAAATTCTTGAGAAGTTTTAAACAAGATATCTCTAGATTTATTCTAGTTGTTCTTGTTGTAGAGTTATTAGGTTTCTCTAACTTTTATTGAAGAGTATAATAATCCCTAATCTACAAATTTTCTTTGATATTAATTTTACCTAGTAATTATTTTATCAAAACAAACACAAGATTTCCAAAACCTTGATTCACATCTAAAGGGAATTCAAACTGGTGTTTTGTGCAAAAAAAATATCAAATCATATAAATCGTGTTGGTGTATCTTTTAAAGAGAACCTTGGGTTCTGCTAGAAGATTTGCGTGAAGAATTTCTAAAGAGAATCGGTATTCTGCTAGGAGTTCTACAAGTGATGAAGGAGGTATGACATCTAGTCTGAATAGGTAGTAGGAAATTGGTGTAACAACTTATAATCAATGTGTTTTTATTCTGGACTAGGTCCCGGGGTTTTTCTGCATTTGCGGTTTCCTCGTTAACAAAATTTGGGTGTCTGTGTTATTTCTTATATTTTATTTATATAATAGAAATATCACAGGTTGTGCCTTAAGATCAATCAGTTATTGTGTCCGACCTTTGGGTTGTTGAGTGAATTGATTGACACTTGAACATTGGTCTTTGGTACCGTTCAAGTTAATCCTCTTATATTCAATCGGGCTCGCAGATTTATATTTGCTGATTGCGGATTGAATCAAGAGATCGAGATATAAAACTCTTCGATATACTTTTTATAGATTGAGTCTAACTGACTAGTTGATTCTCTTGAAAGTATATTGGAGTTTGTCTATTTAGATTGCCAAATGAAATATTGGGTGTGGTTGTTAGACCCCCGCTTTTTCACCAAGTATTAGCAAAGAGGTAGAAATTTTCAAGGCTAGTGATTCTTCTCAACAAAAGGTTTCCGCTGATGGAAAAAGTGAAATACCTTCACCGGAAGTTAAAGTTCGAAAGAGCAAAGTATATCAACCTCCAAAGTCAGCACACACAGATCGAAGTAAGAACATTCCTTATGTTTTCCACTATGCGGAAATAAAGGTCACCTGGAAAGGAGATGTCGTTTCCGTATAAGGAATGAGAAACTTCATGATGTTCTTGTTTGGGCATCACAAGAAGTTGTGAAACCAAGATCATATGTTAAGACTAATCCCCTTAACGTTACGGGTTGTAATTGTCCAACCTTTAGGCAAAGGAATCAGTGTTGTGATAATCCTAGTTTTTCCTATAAACATTATATGAATCCTTTTCACAATCGTATTGGTTATCAAAAGGATAACTTCGTAACGACGAAGACAAGATCCGATGCTCCCAATTAGAGAAAGACTAACTTGCAAAAGAATAGTCAATCTAATTCTATTCCGAGAATTCTAGAAGAGAGTAATGGGAACAAGGTTCCGGTTGTTCCTAAACGCACTCAGAAGTGGGTACCAAAGAAAGCCAATGATGCTTTGAGTGTGAAAAGGAATGATCTTCCAGAAAATTCCATGACTATGGAGAAGGCAGTATCCATGATGTTGGAACTTATAAAGTTTTTTGCAAAAAAGGAATTGGATATGAAAGGTTCTAAAAGCGATCTCTTTTATGATAATCCAAAGGTCACTTGTGGTGAGCAAGACATCGTTCACCCCAACACAACTTGATTGTGTTGTAAGTGCATCCTCACCAAGGAATGACCTGCTATGTATACGGTGAAGGAAGCACGAGAATTGGGGCACACAGATTATGTTCGGTAAGGCTGTAGAATTCAGTTGGATTCTTCTAAAAAGGTATGTCTATAAACCTGAGAAAGATTTGTGTTTTTATAATGATCCATGTACCTTGTTTATTGTTCATTTCAACCTAACTTGATCTGTGTTTAAGGTTTGAAAATAGTAGTTTGGGATGTTTGGACTTCATGGTACACCTACCAGGTATGCATAACATCATTTAAAATCAAAATCCAGGGGTTTAAGTACGCATACCCGTTTGCATACTTCCCCAGGTCATGAAAATTCGTTTGCTAACCCGTATGCATACTTAACGTCGATATTAGGTAAACTTGTTTTGGCCGTAACTTCTTCGTCCGAACTCGGAATGACCTTATTTTTTTTTTGAATTCTCTTCCTTTTTGAAGTATCTTCAAAATGGAGATTAGAAACCTTGAATTTGGATGAGTTAAGATTGGTATTTGTCATGTATCTTGTTTTTGAGTGTTTTGCTCCGTTTCGTCACACTTGTTCCACTTCTCTCGGGCTTCGTCACTTGGATTCTTGGAGTACTACTCTTCTAAGATAATTTTTAGCTTTTACAAGAATGTTGTTGGTGAATCATAAAGAAGGAAGTTCAAGAATGGGTAGTAGTACGCATTGCTATGGGATTCTTGAATGTTCACAATCATCCTTTGTGAACTATGGTTCATGGTCTTTAATGAATTTGTATGTTCTTATTTTTTAAGAAAATCTTTTTATACGCCTTTGGTAGATATTCTTGGTGTAAATCCGTGCGAAAAAGATTGATTCTACCCTCTAAGGACAAATCATCTTGTATGTGCATTACGAGTTTGTCTTGATGCCTAGGAAACTTCTTATGAGAATTTATTCTTGTTTTTGAGAAGGATTACTAGAGTTTGGAATAACTACTATTGTGATTACACATATCTATTGCCAAACGTTTTCATGTTCATGATTTTAGATTTATTTATTTAAATTCTAAGTTATCTGGAAGATGGTTTTTGCAATTTTAATCTTTATGATTTTATATATTGCAAATTGTTGTTTACGTCCGTGAACCTATGCCTGTCCCATACTTGTTCAAAAGTTATCTTTATTATGTCGGTATGAAAGTATAGATAGAAGATAGAATGAACTTTCGACAATACAAAAGTTAAAGCCTTTTATGTCATTGTTTTGATGGAAAAAGGATAAAACTTTTGTTTACAAGGATTAAGTCTATTATATGTCATTGTGCAAATAGTGATGGAAAATAGAATGAATCCTTGTTTATTCCGAAGTATTGGTCTTCTCCGATCCACATTTTTGTACATATATTTTGTTGCTCCGTAAGGTTTCTTATGTTTGAGCATGACCAACTAAATTGATCATTCTCTTGTGGTTATTTTAGTTGTTGCTCCCTAAGTTCTCTTATGACGAGCATGAACAATAGAATTGATCATGTTGTTGTGGTTAATTTGGTTGTGTATTCCAATTAAATTAATCATGGGTTTTCTTGTGGTTAATTTAGTTGTAAATTCCGATTAAATTAATCATGGGCTTTCTTGTGGTTAATTTAATTGAGTATTTTGGATTCAAATTCATATTCGTATGTGATTTGTTATGTCCAAAAGAAATCCTTCTTTTCTTGTGAAAGTAAGGTTGCTCTTGTTGTTCTTTGGGGAATGAAATTTTATGGGGGAGAGTTCTTAATTGAACTTGTGCTTAATTGCCAAATCTTTGTGGGGAGTGCGGATATGGAATATTATAGGGGTTATCTTGTATATTTATAAACTCCTTGATGAATGCATTTAGCTTTGGCTATATGATGGCATCTAAAATGTTGATATGTACTTTCTTTTGGTCATGAAATGTCTCTATGGAAATTTCATTAGGATCCACTAGTTTTCGTACCTTTGCCAATTTTATTGACAAAAAGGGGAAGAATTAATGTGTAGTTCACACTACAAATACATATGATTTTAGGATCATTATGTAAGGGGGAGTGGTTTCCATGTGAGATGGAATATTGGCTAAGGGAGAGTGGTACATATCACCATAATATTGTTTTCGAAGTTGTGATATAATTGAACTTTGATGTTGTGAAATAATACTATGACATTGTTAACAATGATTGAGAACTCTTGTTTTCTCATTGTCATAGCTACGGATTTTCAACAACGATGATGCTAAACTTACAACCTTTGGAATCATTGGAGTACTTGGAAGTGACGAAGATTTCGAGTAATGTAGAAGAACCAAGGAGATCATGCATGTGGAAGAGAAGCTACAAAATTTTATTTATTTATTTTGTATTCCATATGTATTGACAGTTTTGTCACTAAAATTGACAAAGGGGGAGATTGTTAGAGCACTGCTCGGTCGAACTCGCAAGCGTTGCTATCTCAAGCTTGTTTTTAAGCTTAGTTGCCAAAACTTTAAGTCTTGATTTCTAGTCTACTCATATCTAAGTGTCGGAATATGATAGAAAGTGTATTTGACCTCTAGACTCCATGGCGATCATCATACAAAGACGAAGAACTACTCAAGGAACTGGTGGAACTTCATCGACTAAAAGGTATGTGGAGACTTGAACTTATCTATCACTCAAAAGTCGTATTTCTACATAGACTATGATTACATTTGCTATTTCGAGACGAGTTTATCTCGCTTATCTATTTCTCGAAATATGTGTTGGTAAGCTTTTGCTTTGGCCAAGTTCATCTTTACTAGTGAAAGTCATATTAGTTTCAATTACTTGAAAATCGCTTTGACGAAAAATAGCTTGTGAACAACAACTATATAACGTCCTCTAAGAATGTTTCAATGATTGAAATGAGAGTTTAGAATATAACCTTGAAAGGATATAAACATTGTGTGATAACTCATACATGTGTAAGTCCTTATTCCTTGAACCAAAGTATGCGTACTTTGCTGCTCAGGAAAACCGGAATTGAAGTCCGCGTACCAGTATGCGTACTGTCGGAAGTTCACATCCCGTGAATTTCTGCTAGAGTTTGTGAATTGAAAACAAACTTATTCGGGGTACTTAAGCCCCATACCAGTATGCGTACTTCAGTGGGTTAGTTTCTAAAAACGATTATTCGTGAACTTAAAGTTATATAAACTAAGGAATGCATACTTGTAAACCGTGGCTATAAAGTTCATGAATTGATTCGAGTGAATCAAATCTTTTTTGCTTCAATTGTGTCTTGTATACTTCTATAAGATCTAAGAAATTGAACAACTCTCTAACTAGTTCTCTTGAGTCATTTGAACTAGTTATGGTTAAGATGAATATGGTTGATATGAAAGTGCTCATATGGCTAACCATTTGGTTAACTAATGTTGAACCAACGAAGTGTACATGTTTGGGTCCGGTTACACAAACCTAAATAAACGTGAATTTCATTTGTGTGTAACAAGCTAAGTTCGATTTAACGGTTGAAATATATTAGCTTGAATCTAATCAGGTTTTCATCTAACGGTGAATATTGAATGCTTTGTTACCAAGGTAACTTAGATTACAAATCCTGATTTGAAAGACTATACAAAGAAGAACTCTAGCAACTGGGAAATCTAATCCCCACACCTTCTTGTGATACTAGTTGTATTAGCTAGAGTCGATTCTCTTTTAACCTTAGGTTTCTATCGAGACCCTGTAGGTTAACGACTTGAAGAATTCATTGGGATTGTGAAGCCAGACCCAACTATTTTCTCTGTAGTTGTGTGATCTAATATTGTTGTTTCTATCGTATTAAGTACAAACATAAGATTGGCTTGGGATTGATTTCTCCGATGGGAAAGATATAAAAGCAGTCACAAACATCTTCGTCTCATCGATTCCGCAATATCTTCTTTCGCTAGAAAATTAAGATTATTGTGAGGTGGTTGATAATTCTTGGTTGTTATTCGGGAATATAAGTCCGGGTTATCAATTGGTTCTTCTTCACCTTGATTCATCAAAGACGGAACAAAAACTTGTAGGTATGTCTGTGGGAGACAGATTTATCTATTACCGTAGACTTTTCTGTGTGATACAGACTTGTTTATTAAAGTCTTCGACTTTGTGTCGTGTCAACTCTTAGTTGTGAGTGAGATCATCTAAGGGAATCAAGTGCGTAGTATCCTGCTGGGATCAGAGACGTAAGGAGTGCAACTGTACCTTGGATCAGTGTGAGATTGATTGGGGTTCAACTACAGTCCATATCGAAGTTAGTTTGTAGTAGGCTAGTGTATGTAGCGGCTTAATACAATGTGTGTTCAATCCGGAATAAGTCCCGGTGTTTTTCTGCATTTGCGGTTTCCTCGTTAACAAAACTTCTGGTGTCTGTGTTATTTCTTTTCTGCATTATATTTGGTTATATAATTGAAATATCACAGGTTGTCCGTTGAATCGATCAATTGGTAAATCCAACCTTTGGTTTTTGATTGAAATTGATTGATCCTTGAACATTGGTCTTTGGTATCGTTCAAGTGATTTATCTTGTTTTCAATTAGACTCTCAGATTTCTATTTTCTTGAGTAAGTATTGAATCGAGAAAGTGAGATATAACTCTTTGATATACTTTCATTAAGATTGAGTCTAACTGTCTAGTTGATTCTCTTAAAAGTACATTGGAGTTTTTCCATACAGATTGCTAAGCGAAATATTGGGTGTGGTTGTTAGACCCCCGCTTTTTCACTAACCCATGGTATGACCATCTCTTCCGGAACCTTTTATCATCTAATTAGCAACGCAAGGTTTATCCCGACACCAACACGAATCAAAAACTGAGAATAAGATGCATCCTCGGCTGCACCCATATTCTTCTTCAGATGCAAAACATGTATATTTTCCCACAAATGTGATCTTTTAAGAATATAATGTAATTCAATGTCATTTCGAATTATCCGCCTAAAAGTTAATTAAGTACCAGAGTTTAAGGAACATTAAGTATCGCATATCAATATAAAATATATTTTTTTATCTTAAAAGAAAAAAATATGCAATGTACATGCATCGACTGTTCGTCCCCTTGTACGCCTTGGAATCACTGGTAGTACCTGGCGGAATCACCTCCCATGATTAGCATATTTCTACCAAATGGTTCAGCAATCCCAGTGATATCTCTCATCATCTGATCAAATGATTCCAAAGAGTAGCGATGCGTCATTGTAGCTTCATCCCACATAAAGACGGCAGCATGCCTCAAAAGTTTAGCTTCCTCAGATTGCTTCTTTGTACAACACGTTGAAGTTGCTGTTTGTGTCATCGGAAGTTGAAACATTGACTGTGCTGTCCTCCCACCATGTAGCATAGTAGCAGCAATTCTCGATGTGGCTTTTTCTAGCACAATACAATCGTTTTTCCTAACAGCGCCAGAATAGCACGGCAGGGATATGTCTTCCCAGTACCTCTCAGACCATCTATGGAGAAGACTTTACTTTCCTTTCTCTCAATTGCTACCATGATTGTATCGTAGGCCCTATACTGGTCTTCATTCAGCTTTTGGACAGAAAACAGGTCTTCGCCAGATATAGGAATCGACAACTCCTCTAGAATCAGACTCGAAATCTCAAATTCCTCACCCAATGTGCCTATAATCGGAGGTAGATCATACATGTATATATCTTTATCGTGTTGCTTAAATATCAAATTCAACTCGCGAAGAAGAAGATCTGATAAGAATGTCGAGCTTGCATTGCTTGAACTTGAGTAATCCTCGACCATGCTGTTAAAAAAATTCATCCCATAATTCTCTCACGCCTGATGGATTACAAAAGTTCAAGATAGATGAGAATTGTCTTCTCAGAGCAGACAACTTCTTGATTGTTGTTGCTTCGTCCAAAGACGCTCTCGCACTATGATCATTCTCCAAGAATCCTAGTTTTTCGGAAGCTCTCTTGAATGCCCGACATCTCTCTCCATCAACAAACAATAGATCATCAAAACAAGTCGGGACTCTAACGTGGTTCAGAATGTGCCTTACGAACCATATCTCTCTTGCACATGAAGATATTGTATAAACCCTCCCTATCGTCTTCTGTGTACTTCGTCTTCTTCTCTAATTTTTTTGTTTTTGTATCCCAACAGTAGCATTCTGGAAATTCACGGTGTAACAGCTCTGTCTCTCTAGGATCGCGAGCATTTGTCACAAAGAATTATGTCAATGTTGTTCTCAAATTCCTTTCATTAGACAAAATTTTATCCAACGTTTGGTAATCATAGTACTTGATGCTTTATTGGTTAGGAAGATGTATCTGTAATCTCACTACCGAAGGCTAGACCTTGTAAATAGGAAATAAGATATTCCACATTTTCTCTTGAGGACAAACCCATCTTGCATTAATATACCTTGTTATCTCGTCATGGTCTTCTGGATGCACTCTAAAAGATACATAATCCGGACCCTTATACACATACTTGTAAAGATATTTAACATTCTCCAAACTGCTACAAATTTCTAAGTTTATATGCCAATCTAACTTGTATAATAACCAAGGGTTATAAGGCACAATCATCCTATTATCTACTTCAAAACTTTCACTCTTGCATATGCATCGTCCATCATTACGTCTCCTGTAAACATGTTATGCATATTTTCCTTGCACAGTACACTCAGAAAACTCTTTTGGAAAGTTTCTCGTATATTTACCATCTCTCATGCACTTACTACCACATGGACCGTGACATTTTTTCACACTCGTGTAGTTCTAGCTCTTCATCAGAGTCAGGTATTTCTGCTCTCACTATCTTTTCATAATCATCGGGACCTTGTAATTTGTCTTCGTCACTAAATATAATTAACATATGTGTTAGAGCACTTCTCAGTCAAACTCTCAAGTGTTGATATCTCAATCTTGTTTGTCAAGTTTAGTTGATCAAAACTATATACTTTATTTCCAGTCTACTTATAACTATGTCTCAGATTAGGATATAATGTGTAGTTCAGATTTAGACTTCACGGCGTTCACCAATTGAAGAAGAAGATTTACTGAGGAGCTTGGAGGAACTTCATCAACAAAAGGTATGTGGAGACTAAGACTTATGTATCACTCAGAATTCTATTCTCTTATATGTTCTAATGAGACTAAGTTGTATAGATATATGTACTTTGACATTATACACATTTGATATTTCTAGTCGAGTTTATCTCGCTTATCTATTTCTCGAAATATGTGTTCGAAGTTTTTTTATTTAGCTATGTTCATCATATTCTTGACGAGTTTAGTTGGACACAATCTATTTGTTGGAAACTAAATATTATGTCAACAGATGATCATGTGAAAATTGCCTCGAACATCTTATATGATTTGCGTGAGACAGTCATTTGATGTTATCTTGGGAAGTTTCGTATTAATCATTCGATAACTTGAAAATTACTTGAAGCTAATGGTATGTGTGAAATTAGCATTGTCGTTTTCCAAGGATGTTCCAATGATTAAAATGAGAGTTTAGAACAATTTCCCATGTCTGGATACAACAGGGTAAGCATACCTAGTATACGAACTGTATTGTGATGATTCAGGTCCGGAAATCTTGTTTGCGTACCTAGTATGTGAACGGATTTACCTGAGAAGGTCCGAAACACTTGTTTGCGTACCTAGTATGCAAACGGGTTTACCTGAGTTGGGTTCGAAACAGTTGTTCACGAACCGGGTTTGCGAACGGCTTGACTAGACCAAGGTCCGGAGCTGTTGTTCGCGTACCCAGTTTGCGAACACAGTGGTGAAGTTCTAAAATCGGTTATGTATGATTCTCATACTCATGAACTAAAACATTTATGATTTAAGGAATGCAAATTAACTTTGCAAACCGTGGCTTAATGTTCATGAATTAATTCTTGTATAAGTACTTTGTATGATTACGAATCAAACCGATTTTAATTCAATTTGTTCATATATATTTCTATGAGATAGTGAACAATTGAACAACTCTATTTGAAACACAACTAGATTCATATTAATTATCTATCTAGAAGTGTTAGATGAATACGGCTAAGACAAAATTGTTCATACAGATAACTTCGACAAACTGTTATTAAGCCAACTCAATATACACGTTTAGGTACAGTAACCCGTATCTAAATATAAGTATATTTCATTTGTGTGTAATAAGATAAGAAATGATGGAGATCGATTTCTTAATTTCTAAGCATACTTAGCTTGAATCTTAAATCAGGAGTTCATCTAATGGTAAATATTGAATGCTTTGTTACTAAGCTATCTTAGTTTTGATTGTAAGAAACCCTGATTTGAAAGACTATATAAGGGAGAACTCTAGAAACTGGAAAACCTAATCATGACACTTTCTTGTGTCCTAGTTGAAAACTAGAGTCGATTCTCGTTTAACCTAGGTTTTTCAAAACCATTATTAGGTTAACGACTTGAAGACTTCATTTGGGATTCGTGAAACCAGACCCAACTATTTTCTTTGTAGTTGCGTATTCTGATATCACTTGTTCTATCTTATTGAGTTTCATCTTCTCTAAGATTTACTCGATATTTATCTCCGATAGGTAAGATGTAAAAAGTAATCACAACAGTTCTTCGTCTCAGACTCTTGTGATTCCGCAATAACTTCTTCTGTTAATCAGTTAGGTTATTGTGAGGTGACTAATATTTCTAGGCTGCTCTTCGGGAGTATAAGACCGGATTATTAGTTAGTCCATGTTCACCTTGATCTTTGTATCAAAATAAGGAACAAACTGAATAAAGAATAGACATATCTGTGGGAGGCAGATTTGTTTATAAGTCTTCGACTTTGGGTCGTAGTAACTCTTAGTTGTAGGTGAGATCATCTAAGGGAATCAAGTGGGAAGAATCTGGCATGGTTCTAGAGGCATAAGGAACGTGACTGTACCTTAATCGGTGTGAGACTTGGTTAGGTATCAACTACATTACAGTTCGAAGTTAACTTGTAGTAGGCTAGAGTCTCTAGCGTCTTAATACACTGTGGTGTTCAAATCTGGACTAGGTCCCAGGGTTTTTCTGCATTTACGGTTTCCTCGTTAGCAAAATTTATGGTGTCTGTATTATTTCTTTTCCGCATTATATTTGTTTATATAATTGAAATATCACAGGTTGTGCGTAGTTAAATCAGTTGATAAATCCGACCTTGATTGTTGGATAGAACTTGATTGACAATTGAGCATTGGTCTTTGGTACCGTCCAAGTTATTTCACATATCAATCAGGCTCGCATATTTCTGTCTGTTTGATTTGTTGATTGTATTGAGAAAGATATGAAAACTCTTTGATATAATTCTTGATTGAGCCTCTCTTTTAAGTTGGTGCTCTTGGAATTAAATTATAGTTTATTCCGTACAGATTGCCGAACGAATTATTGGGTGTGGTTGTTATACCCCCGCTTTTTCAATTGGTATCAGAGCAGGCAAACATGCTAAGACCTCATAAGTCTGTGTTTGTAGCAATCTGACTTTATGGACAGAAGTGCTATCTCAAACGACGCGTCACCAGTTCAGAAACATTCTGACTTGGTTCAAAGCTTGGTTTCACTTGAGGATTCTCTCACATATTTATCATTGCATGATACTGTGTATAACTGGGATACACTCCTGGACAAACAGTTGGATGAACTTTCAGATGAAAGTGATTCAGATGTTGAAAAGATGTTGATGAGGAAGTCTCGAACTATATCAAGCTTTTTGATCATCTCATAAAGAAAAAGAAGTCAACGTCTTGTTTGACTGAGTTTCCGACTCATCTCTGTCAAGAAACAGAAAAATGAGAAAACTCTTTAAGGGTTATGATTGTGGATATAAACTTTTACAATCCCTTCTTAAAGATTGTGAAGAAGATGTGCGCTCAAAAAATTCTGAATGTGAAAATCTTCGTCGAAATATCTTTGTGTTGAAAGAAAGACTTGTAGAATCTGAAGCAAGGTGTGACTCTCAACAAAGTTGTTTCAGTGACATAGAAAATGTTTTTCTCTCGAGAAAAAAAAAATTAGAGGCTGACCTAATTGCTTCTCACAATAAGGTCAAATTGTTGAAAGAAGACTTGAAAAAGTTTAGCTCCAGCTCAACCAAATTATCCACTATGCTGGGAGCATGTAAATTACATCGTGACACACGAGGTTCGGGCTATAAAGGAATAAACTCTCCAAGTATTAGTAAGATTAGCGTTGTTCATGCTAATAGCAATTTCCAACAGAAGAATCTCACTGATAACAAAAGTGATGATCTACCTCCAGCAGCTGAAGTACCAGAGAAGAAGGTTCGTCAACCTCCAAAAACATCTCACATGAGATCAGGTAGCATTCCATTCAGTTGCCATTACTGCGGAAACAAAAGTCACTTTGAAAGGAGATGTCCTTTTCGTTTACGGAATGAGAAACTTCATAAAATTCTTGTTTGGATGTCTAAAGAAGTGATCAAACATGTATCTCATATTACTGGTCTTAATTTACCAACCTTTGTCTATAAAGGTAATACAAAACCTTTCGTCAAAGGTATAATGTTATAAGGACAAATGACTGTCTTTGTGTTCCAATAAAAAGAAAGATGGTTCTGCAAAAAGAAAATATTTCAAACTCTTCGTCTATGGTTGAATAAAGTTTTGGATCAAAAGGCTCAACCGTTCCTGAATACATTCATATCAATAATCGTGTTTCGGAACTCAATATCAGTATCAACAGACTCAAGCGCAGCATTAGGAAGGCAAAGAAGGCAAAAACTTCAGGTATTTCTTGTCCTTCTCCTGTTGATTCACTTGAGACTAATTATTGTTTTTTCTGATGTTTCTCAAAAAAGAAAGGGATAGAAAGTAAACACCTTTGATGAGCATTTTGCTCATCATGTTACAACTTGACTACGTTTGTTTATGCCTCCTCCATTGAGACCATGTGAGGATGCACAATATGACGTGGTCTTTGTTGTTCTTGGAATATTCTTCTTTTGGTATGTATAAAAGGAAAAACGATCATCTTACTGTTGATCCTTGCTCCAAGTAACTTTTTCTCTTGTTAATATGAATGATTGGTAACTCTTTGTTGCAAGCAATAAGAAGCTTCAATAAGTTCTCCTTTCAAACAGGCAGTTGATTGTTGTTTTTCAATAAATATCTTATGCTCTAAATTTATTTATTGAGCTAATATGACGTGCCTAAAGTTGAAAAACTTGCCTTGATAATCTGTTCAAAACTTGTTTCTGAGATAGGCTCCATTGGTTCTTTCATACTGAGTTTTATTCATGTCCACGAATGGTCCGTGTACTAGTTCCATGATCAGACATATAGTTCCAACACCGGCGTGTTTAGAGAGTTCTAAATGTGACCCTAGGGTTTATTCCTATGAAAAACATATATATATATATATATATACGTTTCGTAACCTCATGAAACCTTCTTGTGATATCATGAACTGCACGATGAATGGATGCAAAAAGGAAGACAAAATAGAAGATGGAAAGGTTATTGAGTTTCATGAGAATCCTCTCACCATAACTTTTTACTTTGCATGCGATCATGAAGACAATAGACCAGTTCAGATGTCATTTGATTTGGTTGGAAATCTTCTCCGAGATTTTGGGGTTGTACGTGAACAACTTGCAATCGCAACAAAGAATTTTGTTTTTTTCTGAAGACTGAAATGAAGAAAGCGACTGATTATCTTGCTATTGTTCGATATCTAATTGCTGACTATGTCTAAGTCTAAGTCGTTCAGTATGGTTTTAAAGTTTTATTTTGTCTAAGAAACTTCTTATGAGAATTTATTCTTATGTTTAAGAAGGATAACTAGGGTTTGGAATAGCATTAATTGTGATTACACGTAGCTATTTCAACGATTTTCATCTTGCAATGTTTTTAGATTTATTTATTTAAATTCTAAAGTTATTTGGAAGATGATTTTTGCAGTATTTAATATTTTTGATTTTATATATTGCAATTGCTTATGAGATATATATGTGTTTACGTTCATGAACTGTGCTTATCTCATATATTCTCAAAAGTTAAATCTATTGTGTCTTTATGCAAATATTGATGAAAGATAGAATGAACTTTTGAAAAATTCCGCAGTATTGTTTTATCCCTGATCCACTTTTATGTGAAAGTATTATATGGCTCCGTAAGTTTTCTTATGTTGAGTGTTTTCGATTAAATTAATCAATAAGATCTTTTTGTGGTTAATTTATTCGAGTTTACTGGATACAAATTCATGTGGTTTGTTAATGTCCAAAGAAATCCTTCTTTTCTTGTAAAAGTAAGGTCGCTCATGTTTTTCTCTTGGGAATGACATCAAATGGGGGATAGTTCTTAATTGAACTTGTGCTTGATTACCATATCTTTGTGGGGAGTGCAGTTGTGGAATATTGTAGGAGTTATCTTGTATCTTTATAAACTCCTTGATGAATACACTATGTTTCGACTATGTGAAATCATCGAAACAAAGTTGATATGTTCTCTTTTTGTTATGAAGTATCTTTTTGAAAATTTCATTATGATCTCGTAGTTTTCGTACCTTTGAAAATTTATATTGACAAAAAGGGGGAGAATTACTTGGTAGTTCACAGTACGTACATATGGTTTACAGATCATTATGTAAGGGGGAGTGGTTTTCGTTGTAATATGAAAGTATTGACTAAGGGGGAGTGATACATATTGTAGGAGTTATGACACTGTGTAACAATGATTGAGAACATCTGTTTTCTTATTGGTATGGCTACGAATCTTCAACAACAATGATGCTGAGTTGCACACATTCAGAATCGCTGGAGTGCTTGGAGTAACGAAGAATTTTCAAGAAATGTTGAAGATCCAAGGAAATCAAGCATGATGGATGAGAAGCTACAAAATTTATTTATTTTGTAATCCATATGTATTGATAGTTTTGTCAATAAAATTGACAAATGGGGAGATTGTTAGAGCAATGCTTGGTCGAACTCGCAAGTGTTGCTATCTCAAGCTTGTTTGTCAAGTTTAGTTCATCAAAACTATAAGTCTTGATTTCTAGTATACTTATAGCCATGTCTCGGATTAGGATAGAATGTATAGTTGAGCTTTAGACTTCACGGCGTTCACCAATTGAAGAAGAAGATCTACTGAGGAGCTTGGAGGAACTTCATCAACAAAAGGTATATGGAGACTAAAACTTATCTATCACTCAGAAGTATATTCTATTCTATCTTCTGATGAGACTAAGTCGTATAGCTATATAAACTTTTACGTTATACACATTTGATGTTTCGGGCCGAGTTTATCTCGCTTATCAATTTCTCGAAATATGTATTGGAAGCTTTTTGCTTTTTCTATGTTCACCATATTCTTGACGAGTTTAGTTGGAAACTATCTATTTGTTGGGTAATTAATTGGAAACAAAATTAAGAAAGATTGAATTGACACATGTCGCATAGAGATGGCGTAACTTACATTTGCAGTTCAACCCACCATATAGAAGGTCTTCCTTCGATCGACCAATTTTTTTTCAACGCAATTTTAGGGAATTAAATAAGGATGGATGAAAACAGCTTTGGAGAAAATATTAGTCAATAATAGAGGAAGAAATGTGCACCCCGATTTTTAGGAGGCGCACAAATTTGGACTCAACATTAAATATTTACAATTTATTAATAGAAAGTCAGGGAGTGCGACTTTGTGCATTTTTAGTGATTGTACTAGAAACAAAATGTTTATAACAAAACTTTGAATTTTATTTCTTAAATCTGAAAGAATTTTATTTATAAAATTAGGCAGTGACTAAGTACAACCCACAAAAAAAATACCTAAGAAAATGAACGCGCGATTGGAGGATATCAAAACTAATTGGGGGATAGGGGAAAAAGACAAAAATTGGATCAAAATATCAAATCAGGGTCACCCCTTATCTAATTATTTTTTTAATTCATAATCTGACCTTCACTAGTCAGGTTTAGTGGTTAATTAAAATTAGGAAAAATCTGAAGTATTTGTTAAATGATTAGTGTGTATTTTTATTTGAATTTGGGTGAGTGAGGTGAGAGTAGAAGGAGGGAAACAATATTAGAGAGGGAACTTTTTTGTTGAAAATGGAGGATGATTGTGAAGAGAGAATTGTTGTTGCTGAATCTTTAGCTCAATTACAACAAGAAGCATATCTTCAATCTTCGGGTAATGATAACAACTCACAATTGGAATTATATGATGAACCAACACCCTTAGTTCATGATTTTTTTGAGCACAAAGTGTTTCGTGAAGAACGAACCCAAGAGAGTAAACTAGTTCAACGTACAAGCATCCCCAATACACAGGTAATGTTGCTAAGAGGTCAAAAATTTGATTATTTTTTTTGCATCCGCCATTTTTTTCTCTGAAAAAGCTTGGTGCCGGCATAGAAATAGTATGAATACCATGCCGACACCTCCAATACCGGCATGGTATTCGTACTATTTCTATGCCGGCTACCAATATCCCCCATTTTGAAACATTTACCGGCGTGGTCTTCAACCAAAAATTCCATGCCGGCACGCAGTTAACTTTTTACCTACCACCGAATATTCTATGAAATATTCTACCGGCATGTTTCACTCCTAACTTTACCATGCCGGTACGACAATAAAAACATCCAGGAGTTAAAGAATTCTGAACTTAGATACCGGCGTGGTATATAAATTATCGAGCACGCCGGTACAGAGTTCCGGCTTAGAACCTTATACAACGAGCATGCCGGTACCGCAAGAAAAACATCCAGAAATTAGTGACTTTGGTAGTAATATACCGGCGTGGTTTTTAAATTATCGACCGTGCCGGTGCTGTGTACCGGCGTCGAACCTTGCGTAATTAGCATGCCGGTAATACCATTTCCGGCATTTATGTTCAAGAAAATACAATGCCGGTACTTTTTAAAATTATGTACTATTTTTCAAGTGAAGTTTTGGAATGCCGGAACATTATTCGGGAATGCCGGCACTAGTTTCCGACTTTGGTTGTTTTAACATAATTATGTCGGAACTGTCGTCGAGCATGCCGGAACTAGTACCCGACATAGTAATTTAATTTTATTTGGAACTAATTCAATTTTTTTTTCATTAATTCCTTAGATTGTGGCATACATTGATCCAAGAAATTCCAAACGGCTTGGTCCGGATACATCCGAATACTGTAAAATGCCTCTGGTATGTTACCAAACAATACCTTTCACCTAGTTTTTAGAACTTTGTGTGGGGACTGCTTGTAATGAACCTTATAATCTCCCATTTTTGTCCTTATGTAGGTAATAAAATCTCCAGAGGAAGCAATTGCTTGGGCAAAAGAGACGGCTCTTAAGAACATGTGTGTGTTGGTGAGGAATACCCAACGTTCAGATAATCGTTTTGAGATGGTTTGCGAGAGAAGTGGGCAATACAAGAAGAAGGATAGTCATAAGAGAAAGGGTTATGTATATCCAAAGAAGACTAATAGGATATACAAGACTCGTACGAGGGAGGATAATTGCCCCTTTAAGCTTATATTTTATTTAAGAGACAAATAAAAGGAATGAGATTGTACAGTGTGGTTTTGCCGTCATAACCACGGGGATCTGAAAGATTTTGTTGGTCACTCCCTAGTTGCGAGACTAAAACCTCATGAAATGGAGGATGTAAAGAGATTGACCAAAGCATTTATCAAACCGAGACAAATTATCAGAGGCTTCAAGGAAAAGGATAAGACAAACGTGTCTTCTCTAAGTACAATTTATAGCGCACAAGCAAGTATTAGAAGGGTGGAATGGGATGGGAGGAGCGTTATGCAAGAATTTGAGAAGATAGTTTGGGATCACAACTACACGCGTATCATTAAAATAGGATTGGACAACAAACCTCTTCAAATATTCACTGCGCATCCTTTTCTTTCACAATTGTCTCATACATGTTTTGGTGTTCTTATGATGGATTGCACCTACAAGACAAACAAATACGACATGTCGTTGTTCAACATCGTGGGGAAAACATCGGACAAGGTATCATTCACATTGGCTTGGTGTTTAATGGAAAAGGAGAGGGATTACAATTATCATTGGGAATTACAATAATTGAACTTATTGTTCCCGGAAAATCAATTTCCGAGGGTCATCATAACTGATCAAGATGACGCACTAATGAATGCTATATCCGACGTATTTTCGGATGCACAAAATTTCCTATGTACGTATCATATAGGTCAAAATGTGACAAAACATTGTCATGCTTTGTTTGAACCCTCTAAGGCGGATATTAAGAAGAGAATGATTTCTCAACTAGAGGAAGATGTTCGCAAGAAGAAACTATCACCCGAAGAAGAAGAAAATGAAAGAGGAAAGATTAAAGAGCGAGTAGACAAAGAACACGATGAAAATCATAAAAATTGGTTGGAATTTCTAAAGGATTGGGAGAAAGTTTATTGGTCTCTTACCGAGGATATATATGAAAAAGGATTGAACATGTTTATTTCCAAATATAACGAAGTGTATCCAAGTGCCGTCTCATATTGTCGGGATAAATTATTGGATAAGTTCAAGGAAAAATTTGTGCGTGCATGGAAAAATCGGTATAGACACTACGGGAATGAAGCAACTAGTATAGAGGAGCCCGCTCATGGGATATTTAAAGATCTCATCCAGTCCAGCCAAGGAAACGTGGTTACGGTCACTGAGGCAATGGAGCAATACTTTAAGGCTGATATCGATAGGATCAAGAAGGTTTTTGATAAAAGCTCAATGGAAAGGATGACATCAAATTTTCTATATGGTAATTTTCTCCAAGGAATATAATTCAACGTCTCGCATTGGGCAATAAAACGTATGATTAATGAAATGGAAAAGGAGATAAACTACGGCAAATCGGGTGATGTGTGTATTTTTCCCGACATGTCTTTATTGGGGCTTCCGTGTCTTCATACACTTGTGAAGTATGAAGAAGTGATACCTATTGAGGTTATTGGTCCGTTTTGGAAGCAACTATCTTTCGACCCTCCCCCTACGGAAGCTCCCGGATAATCACCATGGGATACAAACGAAGCAAAGGAATTCTATGAAGCTTACTCACGTGGAAACTCGGATAGCCAACAAGTATTGTTGAGCCAACTTAGTATAATTACACGCCCATGGATAACACAAAGTGAAGAGCCAACAAAGGGAAATCCGCCCGGTAGACCACAAACCAAAACGACAAGGAGAAAACAAAGGAAAGAATTGAAAGCAATGAGTCAACGCGAATGTGAAGACGAGGCAAGTAAGAAACGAGACCCAACTGGATGTGAGCTTTCGGAAGCAAGGTTCTCGGAAGCGCCGATTCCAAAGAAAAAGGGTAGGCCGAGGAAGGAACCGCCATCAAGTCAACAACAAACGTGGAATTCTGTATCGACAACACAAGTCGATGAAGTGCCGGTTCCAAATAAAAGGGTAGGCCGAAGAAGTTACCGCTATCAAGTCAAGAACAAATGATGGATTCCGTATCAACACCACAAGCCGATGAAGTGTCGGTTCCAAAGAAAAGGGGTAGGCCGACGAAGGTACCTTCATCGATTGAACAAGAATAACAAGCCGAGGAAGCGGATGCCACGCCTAGAGTCGAGGTTACAAAGAAAAGGGGTAGTACTAGGAAGGTACCAACAATGATTGAACAAGGAGAGCATTCCGAAGTCACACCCATAGTTGAAGAGGCGGCTTTGCATATCAAAAATGAAAGGCCGAATAAGTAACCTACATCAAGTCAAGTACATCAAGATGAAAATTCCGAAGTCACACCAAAGATAAGTGATAGCAAAGGTAAGCGACCAATACCTAGTCATCAACAACACGATGGTGAAGTAGACTCTTTTAAAAAGCGAAGGGGTAGGACAAGGAAGTACGGACTCCCAACACATACCGAAGACATTGGAAGTGTAGAAATTGCAGAGGATGGATTGGATATAATTAAGCTGAAAATTGGAAATATAAAAATGTATAAGGATTCTCTAACAGGTAAGACTTATAGACATTACCATACCAAAATAGAGGGTCATGTAGAGCAACTTCCCGAGTTTATTCGCGAGTATATTATATATACGGATGATGTCGATGGAGATGGAAATTGTGGCTATCATGCCGTGACCGAACAATCAGGAATCTTTGAGACGGCGGTTAGTAAAGGGATGACAGCATGCCGATACGCTAGAAATAGGATGGCCGAACAACTTATGAAAAGAAAAGATGTTATGAACAATTGGTACGTGATGGCGAAGGGTTTGATAGTTTGCATGATCGGGTGTTAGGGCCAGAGCACGAGATGAAGTTCATTCCTACTGAATATTGGATGAAAATGCTGGTTTGTGGGCATCTTGTGGCGGATACATTTAACTGTGTTGTTCATTTTTTTTGCCCCACCGAACAAACAACTTATACACAAAAGTGGCAAAAGTGCGAAGGATCTCTTAAGAAGAGAAGATTTGTCTTGGCGTTCATGAACGGGAATCATTTCATTATTCTGAAGCTAAAGGAAAATTGTCCATTGCCACCGGTTTTTCCGTTGACTAAAAACAAGGATATAGTCCCCAATCACTCGGAGGAATGGATGAAATTGTATGAGGAGTGTAGATGGGGAAAAGCGATTTGCTGGTTTTTATGGAATTGAGGAGACGACCGTGCGGAGGAGACTCCTTGAAACGAGCAAAATGCTTAACCTCACACAGATGCACTGCAAGAAGAGAGTGCTTTAAGTTCGAGAATCAATCTGTAGGACTGATAGACGCATTTATGTGTCTAATATATCTCAATTGTATATAGTGTTAGTGCTCGATTCTATACTTATTTGGTTATTTTATTTATTTGTAGGTGTTTTTAAAAGAATAAGGATTTGCGGCGAAATTGGATGAAAATGCGGCGATTGGACCTCCGTTGATAGAGTGCCGGAAGCGCCCCAGAAGTGTACCGGAAGTACCCCAAAAATACCCCGGAGGAACCCCGAAAAAAGTGCGGAAAATGCCCCAGAGGACACTTGCTATACGGACCCCTGATTTTGGATAAGGGGTAACCTAATTACTAAGGGGTGACCCATTTCCAGGCATCTGCTAAAGGGAGACCGGAACTGGATAGGGGGAGGTCATCTTCAAAGTTTCAAAACTGGATTTTGGCGGGAAAAAAGGCAGCAGCGTCAACAGTTTTGGATCAAGGATTTGAGCGACCTAGCAGGCGATTCAATGGGCAAATTTGGTACCCACGGACTCTACAAGACATAAGGGACCTGTTAGAATCGATTAGACCCATCTAATTGGGCTGGATAAGTCAGAAAATCCACACAAAGTCAAGACAGTGCACACGGTCCCTGTTTAGGATTTTGAATTGGTTTGAAAGATTTGGGAGAGATTCTTGCGTGGGATATACTTCAAAACAGTTGAGTTCAAGTCAGAGAAGATTTTGGGAGCAATAGAATAGCTCACAGACGCATACAAAGATCGACAGATGGAATTATTGTTCAAACTGCACGTGAAGAATAAGAGATTTATTCTCGAATTTGATCGAGTTTCTAGGGAATCTGAAGGCTATATATAGTTGGGTTTTTGTCAGAGAAAGTTTAGAAACCCTGAGGAGAGAGTTTAGAGTCGATGGGAGCCTAGGAGAAGCAATTATAGAGGAGACAGCGCTGCTGCTGCTGCCATTAAAGCTTCTGAAGAACACGAAGAACAGACTCGCAGAGTCCGTCGTTCTTCAGCAGACTTATTTTCAATACCACTGTTGTTGTTTCACAGCAGTAGATAGTTATCGTTTACAGCTGTCTTAAATTACCATACTCTTTTGTAACAGTGACCCCTTTGTAACGGTGACGCTGTAACACTTTTACAGCGTTACAATTTCCGGTTTCATCTTATACATCAATAAAAACACCTATTTTAGCCATGAATTTATCTTGTGAGTGTGTTTTTGAGATGAGGAGCTAAACCCAATCCCAGGGGTGACAGAGGAAGCCATTCTCACAATAATTATGTGGTAATCTCTATTTTATTAATTTATGCAATATTTTTATATGATTAATTGCATTGATAAAAATGATTTAAATGGTTTTTATTAATCAACTGTGTTTTCCCTTGATAATGCATGCTTAGTTTTAGACTCTTGATGTATTATACTTGTGATTAACATTTGATATTTTGGAAAATCTGCTCTTGGCAATATTTAGAATCAACCCAATTATTTAAATTGCGTAGTAAAAAAATATTAGATCACATAAGTATTGTTGATTGGTGGAATCTTAACCCCTATTTCTCCATAAAATTTTACGTCAGTTTGCTATTTTTCCTAAATTTTATTTAAATCTAGAAATTTTGTTACCTTCACAAGTCTGAAAAGAACCTGTTTTAAAACCACTATCTACAACAACTTTTGAAAAACCATCAAGGACTCCGGCCTAAACCAAGACAATGGCCGTTCCAGAGTCAATTCGGTCACAAGAGAGCATAGGTCGATCTGTAGGAGGGAAGCTGAGAAATGTGTGAGATCAGTTGTGATTGAAGATTGTAGGAGTGTTGTGTATTCTGCGTGAAGAAATAAAATAAGTTCTGATTGATTGAATTTTCTCTGTTGAGAGTAATTGTTCAGATGTTGAATTCTTAATCTCTTGTTGTCTGTTGACGAGAGATTGTCTTCTTTTTCAATCATGATTCAGAGACTTATTTATATTGCCAGAATTGTAAACACCTTGATCCCATGAAGTATGACAGTTGCTGAAGTCAAAAAGTGGGAAAGTGGGAAATCGTGTCAAAACCAGTTGCTCATCGTGCGGAGCCTTGGTTAATTTTCCATCCACTACTTTGCTAACTCCTCCAACTGATTGCACGACTTGCTCACATTCTCATCGTGCGTATGAACACACGTGTCGTAGACCGCCAGACCAAAACCCTAGTTTATATACCCCCATGTGACACGATTGACATCTCCTGATTGTGGAGTAAGTTGCTGACTTTATGGGACGATGAGTTCTTGTATTGTTGAGTCGAACGTGATTTTCAAATGTTCTGAGACTCATGAATTGAATATGTTTGCTGATGCAAAGATATATTGCCGAATAAATGTTAATAACTTAAGGTGAGCAAATGTTGCTGAATCGTTGAATATTGATAATTGAACCAATATTCCTTAGTCTGAGCGAATATTGCTCGTCTGAGCGAATATTGCTCGTCTGAGCAAATATTGCTCGTTTGGTGAATTGTTGGTATCGTTGAATATTGATAGTTGAACAAATATTCCTCAGTCTGAGCAAATATTGTTCGTCTGAGCAAACGTTAATTTAAGATGCTGACATCTGAGCCGAGCATAATTATTAAAGTGTTGATCACGGGGTCAACGTAAAATTATTAGTGTTTGAATCCGCTTAGAATTATTTTTTTGCAGAGCCCTGGATTCAAAACCCTAATTTTTGATCAATTGATGATTTATTGAAAATCAACCACAGAATGAAGGAGGGACCGGCTACACGGGATGAGGAATCGACCATGTCACGCCCATATGCTCAAGTGAGTAAAATACCAAAATCTCTTGAAGACCAGTTGGTGAAAGGGTGATTAAATGTTGGTTTAATCAATTATTAAAATAGTGCTCGTGCGAGCGTCAGATAGTAATACCTGATTATGGAGAGATGAGAGACCGACCAAGGGGGCATGAGACCAGCCCTTTGTGGTCATGGGACCAGCTGATGGTCGTTTGAGCAAACTCCAAGTTGTTTGAGAAGAGTTTGGACCCAATATGAGCAATTGAGCAAATTAGGTCAAAATTGTTAAAACACGTGGGACCGGCGTTTTGCAAGCCTCAGGGACGTCCTTGTTCAGTCAAGGAGACATTCCCGTATCACCATAATGTCTGTGTCTCAGTCCTGAGAGTTTCGATATTTTCTGCTGCGCGTTTGAGCAACATTTTGAGAAAATTTGAAGGATTCAGGGTTTTGCTGAAACTGGGGAATCTTCATGAGATGATGAAAAATAATTAATAAAATAGGGAATTGCAAGGTGTGGGACCGGCCACTGCTAGGGCATGGACGGTCAGCTAGCAAGCTCGGTCCCGCAACACCTTTCCCAATTTTGTGCAATTTTATGTATTTTCCCTGATGTGAGCGAAATACCATAAAACTGAGGAATTTCATGAGATCAAGGAATTTCCATGAGATTATGAAAATAATAATAATAAAATAGGGATTCATGAAGTGTGGGACCGGATATAGCTAAGGCATGACCGGCCGGCCAATGAGCACGGTCCCATGGCACTTTCCCTAATTTTTTATTATTTTCATGACTTTAGGGAAATATCATGAAATCAAGGAGTTTGTTGAAACTAAGGATTTTCCTTGAAGTGAGGGAGTTTCCATGAGATCAGGGAAACAATTAATATTAAAATAATGAGACAAGGGCGTGTGGGACCGGCCACGGCTAGGGCATGGCTGGCCGGCCAACGAGCCCGTCCCGTGAGCTTTTCCCTAATTTTATATTATTTTTCATGAGTTGAGGGAAATATCATGAAATCAGGGAATTTTCATGTGATGAGGGGAAATAATAAAATAATAAGGAATCATGAGGTGTGGGACCGGCCACGGATAGGGCATGGCCGGCTGGCTAGTGGGCCCGATCCCGAGACACCTTTCCTAAATTTTGTTATTTCTTTGATACGAGGAAACACCATGAGACTGGGGAGTTTTATTGAGACGAAGGAGATTTGTTAAAATGAAGGGATTTTCATGAGATCAGGGAGAAATAATAAAATATAAAATTGGGCATGGGACTGGCCACGGCGTGACTGGCCGGTCGGTGGGTCCCGTCCCCTGATGCCTTTGCTAATACTTTATTATTATTATTATTATTTTCTTCCTATTTTGCCTAGGTTCATCGTTCCTTCGTGTTTTGGAATGCTTGTTCGTGCATTCAGGTGCTCATTTGCGCATTATTTCTGAATACACTTGCACCATATTAGTCCGGGCTTACTCGATAGCTGCTCAGACGCCCGTACGTTGAATATTTATCACTAACCCATGGAATTCTGCTGGGAAGAACCACGAATTGAAGTAATGAAATATTATGAAGAACGTGTAATATTCCTGAATATTCAGTTAATGAATTTAAGGATTAGAGATAATTAATTGATGGCTCTATACTAGCAGGCATGCTGTCTAGGAGCATTAATTATCTGAGAGTTGAGTAATATGAGCTTGTAGAAGCGTCATATTTATTACGTATAGTCAGGGAAAACGTTGTTGCATCATTAAGACGTTATCGCTTTATACTAGCAGGCAAGCTGTTTAGGAGCCTTCCAATCATAATGATTCTATACACATGTATTTTATATAGTCAGGGAAAACATTGTTACATCCTGAAGACGTTATCGTTCTATACTAGCAGGCAAGCTGTCTAGGAGCCGTCCAATCGTTCGATTCTGTATAAAAGTGATTACTGAAATTGCTCAGTGTTCATGAGATATGCCGTTGTCTCAGTTGAGAGACTGCACATCTACATATGCTCTGAGAGACAGTATTCTCAGTCAGAGGTTCTTGCGGCATGAACTTTCATGCTTCGATGAGAGACATGAGCCTCAATACTCAATTTATTGCTGGATCAGGAGTATGTACAATTATGGTTTTACGATTTTAGCTTTTGTCGAAAATCCACCATTTACATTAAGTCCCCTGCTTAGTGAGGGACAGTCATGTTCCTCAGTCAGCACTGGATGGTGATTTTCTAATCATAAACAAAATAAGTAATTGAACTTAGTCGTAAGATAAGATGTTACCGGATTTTCGACTGTACGAGTGAACCATGGCTTGAACGAAGATCCCAGTGGCATGATAGAGCATTGTCTAACGAGCATAAAGTGGTGTAGCACCACTGATTTGGTGATGCAACCTTGGTCGGTTTAGGATTCACGGATCCGGGCCAAAGAAAGGAATCCGTTTTAGCGTTGACGTTCATTCGTTTGTTATTTTAAGAAACAAACAAAATAGACCTGAGTCTAATGATAAAATTTTTGTCTATGAGCTTTCACGAAAAACAAAATTTTAATTTTTAAATACATGAGATTTCACAAAGTGGAATAAACTCTCGTTTCAAAGGTGGATGCTCGTACGAGAGAATTTTTTTTTTTGAACAGACATGCGTCTGTTAGTAATAAAGTTTTTTTATTTTTTTTATGAGCTTTCATGAAAAGTTTTATCTTCGAGCTTTCAGAAATCTTTGAAAATATACTCTCGCTTCAAAAACAAATGCTCGCGCGAGGGAGCAAATATATATATATATATGTTATTTTTCAAACTTGCGTGAGTTTCACGTTAAATATATATATTTTTGTAAAACCAATGTTTTGATTTTGAACAACTGTTGAAAGTAGACAATTATACATGGTGAAATAATGTCTGTATGTAAGTTTTCACAATTGTAGAATGGACGTCTGTCCAATTTTTGAAAAACCAGTGGATATTAAAATTCACGTGGGTTGTTCACGGTTTTATGAAAATCAAGTCATGATTTTGAATAATGAATTTTGCTCGTCTTTACAGGTTTGAAGGAATGAGCAAGTTTTTGAAATTCTGACGTCATAATTACTACAACTAGTGAAATTGTAAATAGGTAAGAGTTGGATTGTTACCATTTTTATTGCGTGTTTGTTATCGGTATATCCATGACTCCATGTCTTTCGTCTCAGATAGTGGTGACTTCTAGTTATAACCACCCTTCTGACTCTTCTGGCGAACGCTCCAGAAATATCTAAGTCAAAGATGAAGACTTCTGCAGATGTTCATGCCGAGGTGAATCAACCTTTCAGAGACGTTGGAAAGCTGGTACTTTGTATGTCTCTCGATCATCTGGGAGTCGTCCCTTTTCAGTAAAAGCACCGCCGACTTCAGCAAATGAGACTATCGGCTGAAGATGAAGTCAGGATTTGCGTTGATGGTGTAGATCCTGATTCAGATGTGGATGAACGAAGAATTTCGTCATAATTCATCATCAGGAAATTCAGAAGTCGGTCATTCAGTAAAAACGCTGTAGAATCTTCGTCCGATGTCGTATTTTCGCGGTCTACCATGTTTTTCATCCTCAGAAAATTTCCAAGTTTTATCAAAGAAGTTTTTCTATTTTTGAGCATGTTTAGGGGCCTAAATAGGAAAAACAGTAAACTTCGAGGAGATTTCCAGAAAATTTTCAGCTGGCATGTAGTCAAATGTTTCGACCACATCGCTTTGCTCATTAATCCAATTACTATGAATTTTGGATATGTTGTAGAGGACACCCATATGAAGAGAATGGTATATTACCCATCCCTAGATTCTTCACCAATTTCTCCCAACTCGCTTCTTTGTGAAGGACAGTGTAAAATCATCTCAGACGAGCTTGTTTTAAAACACTCTTGTTGTGTGTTTGGACCATTCACTTGTATCTTGAACGGTTGGTGAAGGATTTAAATGTAATTGATTCATTTGATATCAGGACCCCTTGATTGATACATGAGCATGGTGCTTGAAACCATCTTGTTTCTGTCAATCGTAGAAACATCACTTCTGGAACCCTGGTCACGAGACCATAACTGAGGTTGCTCTCAAGAGAGGGTGGTGTAATGACCATGGTTTCATGTCCCGGTGGTAGAATTACTTTTATGATGAATGATTAGCATATGAGAGTCTGTTTCCACGGGTCTTGGACTGTGAAACTGATCGTCATGATCAATGGACCGTCAGTCCCCAGTATTTTGTTAAATTTCTCCTTTTCGTTTTCTCTTCTTCTGGCAAGACTTGGATAGAGGACCCAGGTAGAAAAATTAATGTAAAGACCTAAGTGGTTGAAGTTGGAGGTACCTTGATGAAGTACTTAGTGGGAAGCCCTGGTGGACACCGATCGACTGTGGAAGTCATGAATCCCGTCTAAGAATTGTTGCTTGCATGTTGTACGCTCTGGAAGCTGTAGGAACCTCATACGACATCGTAATTCGATGCTTGACCCCAACCTTTGAATCTAAGAGACTGATTCATCACATGAGAAAATAATCACTCAATTTGGAGTTGTAGAGGTCAGCCAACGAAGCGTGCACATTTATAATTTGTAATCTCGTACAAATTTTTCAGATTTCGTAGACCTGACGGTAAAGGATATATCTTTCAGCTCGTATGTACGATTGATGCTCCCTTTTGTTATGTTGTAAAAGATACGTAGATGAACATCTTTTGTTGGTGAAGCATTGTCCCATTCCTCACCCATTGGTACGTTTTTTGTAAACCCATGTCCTGAAGTGTGTTGTATCTCACTTGTAGAGGTGATGAGAACATCTTGTAGAAGACTTTGGATTGTGCCCACCAGACGTGCAAGCTTTGGGAAGGCTTTCATGTGAGCATGTTATCAGGTCTACACATCTTTATATGAATCATTAGTTCTTGGAGAAGTTTGCTTCATGTGTAACACTTCAGAGAATGGTTAGTTGATGAAGCCCTGGGGATATTGTTTTTGAGACCGTTGTTGATGCTGAGACCATGATTGAATTTTTCTCCAGAAATTATTTTTGATGCTGAGACCATGGACAGAGTTCCTCCAAATATCCTTGTTGACACCGATACTATGGTCAGAGTTGTTCCAGAGACCGAAAAGGATAGAACCATGATTGTAAACATAGTCCTTGCTCCTCCATCCAGTGAGCCTTTACATTGACGAACTAGTTGGCGGGTTGAGCATCCCTAAGATGAAGGTATACTAGGAGTTCAAAACAAATTCTCCTGGACAATATGAATTTACTGTGAACTAGCTTTGTCAGTGAATCTGTGAACTGGCTTTGTCAGTGAATCAACGTTGTTGCGGCAGATAGCAGCAGCGGTCTTCATCCTGGATGTGATCGGTGAGGAGAGGAAGTTCCTCAGTCATGCAGGGGTTTGTGATGTAGAGAGATCTCGTTGATGAAGTTTCATGGAATCACATCAGGTTGCAATAACTTGTTACGTGGATAATATTTATTGAAATAGAATAGATTTCTCCAATAAGATCAAGTCCCCAGTGCATATTGAAGGAGTTCGTGCCATCCATGGATGAGTGACATTGCATCTGATTCAGAAGTCTTGTCATGGACATAGTGAAGACTTAACGATTGTAGTTCAGTTACACTTTGATCGTGCTAGTGTTGAATCAGTGTATCATCTTCGAGATATTTGTGCTCAAGCTAGAGACGCCATTATAGAAGGTGTACTCTTTGATTGGGAGTACAATTTGAAGGCTTCTAAGAATAAGGCACCGAGATATGAGCGGTTTTTTTATTTTAAGTTGGCCTTGGAAAAGTAGGCGATTGCTAGTTGTAGGGATTTTATTTTGGTTTGATAAAGATTTTCATTTAAATAAACTGATGTTGATTGTTGAAAAAAAAATCAATTATTAAATGCAAGTATTACATATGTTTTCGAGGGATTGATCAAACCACAAATAAATTAAGAAAATCCTGCTTCAAACTTCAGATGCTTGAGGTTCAAAGCATCAGATCCCTTAAGAGAACGTCTTAGGCATGATCGTCTTGGCCCTGAATATCTTCTGTTCGGCTTTTCCTTCACTAGTCCTCCAACGTGTGAGATTTCATGCTCGTACAGGCATCAACACTTTTGCATAATTCGGCGGTGGACATTCCTGAATGCAGAAAAGGAGTATATCCAATACATTCCTTGTCATGATTGCATATCGTCTCTAAAGTGAGATGCTCGATTCGAAGAGGTGCGACCACTTGGTAAAATATTGTTGTGGTGAAGATATCCATTCATGACGTCTTGAAACGGCTGAGTTGTTAGCAGAATTCATGTTAGGAGAGCATGTAAGAGAATATATGATATGGACATAGGAGGAATGAGACTTGCCTGAGTGCAGAATATTTTGAGAAATGTCGATGCACCTTCTTCAGGTTCTTGTTCCAACCTTATCAGGATTTCTTCTTAGTGCCATGACGACTGAGGACTCACCAAATCCCCTGGATCGAACCTTCTTCGTTGGAGAGATGTGAAACCAAAGGCGTTTTGTCATTAGCCATCTTTTCAGCATGGACCCATGTTCGTCCGAGGATCATTTCATATCCTGGACCTTCCTTGACTATGAAAAACTTGGTTTCTGTCTAGGTTGAGCCTATTTTCATCTTGAAAGTAATGTAGCCATAATCTTCTCTGAGCGTCCCTTCATGATTCTTGATTGAGATGGGAACATGAGTAGCTTCTTTTAGAGTGATGCCTTTGGATCTAAGAGTCTTCAGTGGAATTATGTTGATAGCGGATCAACGTTATTCGAAATTTGTTTCCTTTGAGATCGACTATGGTAAGAAGTCTACGGTCGTGCATTTCCTTGTTTGTGGCTGAAGGCCCAGGTAGTATCTCCGAAAATGGACAGTCGCCTCCCTGGCACGATGTGAATTCAGTGTTGTGAACATGTCTTTCCTTTGTGCCTTCGATGGATACAACATTTCACATATATGATCGACCATGAACCGCTTATTTGACATGTTGTTTAGAGAGAGAAAGTCCCGACTGAGAGAGGATCCATGTGCAGCCCTTCAGTCCCCAGGTTCTCCTGATTCGACCTTTTCCTTGAAGATGCGCTTCAAAACCTTGCAGTCGCTTGTTGGATAATTGACGAAACTATGAAAGCGAAAATAACGAGGATTCTCCATTTCTTCTTCAGTCGGCTTTTTCTTGATGTATGAAAATTTGATTGCACCATCTTGGATCCAGACTTCTAGCAACCCGACCACTTTTTGAATGGGAAGAGGGAAGTCCGGGTCTGTATGGTCATTTTGTTGACGCTGAGTCGACATTTGTGCATTTCGGGTTTGATTATTCTTCCTTTGAACTGGAGAAACATGCGTGTGTTATTGTGCCTCGGTTTTCCTTTTACTTCCTTCAGCAGTAACGTTCATGGAAGGATGGAGGTTGAGTTTCAGATTGGAAGAATACACGTTTTTACTTATACCCTTGCAAACTTCTTTATTCTGGAATGGCTCAGATTGTCTGAGTAGAGCAGCAGCCGATCGGTCAGTTGCTTTGGCTACGATACGAGAATGTAAATCCTCCAAAAGGGATTTATAAAATGGCATTATCCCTTCATCGTAAGAGTCTTGATTGAAGCGTTCCAAAACGGATGGATCTTCTTTAGGAATTCGTGAGAATTGTTCCGAGGTTTCACAAACGTCCAAGCTAGATTGGTGGAGCATTTTGCGCTTATCATGAGTGTGGACTTTGTCTTCGTCGTCGCTAGTGGAGGTATGGATCTTAGAAGATAAATCAACACCAGTGGTAACATAGGAAGGATTTCCAGCAGCATTCTTTTTAGAGAAATCATATGTTGGTTCCCTTGATAACTGATCTGTAAGAACTTTCAAAAGAGCGAACACCTCGTTCTGTATCTTGACAATTTCCGCTTGATTTGTTACTACATCATTTAGGATTTTCATCAGATCAGCAATGGTGGTTGAGCTTTGAGTGTTCATTGCCTCTGTGGGACCTTGACCAGGCCAACCAAGTTTAGTAGTAATTGGAAGAAATTCGCCAGTACTGGGAGATAATAAATTGAGATTGGATGTTTATGAGACCTCCTCATAATCGACCATCTTTGATGAAGTTGTGAGTTGCGACCGAGAGAATGATCTCCCACTGTGGTCGCCAATTTGTAGATGGGGAAAAACGATTTGCTGGTTTTTACGGAATTGAGGAAAGATCGTGCGGAGGAGACTCCTTGAACCGAGCGAAATGCTTAACCTCACACAGATGCACTGCAAGTAGTGAGTGATTTAAGTTCGAGAGATCAATCTGTAGGACTCTGGCCTAACCAAGACAATGGCCATTCCAGAGTCAATTCGGTCACACGAGAGGATGGGTCGATCTGCAGGAGGGAAGCTGAGAAATGTGTGAGATCAATTGTGATTGAAGATTGTAGGTGTGTTGTGTATTCTGCGTGAAGAAATAAAATAAGTTCTAATTGATTGAATTTGCTCTGTTGAGAGTAATTGATCAGATGTTGAATTCTTAATCTCTTGTTGTCTGTTGACGAGAGATTGTCTTCTTTTTCAATCATGATTCAGAGACTTATTTATATTGCCAGAATTGTAAACACATTGATCCCATAAAGTGTGACAGTTGTTGAAATCAAATACTGGGGAAGTGGGAAATCGTGTCAAAACCAGTTTCTCATCATGCAGAGACTTGGTTAATTTTCCACCCACTACTTTGCTAACTCCTCCAACTGATTGCACGACTTGCTCACATTCTCATCGTGTGTATGAACACACGTGCCGTAGACCGCCAGACCAAAACCCTAGTTAATATCCCCCCATGTGACACGATTGACATATCGTGATTGTGAAGTCAGTTGCTGACTTTATGGGACGATGAATTCTTGTACTGTTGAGTCGAACGTGATTTGTAAATGTTCTGAGACTCATGAATTGAACATGTCTGCAGAGATAAAGATATATTTTCGAATTAATGTTGATAACTTAAGGTGAGCAAATGTTGCTGAATCGTTGAATATTGATAATTGAACAAATATTCCTTAGTCTGAGCAAATATTGCTCGTTTGATGAATTGTTGGTATCGTTGAATATTGATAGTTGAACCAATATTCCCCAGTCTCAGCAAATATGGCTCGTCTGAGCAAATATTGCTCGTTCGAGCAAACGTTAATTTAAGATGCTGACATCTGAGCCGAGCATAATCATTAAAGTGTTGATCACGGGGTCAACGTAAAATTATTAGTGTTTGAATCTGCTCAGAATTATGTTTTTGCAGAGCCCTGGATTCGAAACCCTAATTTTTGATCAATTGATGATTTATTGAAACGTAACCACAGAATGTAGGAGTGACCGGCTACAAGGGATGAGGAATCGACCATGTCACGCCCATATGCTCAAGTGAGCAAAATACCAAAATCTCTTGAATACCAGTTGGTGAAAGGATGATTAAATGCTGGTTTAATCATTTATTAAAATAGTGCTCGTGCGAGCGTCAGATAGTAAAACGTGATTACGGAGAGATGAGATACCGACCAAGGGGGCATGAGACCGTCCCCTGGTGGTCATGGGACCAGCTGATGGGCGTTTGAGCAAACTCCAAGTTGTTTGAGAAGAGTTTGGACCCAATATGAGCAATTGAGCAAATTAGGTCAAAATTGTTAAAACACGTGGGACCGGCTCTTTGCAAGCCTCATAGCCAGCCTTGGTCGGTCAAGGAGACATTCCTGTGTCACCATAATGTACGTTTCTCAGTCCTGAGAGTTTCTATATTTTCTGATGCGCGTTTGAGCAACATTTTGAGAAAATATGAAGGATTCAGGGTTTTGCTGAAACTGGGGAATCTTCATGAGATGATGAAAAATAATTAATAAAATAGGTAATTGCAAGGTGTGGGACCGGCCACGGCTAGGGCATGGCCGGCCAGCTAGCAATCTCGGTCCCGCAATACCTTTCCCAATTTTATGCAATTTTATGTATTTTCCCTGATGTGAGCGAAATACCATAAAACTGAGGAATTTCATGAGATCAAGGAATTTCCATGGGATTATGGAAATAATAATAATAGAATAGGGAAATTCATGAAGTGTGGGATCGACTATGGCTAAGGCATGAACGGTCGGCCAACGAGCACGGTCCCATGGCACTTTCCCTAATTTTATATTATTTTCATGACTTTAGGGAAATATCATGAAATCAAGGAGTTTGTTGAAACTAAGGATTTTCCTTGAAGTGAGGGAGTTTCCATGAGATGAGGGAAACAAATAATATTAAAATAATGAGACAAGGGCGTGTGGGACCAGCCATGGCTAGGGCATGGTCGGCCGGCCAATGAGCCCGTCCCATGAGTTTTTTCTTAATTTTATATTATTTTTCATGAGTTGAGGGAAATATCATGAAATCAGGGAATTTTCATGGGATTAGGGGAAATAATAAAATAATAAGAAATCATGAAGTGTGGGACCGGCCACGTCTAGGGCATGGTCGGCCGTCTAGTGGGCCCGGTCCCGTGACACCTTTCCTAAATTTTATTATTTATTTGATACGAGGAAACACCATGAGACTGGGGAGTTTCCTTGCGACGAAGGAGATTTGTTCAAATGAAAGGATTTTAATGAGATCAGGGAAAAATAATAAAATATGATAAAATATAAAATTGGGCGTGGGACTGGCCATGACGTGACTGGCTGGCTGTTGGGCCCAGTCCCCTGACGCCTTTGCTAATATTTTATTATTATTATTTTTCTTCCTATTTTGCATAGGTTCATCGTTCCTCCGTGTTTTGGAATGCTTGTTCGTGCATTCAGGTGCTCGTTTGCGCATTATTGCTGAATACACTTGCACCATTATAGTCGGGGCTTACTCGATAGTTGCTCAGACCCCCGTACGTTGAATATTTATCACTAACTCATGGAATTCTGCTGGGAAGAACCACGAATTGAAGTAACGAAATATTACGAAGAACGTAGAATATTCCTGAATATTCAGTTAATGAATTTAAAGATTAGAGATAATTAATTGATGGCTCTATACTACCAGACATGCTGTGTAGGAGCATTAATTATCTGAGAACTGAGTAATATGAGCTTGTTGAAGCGTCATATTTATTACATATAGTCAGGGAAAACGTTGTTGCATCCTGAAGACGTTATCGCTCTATACTAGCAGGCAAGCTGTCTAGGAGCCGTCCAATCATAATGATTCTATACACATGTCTTTTATATAGTCAGGGAAAACATTGTTACATTCTGAAGACGTTATCGCTCTATACTAGCAGGCAAGATGTCTAGGAGCCGTCCAATCGTTCGATTCTATATAAAAGTGATTAATGAAATTGCTCAGTATTCATGAGATATCTATATGCCGTTGTCTCAGTTGAGAGACTGCACATCTGCATATGCTCTGAGTGACAGTATTCTTAGTCAGAGGTTCTTGCGGCATGAACTTTCATGCTTCGATGAGAGACACGAGCCTCAATACTCATCTGATTGATGGATCAGGAGTATGTACAATTATGGTTTTACGATTTTATCCTTTGTCGAAAGTCTACCATCTACAAGGAGAACCACCAATTGTGGGATGCGTTAAAGCTATCAATTAACCCAGAGAAGGGAGAAATTCCTATTCATAAATTAGAAAGTGATGAAGAGTAATTTGGAAATGTGTGGTTCACTTCTACGCAACCTTTTGTTTTTTTGGAAGTTTGAATTGTAATCATTAAACCATATGCTATGGACGTGCCGACATGATTTAATTCAAACTTTACAATGGCGGGAATTGATCCCGTCTTAGAAAGTCTTTTTTATTTTATGCCGAAAAATCACCATAAGTACACAGAGATATTAGTTTAAGTGCCGGCGTTGAAAATAGCTTCCTAAAAATGCCAGAATTATACATAGATCACTTATGTGTCAGGAAAAGAAAGAGTATCGGCATTGTCTAGAAAAGTGTATCCATGCTGGAATTCTAAATTCTTTTGGTCTGGAAAGAAATCAGTTTACCGGCATTATTGTTACAATTTCGACCGTGCCGGTTATGAAAAAAAACATAAAAATTGCAATGTTTGACATAAATTAACCAATATAATATGTTCTAAGCCAAAAAAAAATGAAATCAACATCTCCAAAGTTTAGAAAGACACACAAAATAACATAAGCAAAGACTAGATTTTTTAACAAAACAAATGTAAAGTTACGATGTTCCAAACCGAAAACAAATGAAACAAAGATCTTCAAAGTTTAGTAAGACACATAAACAAACATAAACCGACAGTAGATTCTTCAAAGACATAACTAATACTATAAAAGAAACATTAACAAACATCTTAGATCACTCGGTCCTTGGCTTCTTGTGAACCCTCTTGTTCGTTTCCTTCCACAAGTCATCTGCATTTGGATCTTCAATTTTGTCTATCTTTTCCTCGATTGTCTTCATTTCTGCCGGGGTCAGCACCTCTCCTTTCTTGTTCTTGCATTTAAGCCAGTTTCCCAATTTTCCTAGCCACGAACGCTGTTGTCATATTTTTCCATTAGTATGTTAACTTTTATAATTTTATAGATATACATTCAAATAATAGGAAGTGAACCAGAATTACGTACCAACAACGTGAGGGTCTTTTGAAGTACGGGTACAGTAAGTTTTTCAGGAGTTGTGGAGGGAGGTACTGCTTGTGGAGGTACTGTTTCGGTGGCCGGGCGTACAATATAAGGATGTGAGTACCTCGAATGACATCTGAGGAAGCTTGGTTCCGACTCATAACCATTTTCCGCCAATTCCCATCCAACCCTATCCAGCACTAGTTGTTGTTCTTCCCTTTCATTCCAATGTACAAGTAGAGGAGTTGGTTTGTAAACTACCAACGTATGTTGTTCATATGATAGACATTGAGGAAAGTCATGAGAGAATTTGGCATTATATTTACCCGTAAGTTTTTTCTGTTTGTACCCAAGTTGGCGCATCATACAACGAGGGTTATGCATAACAAATCCTTTTGGATGAAACAATGGTCCATTGTAAAATGCTACATTGTTGTTGGTGAGCTCGAACTAGGGTTTTGGCGAAGAAGAGTTCCGGTCTCCTCCTCCTTCAATCTTACCTTGTGCTTCTAAAAAAAAATGCTACATTGTCATGCCTTGCAAAGTAAACTCCTCTTTCGTTTCTATATGGGTCAAACACAACATCTTCGACAATGATAGAGTCAAAAGCCTCTTTCATGGTGAGTAACCGAGTTCTGTTATTGGGCTTCGGTTTATTTTCAAAAAAGTATTTCTTAGCTACAGGATGTTGTGGTTCCAAACCATATGTTGACGACTCCAAATATTTGTACTCCTTGAACAATGTTGGGAAGTATTCATAAGCCCATACCTACCCCAATGAAAGATCGTTCCAATGAAATGTATAAGAAAAGAACTAATTGGAAAACAAAATAACTAGTTCACATTACCTGTAATACAGTGAAATTTAGCTTCCTAACATCCGCTTCTATCTTTGCTTGTTTTACACGTTCGTATATCTCTTTAGTTTCTTTGCAATATTTAGCTTCTATTGCTGCCTCCTCTTCTCCTCTTTTCCTATTGAATATCTCTTCTTCCATTGCTGCAATTGACTTGGTGGTTTGTTCCTTCCTTCTAAGCTTTTCTTGTATAAGCGCAATAGAATTGGTGATGGATGATGATTGATTTCCTATCGGAGTGGATACTTTGTTCTTCTTAAGTTTTTTTTTCCATGGCAATAATGAAATCGTTAGTTGGTGATGGATTTTCCATTAAAGATATGTGTTGGAGTTTTTTTTTTTGAGGTATGAAGTGCAATGGGTGTATCCATTCCTTTAAATATATGAGGACACAATGGCTCTTTTCCACTTTATCATTCTGGCATTGTCACTAAATTAGATCCCACGCCGGAAATGCTCTTTACTCGTTTATGGTTTAAAAAAATAGTTGTTATGCATTGAATGTTCAATTCCGGCGTTGAACGGAGGAAGTTCAACCATGCCGGTAGTGGGTTCCGGTGCACTGATGTTTATAATTTCAATGCCGTAACGTGGTTTATTATGCACAGAATGTTGACACTAGATTCCGGCATAGGAGAATATATAATATCTATGCCGGAATCTTGACGATATTGAATTATGTTAATATAAGTAAGCCGGAACTATAATTTATTTCAAATGTAATCCTTGTCGCAGGAAGCATGAATGCACTTAGCACGTGCATAAAGCCCTTAAACCACTTGGTGACCCAAGTGGAAGAGTTATAGTCTCATGAGGGTTTACATAGAGATCTACCCACAGAACCTTACCAAAAACTACGCTAAAAACATAAACAAAAACCACTAAACCTATCAATCTTCTTAAGAAGAATCCGTCTCTGATTCACCTAGCTGATGGTACTCCGTGAATTTGGTTACCATGTGGTTCACGCTTTCATCAAACATGAATGCTTCCCCATTTTCCTGTAAGTAACGCGCTTTCACGACTTCATGCTACAAAAATCATGATCCACAAACTTAGTTTGTTACATTAAAATTGAAAAGAATGGATCGTATCGAATTAATCATGAAGATGCTTACGAGTTGTTGAGGGGACAATCTATTGCGGGTAGCATGCTCGATCCGGTGTTTCATTTTAAAATACTCAACCACCACATTTAGGATGATGTCGTGTCGTTGCTCGATTTATTTAGCAGTTCGTCCTTTCGGGTTACGGTAATCGTGAGTAAATTTGTTAAAATTCTTCGACCACATGGAATCCCCCGTACTTTTATCTATAGTTGAAGGACGACTTTAGGCTTACCATGCTTGGGTGATTGCTAAATCTTCCCCGGAGTAAAACGATGCCATTTGTTGTATGTGGGGGTAGGTTATATATTAAGATATTTATAGATGACTCTTCTAGGGTTTAGGGTTTCACAAAAACACACGAGTTTGGGGAAATTGGGTCCAAGTATTAGCTCTCTGTATATAGAGCAAAACCTCAACGGCTAGTTTTTTTTTTAAATCAACGGTACCGACATTGAAGCCAATTGTAGATGGGGAAAAACGAGTCGCTGGTTTTTTAGGAAAGTGAAGAGAAGAGCGTGTTGTCGAGACTCCTCAACCGAGAAAACTGCTTAACCTCACACAGATGCACTGCAGAGGGAGTGCTTAGATTCGAGAGATCAATCTGTAGGACTGCGGCCTAAACCAAGACAATGGTCGTTCCAGAGTCAATTCGGTCGCAAAGAGGGAGATGGGTTAATCTGTAGGAGGGAAGCTGAGAATCGTGTGGGATCAGTGATGATCAAGGATTGTGGATGTGTTGAAGGTTTCTGCAATTTTGGTGAACTGGTGAGTTCGAATAAGTTCTGAGTGATTGATGAATTCTTGAGAGTAGTTACTCGAGAAATTCTGTATAGACAATTGTTGATTGCAAGTGATCATTCGTTGTCTTCAATCATGGATTCAGAGACTTATTTATATTTTCAGAGTCGTGAACACCTTGATCCCTGTAAGTGTCACGGTTTCTTGAGTGAAAGAGTGGGAAAGTGGGAGATCGTGGTGAAACCAGTTCCAGATTATGCGGAGACTTGGTTGATCATTCACCCACTACTTTGCTAACTCCTTCAACCGTTGGCACGACTTACTCACATTTCTCATTGTGTATGAATCCACGTGTTGTAGGCCTCCATACCAAAACCCTAATTGATATCCCCCAATTTGACGTGATTGATGTCTCACGAATCGTGGAGTCTGCATGACAGACGTGTATTAATTAGTCAGTTGTTGACTGATTAGACATTGAGTCTAGGTTTCATTGAATCGAGCATGAGTGATGAATGCTCAGCGATTCATGGATCGAACATGTAGTTCTTTGAAATGATGTCAATATTGTAGATTCAGTGATGAATTACTGACCAGTATTTGAGCGAGAGCAAGTATTGCTCAATTCGGCGAATTACTGAATATTGAGAATTTGACGAGCAACTGAGCAAGTATTGCTTAATTCGACAAATTACTGATAAATTACTAAATATTTATAGGTGGATCAATATTTGAGCAACTGAGCAAGTATTGCTCGATTCGACGAATTATTTATTGGTGACGTGACCAAATAAAATATTAATATATTGGTAGATTACCAAATAATTAATTCAGATGTTGGTTGCTGAATCAACATAAATTCATTAGTGTTTGAATATTGCTCAGAATGATGATTCGTGGAGCATTTACTCAAAACCCTAATTTCAGATCAATTATCTGTTATGGATCGCTGAAAACATGTCATAAGTGATTGAGGGACCGACCACATGGAATAATGGGTAACCACATAGTGCCCAGTGCTCGAGTGAGCATGCACCAGGGTCCTGAGTTGGAGAGTTGGTGAAAGAATGATGATTAAATGTCGGTTTCATCATTTATTGAAATATTGTTGGATTCAGCATTAGGTGATAAAACCTGAGTATGAAAAATTAGGGACCAACCAAGAGAGAATGAGACCGACTCTTGGTGGTCGCGGGACCAACTTTTGGTCGTTTGATTAATCCCCAGGTTAGTTGTAGATAATTTGGGCCCAATATGAGCAATTGAGCAAATTAGGTCAGAATTATGAAAACGTGTGAGACTGGCTTTGTGCAAGCCTTAGGGATGACCCTGGTCGGTCAAAAAGGCATGCACGTGTTACCATGGTGTCCGTGTTTCCATACTGAGAGTCAGTATTTTTTGATGTGCGTTCGAGTAACATTGTGAATTTTCAGAAGAGTTTCATCTTGACTGAAATTCTTGATTTTTGCTGGAATGAGCATGTATGCTCAATTGATCAATATTTTGTAATGATTCGAATAAAGACATTTTAACATTTAAAATTGTCGTGAGAGGCGAGTCGGTCGTGTGACCATGTTGGCTTTTGGTTTTTCATGATTCAAACAAAATTTGAGAAATTATGACGAAATCATGATTTTTGCTTAAACCAAGGAGTTTCATGAATTGAGGAAAATAATAATAATTATAGACTAGGGATTGCAAGGTGTGGGACCGTCCACGGATAGAGCATGGACAGCCGGCTATGTTGCCCGATCCCACAACACTTTCCCTAATTTTATATTATTATTTTTCATGAAACCGTGATATTATGGAGAATCCATGAGTTTTGTTGAAACAGAGGAGTTTCATGAATTATGCAAGCTTGTTTGAATAATTTAAGGACTGGTCAATTTACTTCTGATATCCGTGTTCTTTCCTCTGATGGTATTGCTCTTCCTACGCCAGATACTCTGTACGAATTGCAGCAGAAACACCCCCATGCGCCTCCTCCTTCCATTCCGGATGATGACATCACAACACCCTCATTATATGTGGATGCTAAAGCTGTGTTGGCCGCAATTAAAAGCTTTCCTAAAGGTACAGCTTGTGGGCATGATGGTTTAAGAGATCAACACTTACTCGATGCACTGAGTGGACCGGCTGCTACAGTGGATGATGAACTGTTGGAGTCCATGGTTGGGGTTATCAATCTGTGTATTTCAGGAAAATGTCCCTCTGAACTGGGTGAATATGTGGCTAGTGCTCCATTAACGCCTTTGCTGAAACCTGGAGGTGGTGTAAGGCCAATTGCGGTGGGTACCATCTGGAGACGCCTGTGTTCCAAGTTAGCTGCCAATGCTGTATGCAAAGATAATACAGCCTATCTTGGTTCACATCAATTTGGGGTGGGAATACCTTGTGGTGGTGAGGGGATTATGCATTCTTCTAATAGGTTATTGGAGTTAAAAGGTACTCACTGCACTCAGATTATGCTTTTGGTTGATTTCACAAATGTTTTTAACTTAGTAGACAGAGCTGCATTGATTCGTGAGGTTCGGAACCATTTCCCTAGCATTTCTAGATGGGTTGAGTTCTATTACTCCACACCCGCCAGATTATATTACAACCAACATATTCTTTCATCTGCTTTGGGTGTTCAGCAAGGTGACCTACTTGGGCCCCTGTTATTCTCACTTGCATTGCATCCTCTGGTTGTTAAGATTGCTACATAATGTACATTATACCTTCATGCATGGTATCTAGACGATGGTATTATTACTGGTGATACATTAGAGGTTTCTAAGGAATTGAAGATCATTCAATTTGAAGGTCCTACGGGGGGTTACACTTGAACATTAAGAAAACGGAGCTCTTTTGGCCATCTTTCGATCCTATAAGAGATATTCCAGGTGTTTTTCCTCTCGACATTGGTAAGAAACATGTGGGTTTCAAATTACTTGGAGGGACGATCAGCATGGACCTCCAATACTGTAGTGACATGGCTTCAGGTAGAGTGGACAAAACTATACTTCTCATGAACAAGGTGGGGCAACTACAAGACCCACAATGTGAATTATTGTTATTGCGTAATTGTTGTGGAGTCTCAAATATTTACTTTACTCTTCGCAAAACTTGTCCTACTGCTTTACAGTCTGCTACATCTCTGTTTGATGACAACCTAATGCAATATTTACGTCAGATAATGGTTGGAGATGGTGCAGGTTTTGGGTTAGTTCAACAGCGCCTAGCTACTTTACCTATGAAAGATGGTGGTTTAGGTGTTTATACTATGGATGATACAGGTAAGTATTGTTTTCTTGCCTCTTGTGCTCAGACTCAACACTTGCAAAATAGGATTTTGAACCTTCCATCTGTATCCGAACCAAGTCCTAGATATGTGCATGCTTTGCAGATTTTTACACAGGCTTGTGGTCTCTCAGTTTTTTCTTTCAACATCAACGATGTTGTCCCCCTTTATATGAAAAATATGGCAGTTTTATACTTTGGTGATGTTAAGGAAGCTATTCCAACTAAATTTGCTCTTACAGATCGAGAGTCCCACCTGTGGCAGTGTAATAGGAATGATCATGCAATGGATTTTTTAAAAGCTATTCCTATAAGTGGGTTGAAACATGCAGTAGGTCCTAGTCAGTTCAGATCAGTCTTGCAGTATCACTTCGGAGTACCCCTTTTTGTTGAAGGTAGCAAGTGTTCATGTTGTGGCAAGGCTATGGACATAATTTGTGACCATGCCTTGCACTGTGCCAGTGATCTTGGTCCTAAGTTTCGTCATGATATGCTCAGAGATGTTGTCGCATATATTTGTTACAAGGGGGTGTTGTTGCAAGAAAAGAAGTCTCTTTAGGTTTCTTATCAGATGATATTAATGGTGTCGCAGATATTTGTTACAAGGGGGGTGTTGTTTTGATCTCTTTTGATTGTAACAGCAGCTAGAAGAAATGAGAAATGAAATTCCTTTACTAAGGATAAGGAACATACTATGCCTTGTACATTTCACAAAGAAATGTGGTGAGGGAGTTTCCACGTAGTCACTCATTCTTTACTCCGTAGTGGAGTTTCACGTGCTTGGTAAGCAAAAGCATTTCTTTCACCATTTGAACTTCTGGTCCGATGAGGCTTTGATGGTGCGACCATCCTCATCAAATAATAAAGTGGACCACGATAATGAGGCCCTGTTTCCTTGATGCCTTGAGTGGAAGTTTACATGATTTTGTCGCAAACACCATTTTGTTTCCCTTTAGTCATTTATCTTTCCGGTGATCGAATTTCCTTGTAATTTCTGTAATTAACTTAAAACGATATTATTAGATAACTAACGAAACTTAGCTAGTATAAATATGGGAGTAAAAATGTTGCACTTACGTGCTTATCAGCTTGGGCATGGTCGGCCGGCTAGGTTTCCCGGTCCCACAACACTTTCTCTAATCTTATATTATTATTTTTCATGAATCCATGAAGTTATGGAGAATTCATGAGTTTTGCTCAAACAAGGAAAGTTTCTAAAATCAAGGAGTTTTCATGAGTTCATGAAAATAACAAAATAGGGAAAAATAATGGAAGAGGCATGGGACCGGCCACGGCTAGGGCACGCCCGGCCAGCCGGTGGGCCCGACCCATGGCGCCTCTTATTATTTTATTACTTCTCCTGTTTTGTGTAGGATTCCTCATCTGTCCATATTTTTGAATGCTCGTTTGTGCATCTGGGTACTCAGTTGTGCATCATTGTCGAGTACACTTGCACCATTTTTGTGGGGCTTACTCAGTGATGGTTCAGATGCCCGGTTGTTGAGTATTTATTATTAGTTTGTGAAATTTAATGGAGAATAATTCATGAAACTGAATAATAAAATGAATAGTTGTTTTATTATCAATTCATAGGATCAGCTGTGGATTCGACCATAAATTCGGAATAATAACATTACCTATTACCATTCCATGAGATCAGTCGTGGATTCGATCATGAAATCGGAGTAACGAGATAATATAGTTGTTTATTGTCATTCCATGAGATCAAGTCGTGGATTCGATCATGAAATCGGAGCAAAAGATAATTGTGTATTGCCATTCCATGGAATCATGCCATGGATTCGACCATGGAATAGGAGCAAAAATAGATCATTCTGGGAATTCAGTGGTGAATGTCACGACAGAATTAATCTATTGCATAAAGGATATCAGTTAAAGCATCGCATCCATCTTGAATGGTGCATAGTCAGGGAGTCACGGGTGTTGCTTACGACCTGAAGGCGTTAATGCTCTCAATCTACGAAGAACCATCTGAGTCTATACACGGTCTCTCCACATAGTCAAGGAACAGTGAGTGTCACCGACGTACTGAAGGCGTTGATGCTCTCAATCTACGGAGAACCGCCCAATCATTCTTCTATCTGAAGGGGGGTCTCTCTCATGTAGTCAGGGAACAGTGAGTGTCACCGACGTCCTGAAGGCATTAAGCTCTCAATCTACGGAGAACCGCCCAATCATGTTATTCTACATAGAGGGAACGATGAAATGTCAGGGATCGAACGCTCAGCTAGTGGAGGCTTTTCGAAAACATATTCATCATGGTCTCGTAAAATATGAATCATCACATGCCTGAAAGACGTGTCAGAAGCATGCAGTATCATGATTTTACGGTTTTGACCTTTGTCGAAAATCCACCATCAACATTAAGTCCCCTGCTTAGTGACGGACAGTCATGTTCCACAGCAAGCATTGGATGGTGATTTTCGGTCGACGAGATCAGTGGTTGAACTCAAATGTACAAAGGTATTTTCAGAATCCACGATTTGATCCAATGGTGTCATGTACGAGCAAATTTTCAGGTGAGGACCCAAGTACTGTGATAGAGTGTCATCTCGTGGTCACGGAGAGATGAAGCTTTGCTGATTTGAGCGGCCGAAAGCCAGGTTTTGGTCGGTTTAGCATGCCCGAGCCCAAAAAGGAAATCCTTGTTTTAGGAACAGATGTTTGCTTGTTCATTAGTTTAAGAACAGGCGAAATAGACTTGAGTCTAATGCTAAAAAAATTGTCTATGCGCTTTCAAGGAAGCCAGAATTTTTTATTTTTAAATATGTGAGATTTCACAAAAGGGGATAAAGTCTCGTTTCAAAGGTGGATCCTCGTACGAGAGAATTTTTTTTTATAATAGACGTGCGTCTGTTAGTAATAGCTTTCATGAAAATTTATTTTCGATATGTGAGCTTAACTTTTGAAAATACACTTCTCGTTTCAAAGACGGATGCTCGCGAGAGGGGGTAAAAATATATACATGTATTTTCAAAGCTACGTGAGTTTCACGTTAAAATGTATATTTTTGTAAAATCAATGCTTTGATTTTGAACAACTGTTGAAAGTAGACAAGTATTCACGGTGAAATAATGTTTGTATGTGAGTTTTCACAATTGTAGAATGGACGTTTGTCCAATTTTTGAAAAAACAGTGAATCTTCACATAGTAAAAATTTATGTGAAATTAAATTTTTGATTTTCAGCAATTGTTAGAAGTAAGCAATTTTTGATAAAATAATATTTGTATGGATTTTGTGATCTGATAGTGTATGCACAAAACCAATGAGTGTTCACTCGGTGAGAGTCACTCACACAGTGAAAATAATGTGAATTGTTCACATGATGGAAGTTTCGTGAATTGTTCACAGTTTTATGAAAATCACGTTATGGTTTTGAATAACAAGTTTTGTTCATCTTTACAGGTTTGAAGGAGCGAACAAATGCTCGAGATTGTAATCACTACAGCTAGTGAAATTGTAAATAGGTAAGAGTTGAATGGTTACCATTTTTATAGACGCTGTTGTGAGCACCTTTATTCCATGATTTATTGTTTTGTCGAATCCTGCGCTTTGTATGAACAATGTGCTGAAATAGCCACTTTACAAGAATGAATGACTCCCATGATGATACTTCCAAAGATGGTGTTTCCAGAGATGACATTTCTACGGATAAAACTTTAAGAAATGGTACTTCTGGGACCTCTGAGTGATGGTGAGAGATCCTTCATACTGAGTTGTACTCCTGGTTATTTCATTAGCTTTGCCACAGGATGATCGTATAGTGAGATCCTGGATCAATGTAGACTCCACGAAAATGGAAGAAAGTCTACGGGAGCGGAAAACCCAGAAGTAAGGACTACAGGATGACGTGCAGTCCCCAACCGTTTCTTTGGTGAGTTGTTAGCGCTCCTTGTGTCATGACATTGCCCATGAAATTAGGATCACGATACCAAGGTTTGTTATTTCTTTTCAGACTTTTTCTCCATCGATTGACGGTCTTCAACTTGTTCCCGGGCAAGCCATTCATGAATCCAGCACTGATGAAGAAGTCGATGTAAGTATCTTTTTTGTGCGCATCTCCTTGAATGAAATAATAATAATTGTTGTTGATGAATCCAGAAAGAAATCATCGTAGATAAGCAGCATGTTGATGAAGCGTGCTCTTCTTTGGGACATGGGAATATGGAGAATTCTCGAAATCCCGAACCGAATGGAGATAGCGGCGTTGCCAATGGAGGTTCCGGTATTGCCGAGCCTTCAAATAATTTAGAGACTCCCCTAGTAAGTATATTTCCTGTAATTTCTTCATAGAAGTATGAAATTGCTGATTTGTGAATGAATGAATGAATGAGAATCCATGTGAGTATACGAGTAATTTTGCTGAAATACGTCACCAGAAAATTTCAGACTTCAACCTTTTAGTAAAAACAATGTAGAATCTTCGTCCGAAGTCGGATTTTCACGGTCTACATATGTATCTTCAAGCCCAGAAAATTACCAAGCTTTATGAAGGAAGTTTTTTGAGTTTTGAGCATGTTTAGGGCCTTAAAAAGGCGAAACAGTAAACTTCCAAGAGACTTTCAGAACTTTTTCAGATTGTATGTTGTCCAATGTTTTGGCCACATCTCCTTGATCGTTTCTCCAATTGATGTGAATTTTGGATATGTTGTATATGACATCCATACGAAGAGAATGCTATATGATCCATCCCTATATTATGCACCAATTTCTCCCGGCTCGTCGCTTTGTACAGGGAAGTGTAAAATTACTTCAGACGGACTTGCTACAAAACGTCTCTTTTGTGTATTTAGACCATTTGCATGTGTCCTGAACGCTTGAAAGACTGATGAAGGATTTAGATGGCATTGATTAATTCGAGATCAGGACCCTTTGATTGATACATGAGCATGGTGCTTGCAATGTCATCTTGTTTATGTTAGTCATAGAAACATCACTTCTGAAACTTTGGTCACGGGACCATAACTGAGGTTGCTCACAAGAGGGGTGATGTAATGACCATGGTTGCATGTCACGGTGGTAACATTCCTTTTATGACGAAGGATAGCATAGGAGATCTAGGTTCCACGGACTTGGACTGTGAAACTAACTGATCGCCATGATCAGTAAACCGTCAGTCCCCAGTATTTTGTTAAATCTCTCCCTTTCGTTTTCCCTTCTTCTGTCACGACCTGGATAGAGGATCCAGGTAGAAAAACTGATGTAAAGACCTAGGTGGTCGAAGTTGGAGGTACCTTGATGAAGGACTTAGAGGAAAAACCTAGTGGACACCGATCACGGAAGTTATGAATCTCGTATAAGAATTGCTGCTTGCATGTTGTATGCTCTGGAAGCTGTAGGGACCTCATACGACGTCGGAATTCGATGCTTGACCCCAACTTTTGAAGCTAAGAGACTGAGTTATCACATGAGAAAATAGTCACTCAATTTGGAGTTGTAAAGGTCAGCAAATGAAGCGTGCACATTTGTGATTTGTAATCTCGTACAAATTTTTCAGATTTCATAGACCTGGCGGTAAAGGCCATATCTTTCAGCTCGTATGTCTGATTAATGCGCCCTTTTGGTATGTTGTACAAGAGACATAGACGGAAATCTTTTGTTGAGGAAGTGTTGTCCCATTACCCACTCATTGGTACGTTTTTGTAAACCCATGGCCTGAAGTGTGTTGTATCTCATTTGTAGAAGTGATGAAAACATCTTGTAGAAGACTTTGGTTTATTCCCGTCTGTCGTGTAAGCTTTGGGAAGACGTTCATGTTACCATGTTTTCAGGTATAAACATATTGATATGAATCATTAGAGCTGGAAGAAATACGATCCATAGAGTAACGCTTCAAAGAATGGATAGTTGATGAAGCCGGATGTTGCATCGGAGGCTGATGAGACCACAATTGAATTTTCTCCAGAAATTCTTGTTGATGTTGAGACCATGAATATAGTTCCTCCACATGTGGATGTCAATACTATGATTGGAATTGATACAGAGACCGAAGATGATAGTCTTTGCTCTTCTATCCAGTGAGCACTTACATGCACGAACTAATTGGTAAGTTGAGCATTTCTAAGATGAAGGTGTATTAGGATTTCAACCCAAATTATACTGATATGACTTTACTGTGAAGTGGCTTCGTCATGGAATCGATGTTGTTGCGCGGTAGATTGCAGCAACAGTCTTCGTTCTGGATATGATTACTGAAGAGAGGAAGTTCCCCAGTTGTGAAGGGGCTTGTGATGTAGAGAGGTTCTGTTTGACGACGTTTCATGGAATCACATCAGGTTGCAATTACTCATTATGTGGATAACATATATTGAATTGATATTTCCAATAAAATCAAGTCCCCAATGCATCCCTCATTCACTTAGCAGGAGTTTGTAGTATCCATTGACGAATGATGTTGCATCTGCTTCAGAAGTCTTATCATGGGATAGTAAAGGCTTATCGATTGTAATTCATCTATACTTTGATCGTGTCGGTGTTGAAACAGTGTGTCACGCCGAGAGAGGTGTACTCTTTGATCGGGAGTACAATTCGAAGGCTTCTTATATGCTTGAGCGCTGAAGTGTCGAATGTCTTAGGCTTGATCGCCTCGGCCCGTGTATCTTCTGTTGATTCAGTATTCCGCTGCGAGGGATTCAACACTTGTGCAGACATCAGAGATTTCTAATTTTGTGGCCCTCGTGGACATTCGTGCAAGTCTATGGAGAAATTCCCAAAGTGTTCTTTGCCATGCTTCCGTCATCTCTCAGTGGTGAATGTCACGGTGAGATGCTCGATTCGAAGCTGTGTCAGGTTCAACCACTTGGTAAAATATTGCTGGAGTGAGATTACCCACTCATAGCGTCTTATAATAGCAGAGATGCTAGCTGAATTGAGTCCCCATGCTAGAATAACATGTGAGGAAATGAAAGACATAGACATGGAAGGAATGAGACTTGCATGAATGCGAAACCTCTTGATGAATTTATATGTATCTTTTGTAGGTTATTTTTTCGAACTCGTCAGAGTTCGAATTTCTCCAAGTGCTCTGATGATGGAACGTCCTCTAAATCTTCTGGATTAGAACTTTCTTTGTTGGAGAGATGTGCAACAAAAGACGCTTTGTTTGTAGTCATGTTTTCAGCATGGGTCCATGTTATCGCCTCATATCTTGAATCTTCCTGATTATGTGATACTTGCCATTGGTTCAGGTTGAACCTATTTTCACCTTGAGAGTGATGTAGCCATAAGTATCTATGAGTGTTCCTTCATGGTATCTGATTGAGAGAGGATTCTTGTGTACTCCTTCAGTCCCCAGTTGGAGCTGTTATGGATCAACCTTCTCTTTGAAAATATTGCAGTCACCTGTTAGATGATTGGTGAATTTATGAAGGCAGCAGTACCTGGGATCATTCATTTCTTCTTCAGTTGGTTGTCTCCTGATGAATGTCAATTTGGTTGCACCATCTTGAATCCAGACTTACAGTAACTCGATCACTTCTTCAATGAGAAGTGGGAAGTTTGAATCTGTCGGATCATTTCCTCGTTTGTTGATTCAGGGTTGAGGTTTGTGCATTTCAGGATTGGTTATCCTTTCTTTGCGCTTCCGAAGTATCCTGAGAGATTGGAGAAGTATGCTTCTGCTGTGGTACTTCGTCTTTCCTTTTGCTTCCTTCAGCAACAACGTTCATGGAAGGTTGGAGGTTGTATTATCTGTTGAAGAGATGTTGAGTATCACGAGGTTCTCAGTCTAGGTATTTCTCTTCCCAGTAAAGCATGCACGTAGTTGCTGATCGCTTGGCTGCTTCATGAAGTTCTGAGAAAGTCTGGAACCAGAGATTTTCCAGTAGGGCTCTGTAGACAGGGATCATCCCATTGATGCACAAGTCCACCAGTTGATGTTCGGTGACATTCGTATCATGGCAATCCAAGTCTTGAACCCTGAACCTCTTCACATATTCGTTTCGGGTGTTCAGTGTTCTTATGAGTCATCCTTCCTAAGTCAGAAAGAGTAATCTGCTCTGAGACGAAGAAGTATTTCCTGTAGAAGGAATTAACCATTTCTCCCCAACTTGCGATGCTTTCTGGTGCAATATTATTGTACCATGTGTACGCTCGGCCCGTCAAAGATTTTGAAAATTCTTTCAAACGGACGACATGGTTGTGATCATGTTCGCCTAGCGCTTCTAGGAACCGAGAGACATGCTCTCGAGCGTTCCCCGTTCCGTTGTACAACGTGTAGCCTTTTGTGAGAGGGATCTTTTGTATAGAAACATGGTATGGAGGTTGATGACGGTGGATAGTTGGTGTAGTGCTTTTCCCACGGTCCTCCATGAAGCGTTCCAGATCTTCACGAGTGATGAAACCGGTGGGCTCATTTGATATCGATTTCTACGCATCTTTGTGAACTTCATCATCGTCGACTACATGGACTAGGACAACTTATGGATCGACATTTGAAGCTGCTTCTTTGCCTTTTCCCTCCTCCTGATTTTTTTCTGACATCTTGTCAGTGAGAGTTTTGAGATAATTGCATAGCTCCTTCTGTGTTGCAACCATGTCAGTTTGATTTTTGGCAAGAGTCTCTTGTGCCTTCATGAGATCAGTTATGGTAGGCGGATTCCATCTGACTTCCTCGGGATGTCGGCCGAAGAGAGGATTATTTTCGATGTTGGTGTGAGGAGGTATCAACAGCACTGATGTTGGAAGCAGGAGTGGTTTCTAGAGTACCATCGTTGTTGCTAATGCTAGCGTTGTTTGTGTTAGGATTTGTAATTGAACCTGACCTAAGATCAACCATTTTGTAAAAATGTGAGATTGCAACCGAGAGAATAATCTCCCACTGTGGTCGCGAATCTGTAGATGGGTAAAAACGAGTCGCTGGTTTTTTAGGAAAGTGAAGAGACGAGTGTGTTGCCGAGACTCCTCAACCGAGCAAACAGCTTAACCTCACACAGATGCACTGCATAAGGAGTGCTTAGATTCGAGAGATCAATCTGTAGGACTCCGGCCTAAACCAAGAAAATGGTCGTTCAGAGTCAATTCGGTCGCAAAGAGGGAGATGGGTTGATTTGTAGGAGGGAAGCTGGGAATTATGTAGGATCAGTGATGATCAAGGATTTTGGATGTGTTGAGGGTTTCTGCAATTTTGGTGAGCTGTTGAGTTCGAATAAGTTCTGAGTGATTGATGAATTCTTGAGAGTAGTTACTCGAGAAATTATGTGTAGACAATTGCTGATTGCTAGTGATCATTCGTTGTCTTCAATCATGGATTCAGAGACTTATTTATATTGTCAGAGTCGTGAACACCTTGATCCCTGTAAGTGCCACGGTTTCTTGAGTGAAAGAGTGGGAAAGTGGGAGATCGTGGTGAAACCAGTTCCAGATTATGCAGAGACTTGGTTGATCATTCACCCACTACTTTGCTAACTCCTTCAACCCTTGGCACGACTTACTCACATTTCTCATTGTGGATGAATCCCCGTGCTGTAGCCATACCAAAACCCTAATTGATATCCCCCAATTTGATGTGATTGATGTCTCACGAATCATGGAGTCTGCATGACAGGCGTGTATTAATTAGTCAGTTGTTGAATGCTTAGACATTGAGTCTAGGTTTTGTTGAATCGAGCATGAGTGATGAATGCTCAGCGATTCATGGATCGAACATGTAGTTCTCTGAAATGATGTCAATACTGTAGATTCAGTGATGATTTACTGACCAGTATTTGAGCGAGAGCAAGTATTGCTCAATTCGGCGAATTACTGAATATTGAGAATTTGACGAGCAACTGAGCAAGTATTGCTCAATTCGACAATTTAATGATTATTAATAATTTGACGTGCAACTGAGCAAGTATTGCTCAATTCGACAAATTACTGATAAATTACTAAATATTAATAGCTGGATCAACATTTGAGCAACTGAGCAAGTATTGCTCGATTCGACGAATTATTTATTGGTGACGTGACCCAATAAAACATTAAAATATTGGTAGATTACCAAATGATTAATTCAGATGTTGGTTGCCGAATCAACATAAATTCATTAGTGTTTGAATATTTCTTAGAATGATGATTCGTGGAGCATTTACTCAAAACCCTAATTTCATATCAATTATCTGTTAATTGATGGATCGCTGAAAAAGGTCATGAGTGATTGAGGGATCGACCACATGGAATGATGGGTGTCCACGTGGTGCCCAGTGCTCAAGTGAGCATGCACCAGGGTCCTCAGTTGGAGAGTTGGTGAAAGAATGATGATTAAATGTCGGTTTCATCATTTATTGAAATATTGTTGGATTCAGCATTAGGTGATAAAACCTGAGTATGAAAAACGAGGGACCGACCAAGAGAGCATGATACCGTCTCTTGGTGGTCACGGAACCATCTGTTGGTTGTTTGAGCAATCCCCAAGTTAGTTGTAGAGAATTTGGGCCCAATATGAGCAATTTGAGCAAATTAGGTCAGAATTATGAAAACGTGTGAGACTGGCTTTGTGCAAGCCCTAGGGATGACACTGGTCGGTCAAGAAGGCATCCACTTGTTACCATGGTATCTGTGTTTCTATACTGAGAGTTTCAGTATTTTCTGATGTGCGTTCGAGCAACATTGTGAATTTTCAGAAGAGTTTCATCTTGACTGAAATTCTTGATTTTTGCTGGAATGAGCATGTATGCTCAATTGATCAATATTTTGTAAATATTCAAAAATAAGGACATTTTAACATTTAAAATTGTCGTGAGAGGCTAGCCGATCGTGTGACCATGTTGGCTTTTGGTTTTTCATGATTCGAACAAAATTTGAGAAATTATGACGAAATCACGATTTTTTCTCAAACCAAGGAGTTTCATGAATTGAGGAAAATAATAGTTATAAAAGACTAGGGATTGCAAGGTGTGGGACCGGCCACGGCTAGGACATGGCCGGTTGGCTATGTTGCCAGGTCCCATAACACTTTTCCTAATTTTATATTATTATTTTTCATGAAACCGTGATATTATGGAGAATCCATGAGTTTTGTTGAAACGAAGGAGTTTCATGAAATTGGGAAATAATAATTATAAAAGGCTAGGGATTGTAAGGTGTGGGACCGGCCACGGCTTGAGCATGGCCAGCCGGCAAGGTTGTCCGGTCCCACAACATTTTCCCTAATCTTATATTATTATTTTTCATGAATCCATGAAGTTACCGAGAATTCATGAGTTTTGCTCAAACAAGGAAAGTTGCTAAAATCAAGGAGTTTTCATGAGTTCATGAAAATAACAAAATATGGAAAAATAATGGAAGAGGCATGGGACCGGCCACGGCTAGGGCACGCCCGGCCAGCCGGTGGGCCCGACCCATGGCGCCTCTTATTATTTTATTATTATTTATTGTTTTCTCCTGTTTTGCGTAGGATTCATCATTTGTCCATATTTTTGAATGCTCGTTTGTGCATCCGGGTGCTCAGTCGTGCATCATTGTCGAGTACGCTTGCACCATTTTTGTGGGGCTTACTCAGTGATGGTTCAGATGCCCGGTTGTTGAGTATTTATTATTAGTTTGTGAAAGTGGAGAATAATTCATGAAACTGAATAATAAAATGAGTAGTTGTTTTATTATCAATTCATAGGATCAGCTGTGGATTCGACCATGAATTCGGAATAATAAAATTACCTATTACCATTCCATGAGATCAGTCGTGGATTCGATCATGAAATCGAAGTAACGAGATAATATAGTTGTTTATTGTCATTCCATGGATCAAGTCGTGGATTCGATCATGAAATCGGAGCAAAAGATAATTGTTTATTTCCATTCCATGGAATCAGGCCGTGGATTCGACCATGGAATAGGATCAAAAATAGATCATTCTGGGAATTCAGTGGTGAATGTCACGACAGAATTAATCTATTGCAGAAAGGATATTAGCCAGTTAAAGTGTCACGACCAGCGTTAATGCTCTCAATCTACGGAGAACCGCCTGAGTCTATACACGGTCTCTCCACATAGTCAGGGAACAGTGAGTGTCACCGACGTCCTGAAGGCGTTAATGCTCTCAATCTACAGAGAACCGCCCAATCGTTCTTCTATGTGAAGGGGGGGGGGGGGTCTCTCTCATGTATTCAGGGAACAGTGAGTGTCACCGAAGTCCTGAAGGCGTTAAGCTCTCAATATACGGAGAACCGCCGAATTATGTTATTCTACACAGAGGGCACGATGAAATGTCAGGGATCGAATGCTCAGCTAGTGGAGGCTTTTCGAAACATATTCATCATGGTCTCGTATATGAATCATCACATGCCTGAAAGCCGTGTCAGAAGCATGCAGTATCATGATTTTATGGTTTTGACCTTTGTCGAAAATCCACTATCAACACCAATATGAATTACGATGCCGGTACCTGTTTCCGGTATTGGTGACTGTTACCAATCAATGCCGGGACTTGACATTTTCTTTACAGATATTGATCCAAATCTGCAGTTTATGCCGGCACCGATACAACAACATCGTACAACGCCGGGACAAACTACCGGCAGTGAGTGTTATTCTGCGACTATGCCGGTACCTGTGAATTTCACAAAAAAACGGCTAGTTTTTTGAAAAATAAGACCGTTGGAACTTCATTCTATATAAAAACCCCTCATTCCTTTGGAAAAATTTACACAGAGCACCCACCAAATAACAAAATCCTTCTCTCAAGAAAGCAAGCCTCAAAAAATAGATCAAGCAAGCATGGTTCAAGCTTCACAAGCGATGGGAGATTCATCAACAAGCTCTATTTTCAAACCAGCATCAAGCTTTACCTGCAAAGTAAGTATACTCAACATTATTAACTATATATGGACAGTTAAAATCTTCTCTACTATGATGTATCACTAGTATAATCTTCTCTTACAGAGTCATCATTGCAGCTGTCAAATTTGCAAGTCACCTTCTCATCTAGCCATGAACTGTCCTTTCATAAGTGTGGAAGTTGTGATGGGACACGCCGGTTTTGGATTGCAAAAACTGATGATGCTGAAAATGGAATAATGTTTCTCAGGTGTTTGAATTACCCAAAGTGCGATGAATTTCAATGGTTTGACAAGGCTGTTGAACTAGCAGAATCAAGAGAAAACCACAAGGGTCAATGCAAGCCTATTGATGGGTGTGATGGGTGCTATATGAAGGGAAAGGAATATGTTGAAAGTGAAGATGAACCAATGAAGATGGTCCTTGACACCGAGATTCCATACGATGTATTCGAAGATATTCGCGAAAGGCTCGAAGGTTCTGCAATTGTTGAAAAGGGATGGCTTACTAAGTAGGAGATCATCTTAAACCAAAAGTGCTCCATTACCATGTTTTAGTATGTTTTAATTTAAAGTTTGAAATCTAATGTAATAGATTATCTAGGAATGAAATAAATAGAGAATTCGTAACCTATTTATAAACAATACCGGCACAGTATATTTATCAAAATCCAATGCCGGAATTATGCAAAACTATGCAAGAGTAAGAAAATCAGAATTCCGACATAGATTCAATAATTTCTTTAATGTCGGCACTACCCATAATCTACACAAAAACTTGGTCATTTTCATTCATTATGCCCGGCATGGTTTTAAAGAATATATTCTGTGCCGGTACAGGTGACGGCATAGAATTATAATTGCTTTTATTGTCGGAACCAATATCGGTGTTGTGGAACTTAAACATTTTAATGCCGGAACTACCCATAATATACACAGAAACTTGGTTATTTTCATCCATTGTACCCGGCATGGTTTTGGAGAAAATTGTTCCGTGCCGGTACAAATGGCGGCATAGTATTTAAATTTATTTTATTGCCGGAACCAATACCGGTGCTGTGGAACTTGAATGCCGGCGCTTCTCGTGTAAAGAAAACTTACAAAGACAAAATTTTACTAGAAATCTAAACATGTTCAACATAAACCAAACAGCTGAATCGTGTTTAAATGTTCTTCATCAAAGTATCATAAAACAAAAGTAAACCAAACAACTAAATAGTTCAACCAAAAACAAGTTAGAAATTGTACAAAACATAACAACCACCATCCAAATAAAGAAACACAACTATAGAGTTTATCACTTGGTCTTTTGCTTCTTGCCAACGGGCGCCCTCCTCGTTTCCCCAAATAAAGCTCTTGCACTTGGGTCTTCAATTTTATCAAGCTTTTCCACGACTTCCTTCATTTATTCAATGGATAGCACCTCTCCTTCGTCGTACTTGCAACCAAGCATCTTCTTCAACTTGCCAAGCCGACGCCGCTAGTTTCATTCATACAACACATAATTAGTATATATATGATAATATAAAATTATGTGTAAATTAAACGACTAAGCAATTAACAATACTTACTAGCAATCCAACGGTCTTATTAAGTTGGGCCATCGTAGGTGGTGCCTCTGTAGGAGTTGGAACGGGAGGGTTTTTATGGGGTGGAACTTCGACGTCGTCCGGGCGCACGACAAAAGGATGTGACCATTCCAAGTAATTATGAATGTAGGTGGGATCGGATTCATCACCATTATTCACAAGCTCCCAATTACTAGCATCTACCAAACGACGTGGTTCCCTATCTCTCCAATGTGTTGGTTCTGTAATTGGATCATACTCTACCCTCAACTTTGTGGAACTTATCATGCACTCAGAACGGTCAAGAGTGTACCTTTCAGTAGAGGTTGTCATGAATCTAGGTAATTATTTATATCCAAGTTACCACATCACACGCGAGGATCAGCCATAATGTATCCCTTTGGGTGGAACAAAGGCACATTGTGTAAAATGCAACGTTATAAAACCTCAAATATTGGTCGTTCTCTCTAGCCTCCCGGTAAGGGTCGAACACAACATCTTTGGTAGTCATCGCGTCCAGAGCTAATCTCATATCTGTCAGTCGACGATTGTTACCGGGCTTCGGATGGCTGTTGAACTGGTATCTCTTGGCTCTAGGCTCCTCGGGGTCATCAATAAGTATAATCTTCAAGAAGAGGTTTTCCTTGAACAATGTCGGGAAATGTTCATAAGCCCATACCTATACAAATATGAAATGATACATATAAAAATCAGTAAAAAAATTTTCTAAGTTCATGATAAGGGTACATGTGAACAATATAAATAAGAACATAAGTTTAAAAACAAAATTACCTGGAGTAGAGTGAAATTCCCGACAAATTAGTTTGTAACCGCCTTAGAGGACCTTCTCATCTCCGTCATCAAATGTGCCATTACCACGGTGCCCCAAGAATAGTTATAGACGTCTTCCAACGGATCCAAGTATTCAAGGTAGTTTGCACTAACCCTGTTGCCACTATTGTTAGGGAATACCCTAGTTCCCAAGATGAATAACAGGTACGCACCGGTTGTATAACGAATCTGTGTGGGGTCCCATCTATCTTTGTCTTTACTCTGCACCGCGTTTTCAAACTTCTTCTTAAGCAGCGTCAGCTTGATGGTCTTTGTCCTACTAGTCTTAGATACATAGAAGCTTTCCACAGAAGTTTTGTAGTCCCAACCAAATAGCTTGTTAGTAAGAGCGTGCAACTTAGACCTTTCTAGCTCCGAAAAATGATCTCCTTCTGCAATTGATTTTCCGGTAACACTCAAGCCTAGAATGTTCTGAGCATCATCAGGGATCAAGGTCATCTCTCCAAATGGGAAGTGCATGGTATCTGATTCACCATGATACCTTTCGACGAAGAAATTGACTGTCACAATATCTGGCTTCACATAATTTTCAACCAAAGGATATAAAACAGAATCTTTTACTAATGATTGGACCTCTTCACATTCCATGAACAAATTCCAATGAAACGCGGCTTAGTTTCGGAAAACACGCACAACCTTCTTATGATCCTACAATTAGGAGATAATACGATTAAGAGATTTTGCATAAATACCAAAAAATACATATGCACGAGATAAAAATTCTTACATAGGTCTGATATATAGTACGAGCCCACGAGTCCTTGTACCAAATAGATACCCCGGATCATAAGAAGCTGCACCCTAAATTCTACCACGATCAAGGTTAGGTATCATGTCATCAATATGAGGAAGGTGCGAACCTTTAACTTTTACTTTGCCCTTGCCTTGTGTCGGTTTGACTTGGCCCACCTTGTTCCACTACTGCTTGGATTTGGGTAGCTAATTCACTTGGTTCAATCTCATTATCTTCCTAAATTTCCTCTTCATCATGCTCATCTTCCTCCCCATATACTCCGGTAGGTTCACGGATTACGAGTTTACTACGGTCACGACCACTCTCCCAAACTTCACCTCTTGTATCAGCCCCCAAACGGATTTTGCAACCTTGGTCTTTCCCTCCAGGAGGCAGAGACTGAGGAGTACCAAGACCGTCCTTCCTTCTTTTCTTAATGACAACATCTTTAGTTTTTCCTTTGTTAGCTTCCTTATCTCTAGCCCTATTTCGAAAGAAGCACGAAATAAATATAAGACAACTAACTTGCATTTCTAATACCGGCATAGATAGACCACATAACGGCATAGAATCATCACTACCGACATACGTTAACAAAGTATCGACTATGCCGTGACCAAAAACCGGCATAGTAAATTAAAACCACCACATGCCGGGAACTAATACCGGCATTGCCATATAATTTTCGAGGATGCCGGTAATTCCTAAAAAGTTCCTGGATACCAAAACACCATTGTCGGCACATACGTTAAATTCAAACACATGCCGTAACATGGTACCGGCATGGAATCTAACCTAAAACCAGTGCCGGTACCCATAACAAAATCCTAAAGTTTTCTGTTTATTAGAAGCTCACTGCCGGCGTAACCGAATAAATTCAAATTAATGTCGTGACTGAATACCGGCATGGTATTCAACCTAATTTCAACGCCGGTACAAAATATTCAGTTTCAGGTTATTCACTAACTATGTGACGGCATAGTATTCATATAAAAATTAATGCCGTGACAGGGTTCCGGTGTGGTCTACATCCTAAATTGAATGCCGTAACGTGGTTCCGGTGTGGTCTTCATCCTAAATCGAATGTCGTTACACGGTCTCGGTGTGGTATTCATACTAAATTGAATGTCGGAAGTTACTGAAACTCAACTATTTGAGTTAGGGGTTTGCAATTTTGACCTAAATCCATAGCTACGAATCGATTGAAACATTAATAAAACGGTTCAAAATCACTGACCTTCTCACTGAAGCCATGTTTACGAGAAGTTGGTTGTCTGAAGCCTCTTGTTCTTCTTGTTCTTGCTCTTCAGCAATCAAAGCAATTCTTTTTTGTTGTTTTTGTTGAGCAATCGATTTTGATTTCGATTGGGCATCTAATTTCTTTCGTGGAGGCATTCTTATGGATTCGGGTAGGTTAATCGACGAAGAAAATTTTGAATTAACGATTAATCGTCGATGAAGAACGGAAGAAGAGGATGAAGAAAAAAAAATTCAAAACCTAACCCTAACCTACGAGTATGTCGGCACACAAATGGGGGATACTGATTTTGTGTTTGATTTTGATTTTAAGTTTTTTATTTTGTGGGGAGGGTATAACAGTCTTTTCATAATGTTTTTTAATTAATCAAAGGGTGTTTTAGTATTTTCGCCCCAAAAATCACCTCTTAACAGACACTTTTGGTTGGGGAAGTAATTCATATCCCCAAATTGATATCTCCCAATTGCGCGTTCAAGAAAATTTACACCCAAGTTATTTGGGTAACTAAAACTCACTATAATCATCATCTTTATCAAGTTATTTCTTTTCAATATTTAATTACAAATCAGGTTCAACAACAACTGCAAGTTCGATTTGTTTCTATGGATATGCATCTGCGCCCCTTCATATTAACACAACAATATCAAACCAAAATTAAAAATTCTTAATATTTAATTGTGAAATAAAATTAGATAATCAAATTTAGGGTTTGCTTAAATAAACCATGATACAATACAAGCATCATTAAAACCCTTGAAAACTTTAACCGGTAATCTTCCCCCAACATAAATCAAAAAACTCATGTTTTTGATGATGTAAATTCAAGTCTATTCCAAATCCCGTTCCTAACTTAAAGATGTTTTAATTAGTCATGGCATTGGCGATATTATGTGCACTAAACTTTGGAAACGAAAATAATCATGTTCTCAATTGCACCTAGTCACTTTTACCAATCCATTTTGATAATATTGATGGTAGTTGTTCGAGTAGTGACAACCGGAAAGCTCGAAATCTCCTTAACATCATGAATCAAATTTAAAAGAAAAGGAAGAGGATGGTGATTAATGGTGGGTTTTGTTTACCCACGTAATTTGGGTTTACAAATATTTTAACTTTTGGATTTAGATTGTAATTAACTTTAATGTGGATTGTATTTAATCAGTGCCAATAATTATATATACTCCCTCCGTTTCAAAATAATAGGCTTATTTATGTGTGAATTTACACACAAGCAAGCCTTTTATTTTAAAACGGAGGGAATATACAACACATTCTCTATATAAAAATAGAGTTTTTTCGAGCGACGTGGTTAATCAGAGCTTCTGGTTGATTCTGGCCCCACCATTTTTGTTTTTATGGTAATTGAAAAAATTCTGGAAAAGAAAATCCAAGAATATATTTTTTGCCCAACAAAATATTTTATAGACAATCACATTCCACAAAAATTATTTCCGAAAACAGCTAAATCTTGAAAAAGCCTTATAAAATTACCAAAAATATATTGAAAAATTAATTATAATATATTTTATTTTAATTTAATCTAACATAGAATTTCACAAACAAATTAAAATAAAATCACATAGAAATATGCACTATTAATCATGATTACATCACAAATTAAATCAATCATACAAAAAAAAGTCCAATGTCCATTGTTCAATTACATTTATTCCAATAAAACTAATTATAATTATAGTTCCAAACTACTAATAAATTCTAAGTCTAATTGCAATTGCAATTTACAATTACAACTCCAAATGAAATTACAAAAACGATTCAGCAATGAAGCTAAATCATGCTTGAGCCAAATATGAGTCAATGCCCAAATTAAAAATAAAAATGTTTAGAATCGTGGATACATACCAATAATTCGAATTTGCCTCTCCTTTGCTAGAACATTTAATTGTTGGTCCTGTAGAATATTAAAGATACAAAATAATTAATAGAAAATCGTGATGATCAATACATGATATACAAAAAGTTTAGAATAGAAAAACAAAAGCTTTAGTAGAAAAATGCAATAATAATAATGATTTTAAAATTAATTTTATTCATTCCTTAAATATAAAGCAAAAAAAGATTCTATTATGAGATGTAGAATATGCCAAATATCTTTTAGACACAAAAATTGCAACAAGTACATGCAAGTATCCAAAAATAGTGGTTATCCGAAGTATAAAAAAAAAAAATTGCACACAAGTGCGGAAATAATATCTATTTTCTTCCGAATATCCTGATTTTATTACTATACTTTTTAATATTGCTTATTCAGAAAAATATTAAATTAAATGCACTAATAAAGATACTTTCAACTACGATTGGAAAAAAAATATACTTCAATAGGTAAATTTGTGATTTTCTTTGCTTGAAGTTGCCAAAAATATTATAATAGATGGATATAATCGGGAAAAATGTAGATATTGCTTAATATTATGTTCAAAATAAAAAGGAAATTCCAGATAATCTTAGATATTAATTAATATTATATCAAAAATAAAATCATTTTATTTTTGGGTTTGGTGTCTCTATATAAAACATTCAAACAAACCCAAACTCCATTTTTAACCAAAACCCTTTTGTTTCCGCATTGCTTTTTAAGATTTTGTTGTTATTTCTTTTCTTTTTCCTGCGATTTAGGATTTTTTGTGACATTTGTCGTTTTATTTTGCAGGTATCCTCGATCATGCACCTGTTATAGTTGTTCCAAAAGAAGCAACATCAAGGTATACCCCTATTAATTCTTACGAATATTTCTGCGATATCAAACCAAACTCCGTATGTTTTAGGCATAAAACATGTTTTGCAACTCTTGCCATTGTTTATTTAAGGTTGTTACTTATTCATCTGTTGCTAAATCATCAGGAAATTAAGTTTTTTTCATCAATTTTATTATCGATCGTGTATACATGATTGTTCTTTGTTTATTTTCCCGTTTCTTATGTTATTACAGATAACTAAATAGATCTTGATTGATGTAAGAAAGATAGAAGGATCTAGCAGTGAAGAAGACTCATCTATTATGATTGCAAAATTTAGTTTTCCCGTTTATAATTATATATCTAGCATATACATTATCTCCGTGCGATAATGGCTGGTAATATGTACATACGTGCATATTCTTCTCATCTATTATTTTGTTAAGTTTTAATGATTTTGCGGTAATAAAAATATGAAGTCATTCTTTCTTTTTTGCAATTCTTGATGATATTTTCAGCGTGTGGAGGACCAAGGGTATAATTTAAGTTGGATTTCATCTGGTGCTAAGTTGTTTTGTATGTTAACCGAATCATCCACGGCTATGGCACTTAGTCGGGCCGTTTTCCCTTTCCCTGGTATATGCTTAATTAGTTGTTTGTTCAATGCTTTGTATCATCGATGTTTGTTGGAAATTTAATTAATTATGAAAAAAATGGAACTGCGGTATTGGTTAAGTTTGCAGAGGGGCATGTATTTGGGTTCGTAGACTGCCGCATTTGCATACTCGTGATTGACTTTCGGAGGGAGGTAGTGTGCGTGGTTTTTTTGTTCTTCCCTTCCACTCATAAGAAAATCCATCATTTTCTTTTGAAAATAAGAATTTTAGCTGTATTTTTTTTCTTTACATATAATTAGATTGAAAAACAAAAAGACCACTCATATAATTGTACCCCCAAAAAAAACAAAAAACTAAAGTTAAAGCTAACTTGTAGGATAGGGTATCTCAAGAGCAACAAAAATTTGAGACGCCACAACCAAATACAAAAACAAAATGCAAGTCCACAAATTAACGCTAGACATGAGAAAAAGATTCACATTAAATTTTCCTAATGTTAGTCTCCTTGTGATTATCTGCAAGATTTTTAGAAATATCTTGCCCCTCTTCCTTTGAAGAGGGAATCATTCTCATTGCATAGAGAGAATCTATCAGGCCTACAGCAGAACCCTTATTAGAATATTTTATAGTTTTTGACGTACTAAGTGCCATTACACTTTCAGTTGCTATTTTAAAGAAGATACAAAATTTATATTGATCATTAAAAGAAAATACCTGATTTGTGGATATCACAAATGAGTCAAGAAATCTTCTTTTGAGAGTTTACAAAAGGGTTTGTTAATCCTGTACAGATAAAAATAATACAACATCATTAGGAGTAAAAATCACCATAAAATAAAATTCGCAGAGAGAAAGAAAAAAGCAAAACAGACGGCTAAAGGATTTTCGATCCCACAAATTAGGAAAGTTGTTTCGTCAACTTTATCAGGAAAAATGAAATTTAGGCAAGTTGCATTTTTTGGGTAAGATAGAATCTGATAAGTATAGAATTTTGGATGTCTAGAAGATACTCAAAATTGGAAAAAAATAGTCCAACCAATTGATATAACTATCCAAAAATAACTATCCAGCTTGTGGCTAGGCTACCAACCAAAAGCTCTGTAAGAATTCCTTCCTTTATCCCAATAAATAATTTATTAATGGATGAAAAAAAGTTATGGAAATAAAACATTACATAAATTAGGTAATCATTGATTTTTATAGCCTGAACTTGCCAAATGTAATCCAAAGTACGCAATATGGGAAAAAGAACAGCTAGCCAAAGATAAAAAAAACTCAAATATATTTAGATATTGATTAGTATTCTTTTCAAAACAAAATCTTTTTATTTATGGGAAGTTTCTTTATATAAATTATTAGAACCTAAGCCAAGCAGCGTCTTCAAAGCCGCTTCTCACTTCCCATAAATAAAACTAATTTATATAAAGAATCTGGTAATTTGCAGGTATCCTTGAAACCTTGGCGCTGCAAATGTCATTCTAATGGGATTCTTAATATATTTTCACGCATGGTACTCTTTCTGTTTTGTGTCGGTTCTCGCTTACTTTTTTTTATATATATTTTGTTTTACCGTTTTGTCATCTGATTTTTAGTTTTGAAGCAATTTTTTTTGTCATCTGATGTTTGTTACTATTTTTTAGCAGGTATCACTAAAAAATGTAATCGATTTCTTCTTCTTTTTTTTCTCTCCAGCTGGTGTTGCTTCATTTTTGGCCGCTGCTGCTATCGGGTATGTAATCTATTAGAAATATTTTGATTTCTGTTGATTTTTAAGCTTTTTGGTTTTTCTCGTTCCACTGTACGTTTATTTTTCTGAAATCTACTGCAAATCAATTCAAGAATTTGGCGTTGTTTTGTAGAATGCAAATAGAAGAAAACTTTGCTTCGCTAGTGGCAGGGACAGAAGAGAGCAAGTAGCGTGTAACTGGTGATAGCAGTCTGTGAAGGAGAGATGGTGATAAAAATGTTATTAGGTGGTAGCAGACCAACAGGCTACAAATGATGTAGGATGTCTAACAACTGGTGGTGCGTAAGAACAGGTAATTTTATCAACGATCCGTAAATATTTTGACTTTTTCTGGGGGGTTTATTCGTGACTATTATGTGAAATTTGCATCGGTAAAAAGTGCATTCGACAAGTTGAAAGAGTATTAGTTGTGCGGGTGATCCATTGTTATATGTTATTGAGGCATGTAAAACAAAAAGGAAAAAAGTCTTTGTGGATTTTATAATGATCGCTGAATATGAGTTTTGATTAGTTTCTTCGCTGGACAAGATTAGGATTATCAATCAACTATTAAACAATAGTCCATAAGAGTATTTAGGGTAGAGTTGTGTAGCAGAATACGGTGTCTTGCAGTGTGTGTAATTGTATAATCTGAATTTACTTTATTTAAGAAATATGGCGGTTCTCAAATCAAGCAAGGATACGAGGTATAGATCGGATCTATTCAGAGAAAATCTGCGAGATATTCAGAGAAAATCTGCGATGGAAATAACTATCCGACATACATTGACATTTCAAATACAACTATGGAACCATCAACATCAAAAATCACCACCATCAGAAAGAATGATTTACAAGATGTATATACCAAAACTATTGTCTATCAACACATTCGTGAAAATACTGGGTCTATAGACCGTATTATTCTTCAAGCAGTGACCTATAGGAATGAGAATCATGAATAGAAGGTTAAAGTGATTTAGGTACTTAATTAGATATTTTCTTTTGTTTTTTCTTAGGAATGAGTTTTGCTTTTATTTTTATTTGGAATACATTTTCTTAAATGGGATTTTTAGAAATCACAAACAATTTCAACTTTGTTATGGTTTCCCTTTTTGTAAATGTTATAGTTCTTATAGTTTCTCTCTTATGCTACCATTTTCAGAACAGAGAATAAATTATTTTACTTGAAACGTTATTGTTAAGTAGTTTTTCGTGTAATAGAAGATATTCTCTGTTATTTATGGACTGAATTGACCTTTAATTTATTAGTTTTGTCCAGAATATTTACAAACTGATCGTAGGGTAATCAATCTTCCCATCATCCTTTACATGGTGTGGGATAATTACCATATGAATTTAGATCTTTGTTGCCGTAAATTTCAAGTAGTAAATCAAGTAGTAAATTAATTTCAATAGCTATATTCTAGATTAGGGTAAAATAAACCACGTGTAAAACGAAATCTTTCTTACCCTAAATAAACCACGTCTGTTTAGAAACTCTAAATAAACAGGAAATATATCTTTTTCGTGTAATGAAGATATCTTTAGAATTTAACCAAAATTTAGATAAAATTAAGGAAACAAAATATGGAGAGAAAAAAAACATTAAACCCGAATTATCCTCTATATATAAAAACCAAGTGTAAGTGATCTTTAGCCCAAAAAAAAAATAATACGATAAAGCTAGAAGAGCTTCGTAATATATATACAAGTACGAGTATCACTACCTACACGCGGTAATCAAAGAGAACAACAAAAAATGGTAGAAAACAACAAATTCACAAAAAGAAGAACAGAGAAGACTTGCGGAACAGTATGAAAAGGCAAAGTAAACTTATCTCTACCTTGAAGAGCTCACATCGACAAAAAAAGAAGAAGAGACATACAAAGACAACAAAGAAACCATAGGCAAAAGGGGTGTGAATCTTCGATTTGATACGAATGGTATGCTTTTATTCAATTAACCAAAAGAAGTTTAATCCCGACTAAATAGTTTAAATTTACCTTGCTTGCTATTTTCAATCAATTTTTTGTTATTTGCAGAGCTAAAAATAAAATAATTTTTTTACTATCAAGAATTTTGAATTGTGCTTTAAAGTTTGTTTTTGTTTAACAATCGATTATAATAAAGATAACTCTGATCAGAACTTATGTAATTTTGTTTATTTTATTTTCTTGCACAATTTGGTTGTGTAATATACTCTCTATATAAAAAGGGCATTAAATATTCCATAAACAATAAACAGACCCTGCATCGCACGGGTGAGAAACTAGTATTTTGAAATTAAAAAGTTTCTCTCTCCAGCACCTTTAGATCGAGGCCCCCACACTATAGATTTGAATTCAAGTCTCATCCCATGCATTTGATTAGGTATATTTATATATTTATTTTATTTAAACGGGGTCATGTTAACTTGTGTACCCATGCACAAATTAAGGAGGGTATAAATGGTATTTTTCGTTATTGTTTTCATACCTCATTATTAAATCTCGATAGAATAATAATTGCATAAATAATAGAAACCGATTTCCATAAATACCCATGGGTTTTATAGAAATTAATTTTGCCATAGTAAATAGTCGAGCACAAAAATATGTATTTATTTTTGCTATTGTCTTCTTCCTGTCTCTTCCTCTTCCTTTAAACTTTCGTTTCTTAGTTTCTCAAGAGATTGTAAAGAAAGCAAATTAGACATACAGTTAATAAAAGGGAGACCATACACACAACTGGTTTTTGTATACAAACGAGATCTTAGAGAATAGGCAGTGGATTTTGTATGTAGGGTTTAACAAATTAGATTTTGTGTTTTTATTTTTACTCTCTATTTTTGTAAATATGGATTCTAATTAAACCCTTATCATATTTTTGCAAATCTGGATTTGTTGTTTTTCAAATTTGGATTCTGATTAAACCCTTGATGATTTTCGTTTTAAATGGTAGTGGTGATATTGACTTTTCAAAAACTAATTAAACCTAAAAATCTATTAATCATTTGACCTATCATGCTCTGATGGATCACGAAAGAACATGTGAATATTGAAATCAATTGTTATAAAAACATGATTTTTGTTTTGTTTGACTGGAGAAACAGTGTAATAACGATTCAAGATAAGAAGATGAAGACGTAATTGACGATGTGTTCTATGCAGTGAAGTTAAATATTTTTTTAAAAAGAGGATAAAACAGGAAATATATTTTCTTTGATATGTTAATTTCATTAACCAAGATATATGTTATTCCAAAAATATTTAGAAATACAAGGTAAAAATAATAATATTTAAAGGGTCGTAACTTGTGTGTCCATGCACAGTTAACAAAATAAATCCGGGAGAGCGGGGTTTTAGGAGGTCTGCTGATCCAGAAACTTATTTTTTTTTGCTGTTTTAACTCTTGTTTTCCGAAACGGTTTTTCAACTTAATATTCCCTAATTAATTCTATTAATTTTTGGTAATTATAATGTTGCCGTTTTATGACTGTCGTGGAAGACTTTCAGTGGGCACTTACTGCGAAATTTATTTTCATTAAAACCGTATTGAATTCTTTTGAGTTATAAAAGAAAAGTTTCTGGAAAAGATGAAGATATTGTTTTTCATCTATTTTGAGTTCTGAACAAGTGTTAGAGTGAGTATTTGTTAGTTCGATTTCTCATAGTGCAAAGAAATCGAATAAGAGAGTTATCAGCTGTTTTATCCCATAGGGTTTTCGACAAAAGTTGACTGCTAGCACAATCAAGAGGCAGAGTCGCGAAACACCTTAAAGATAGCGACCTAGTACGCGACTCAGCTGTTTGAGATTTATTTTTTGTGTGAATTTTTTGTATTGTTTCCAACATTATTTGCCCAAACTTTTGATGACTTTGAAACAAATGAACAATATAGTTTTGAATCCTGATATTTAGAAATACAAGGTAAAAATAATAATATTTAAAGGGTCGTAACTTGTGTGCCCATGCACAGTTAACAAAATAAATCCGGGAAAGCGAGGTCTTGGGAGGTCTGCTGATCCAGAAACTTATTTTTTTGCTGTTTTAACTCTTGATTTCCGAAACGGTTTTTCAACTTAATATTCCTTAATTAATTCTAATTTTTGGTAATTATAATTTTTCCGTTTTATGACTGTTGTGGAGGACTTTCAGTGGGCACTTACGGCGAAATTTATTTTCATTAAAACCGTATTGAATTCTTTTGAGTTATAAAAGAAAAGTTTCTGGAGAAGATGAAGATATTGTTTTTCATCTATTTTGAGTTCTGAACAAGTTTTAGAGTGAGTATTTGTTAGTTCGATTTCTCATAGTGCAAAGAAATCGAATAAGAGAGTTATCAGCTGTTTTATCCCATAGAGTTTTCGATAAAAATTGACTGCTAGCACAATCAAGAGGCAGAGTCGCGAAATAACTTAAAGATAGCGACCTAATACGCGACTCAGCTGTTTGAGATTTATTTTTTGTGTGAATTTTTTGTATTGTTTCCAACATTATTTGCTCAAACTTTTGATGACTTTGAAACAAAAGAACAATATAGTTTTGAATCCTGATACAATCTAATATCCGTTCTCCAAAACAAGTTTGAGAAGATAGAAAGAAGGAAAATGAATAGACAAATAATTGTACAAGGATATATGAAACCCACCTTTCAACAGTGGTATAAAACCAGAAATCCAAGAAATTAATTGAAGGGAAAATCTTGGAAGACATTTCTCAGTTAAAATTCTTTTACCCAAATTACTTTAAGTGATTCCGACAAAAGAATTCACTTAATTTTTTTTTTTTTGAAAATAGAAATCACTTACTTAAATCACTAGTATCTCTATAACTACGGTGACGGTGGTGGTCGCACTGATTTTGATAGCATTTGATAGCATAAATTGCAAAGATGAACTAATAGTTAGTTTGCTTGATGATGATTTTTTATTTGATCTCTTTTAAGACTTTCGAATTTCTCTAGAAATCAAAAAAATGCTTGGGATATCTTCATGGATTTTTTCATACACTCCTTCGATCTCGGACTCAGAGTTTTCAGATGGAAACTCAGAGAAAGAATCTGCACCCCGGTTAAACAGGGGTGCACATAGTCACACTCAAAGTTAGGTCAAAGACAATCAACAATTCACGTTAATTTTGAGTACCAACCCATAAGTTGGACAAATGACCTCAAACTATCTGAAGGCCCCCTGAATACTTGATTGACAAATTTAGCCCCATGAGATAATCAAATTCAGCTGCCCACTTATCTAGAAACGAGAAACAATTAATGTTGTTGAGGTTAAACAGGCTCAGAGATATTTTAGAGCAGTGTTATCCCACGCAGCTGCGTGGGAAAGCAGTATAAGCAAACAGTTTATAGACTGTCGGATCAAATCATGTACTGTTAGATTAAATTTATGTGATCTTTCTCAAAAAGCTACAGATGGCAAATTTAATGTATTAAAAAAAAATCCTTCTAATTTATTTTCAATTCATTTTGTGTCTTTTTATTTCATCGCCAACATCATTTATGAATAAATAAATCTTAGGAAGAGGAAGAAGATGATAGAGTGTTTCACTATTATCTGAAGTTTCAAGAACTCCATATTCTGCTACTGCAACTAGAGAAATAAATGAATGGATCTGCTCAATCCATGTTCTAGTCCTAGAAATTTGTGGTGTTACCATTTTTAAGCTTGCATCATTAATTCACCACCACATAAAATCAGTCTCCATCTTTAAAACTCCGATAACTCCATTTGTTAATCAATCTCCTTTATCAAAGTTCTTAAAATAATAATGATTCACATCCTGAATCAAGGTTTTGAGTTCTTCAAAAAAAAACCATGGGAGGAACCAAATATCTGCAACCGCAAATCCAAAACCCCATTGAAAATCAACTAATTCTGAATGAACCCACGCATTGATTTTCACCATTAAATAACATAAGAGATCGAAAGAATTCTCATCACACCCATTATCAGATTATCAATCTTTTACTTGCATACCTAGCTACCCATCCTTGCGAACCCATCTATCCTAAAAACTCTATCTTAATCCTTTTATTTTGATAATGAAATGAACACAACAATTTCTTAACTCTATTATTGGGGCTTAAAAAGGGTAGGTTTTTTGGGGCTTAATGGGGTCATGAAATAACAACCCATAGAACCCTTTATCTATCCTTTTTTGTAATTTCTAATCTACCCTTAATTTGATTAGTGCTAATTAAATTGATTAATCTAATTAATCAGTCTCAGTGAATCGATTTGACTAATTAAATCATTAATCTTTTACAAATCAAAACTTGATTTTTTTGAGTTTTGAAGAAGGAAAAATGGTGATTTTGGTGAAATTTTTTTGAAAAAATTTGAAGAAAAATGATGGGTAAATGTGTCGACTCAGCCGTAAATACGACTACGCGGTTAGGATATTAGGAACTCCCAGCCCGTGAACATATATAACGGATGGGAGGTTAAGAACTTAGGCCGTTATGCTTCCCAGAATAACCTGAGTCTGTATTACGGCTGGGTTTGCGTAATATTCCCATCCGTAATTAAATTTGAAAATTAAGAAATTTTTTGTTTCAACATGAATTCTTAATACGATTTAAAATTACTAATACTTTCATTAACTAGACCACAATAAAACTCATTACATGTTTAATATATCCCTATTATAAAGTTGATTTTAATAACATCCCTTTCGATGTATCAAGAAATCTTTGATGATGGTCATTTGAGCTTCGAAGTTGAAATTATAACCTTTCCATTTTCTCCATTCCTTGTTAGCTTGAGCTACGACTTCTTCATCAGTCTCACCTCTAAGTCGAAGTTGCTTGCACATACGAAGTAAAGCCATATATTCTTCCACTTTTTTGCGTACGTCTGCAAATCGGAGATACAACTCAACCTCATCGCGGTTGTTAGTGTTACCTGTTTCACTATAAAAATCGTCAAAAATCTTACTCCAATGCGATTGGCTGGGTAAACCACCTTTCCTTCATTCTTCTCCCTTCTTTGTATAGCATAATACAAAAATTTTGCAAAGAGATATGTCTTCTTCCAAAGTAAAGCTGGGTTTATCTTTTGAGTAAATTGCATTGAGTTTGTAGGGGTTTTGATGGAGATTATTGAGGTAGAAAATGTGATTTTGATTTGGAATGGGTGGTTATATGGAGATGGAGTTATTTCAATTTTAAATAAGTGGTTGAACAACTAGAACCTTCTATAGATCAGTCTTCAAACGGATCTATTTTTCAAAATTCAAAAAACTAGCCGATTTAATGTGGTACAAAAGGAAATTATAGGTAGTTACGGCTAAGTCGACCAAGCCATAATTCTGTATAACCTGCAGAGTTTGTGGTCTGTCAGATTTATGGTTGGGATTCCTGGCCGTAAACTAGATTCATTACTTTCTGTCAGAATCACGACTGGGACTCCAAACCGTAAAAAAAGATTACATCCTAGATATGTAGTCATAACCAGGAGCCCTTTTTTTTGGGTTATAGAATAATATACAACTAGGACATTCCCAACCGCAAATTGGTTATGGACGGTTTTCCAAACCGTTGAAGAAAAGACGGCCAGAAAATATAGCCGTAAATAGGACTCATTTTATTTTGAGTAACCAGAGCTTAAAACGGCTAGGTTTTTCCCAACCGTAAAGCAATCACGGCTGCTTTTCCCAGCCGTTTCCTGATTTACAGCCGGGAATTTCTAACCATTTTATTGTTTAATTATATGCATTTTCGTCTAGGTTCTGTGAAGCATCGACCTAGCCAAAAGTGCACAAAAAACTTAACAATGTTGATTTTTTCCTCATTTTTCTTATATTAGACAAATGGAAATACTAACATTCATTCATACATGCAAACCTCCAAATCCATAACCAAACAACGAAAACAGTAAATAGCCAAAGTCTTAGATAATAAAAAATCCATGAAGTAAAATCCTAAAAAGCGAGTAAATAGTCATTCATTCACTTGATTCCTCCTCATCCGAAGACGTGCGCAAAAAAGTATCCAAATCGTCGTCCTCTTTCTCCTGTTCAACAACTTGTTCTACCACTCTAGCCTTTTTACCTCTTTTTCCCCTGCCAACTTGAGTTGAAGTATTTTTACCTCCACCACATCCACCTCGAGCACTTGTTCCACCTCGAGCACATGTTCCAACTCGGCCTCTTTTTTCACCTCGATCACGACCACCTTTTTCACCTCCACCTCGACAGCCTCGACTGCCTCGACCGCCTTTTCCTTGCTTTGATTGAGCTTGCTCACCGAGGGAGTATCTGAGTCGTCGCTAGAAGAATTAGACCTAACCCTCTTATCTCTCCTTAATCGGACCTCTTCATAAACATATAAACCTGCTTTCTCAGGAATTATTATGCCTTTAACTCGATTCCGGAGTAATTTTTTTCAAGGACCGTCAACTTCTCACCCAAATCAATCATACGGCTCATGTCCTTGACCACCCAATTAACTCGTTCAACCTATTTTTTCATATCAAATACACATACTGTAATTATTCATAGATAATTAACAAAAACAACATATACAAACATAATTAGTAGTATACGTACCACCATCTTCTCCCAATCATCTTCTTCATTCATTGATTCCTTTGATTTTAAACTCTCTTTCTCTGCCTTCTTCAAATATCTCTGCGCCTCCGGATCCAAATTTTCCACATAAGGATGAGCCCACTCTTGATACCAGTCCATGTAATTCGCATCCGCTTCGGATGTCCCATGAGAAGCTTCAAGCAATCTTCTACTCATTTGGTTTTCTCTTTCGGAACGAGCATTCCACTAATCAATCAACGATGTTGGTTCATACTTCAATTTGACATCTTTGTCCTTAAACAGTGTCAGTGTAAAACGAGAGTCTTCAAGTACAATTTTCTGGACAATACCAATTTGTCCGAGCGTTCTATGAGGATCCAAAATGACGAACCCAGTTGAATGAAACAAAGGTCCCACATAGGTCGCCACATTAGAAAATTATCTATCACCAACTTCCTCATTTCCATCCTCATCAAGCTTCAAATATGGATCAAACACCACATCATCAATTGTCAAAGCATCCAACTTTTTCCTCATTTCGACCATTTCCGTCTCTTTAGCCTTGTGTTGGGTCCCTTCAAAGGGGTATTTTCCTCCTGTAGGTTTCCCTAGAGGTCATTTTGTATCCCGAGTAGGCCTCAAGGATTTAAAATGGTCGTAAACTCATGACTACGGAAAAAAATATCGATTATAAATAAGATATTACACACAAACCAATATATAAAAGCAAAATAAATAAACATTTGTTATATTAACACAAAACGATACCTGGATAAGAGAAACACATCCTGCAATTTGTGTTTCGTTCCACCTAGTAGCTTTGGAAAGACTTTGATCACACTGGCAAGTAAGGCGGTGGCCCACGAGTACTTGGGTACCTCGTTTGTTACGGATCGAGACTGAGAGTCTTCAACCACTGAAAATAACAAGCATTTACCTTATTTCATGAGAAATCGGGAAAGAATACGGTCCCAAGAGTGTGCAACAAATAAGCTATAGCCGTATGTCTAGCTCTTTCTGCGTCCATCACGATCTCTTCACTATCGGTCTTGCGAGCAGATTCCTCAAACTTCTCCCTCAGACGAACCAAATTAATCTTCCTTGACATATTAATTGTTTCACTAAGTTCACCGGTTGACTAAATGCCCTTTTAGCTCTAGGCACGGCTCCATACCCTATCTCAAACTCTTCTTCCGCTTCATCTTTGCCCCATCCAAGACATAAAGCTCATCAAAAGGAAGAGAATTGTTGAAACCCTCAAACACAGCCTTTCCTTCCAAAGCAAGACCGGTGATTTCCTTTGCATCTTCCGGAGTCATAGTCATCTCGCCGAATGGGAGTAAAAAAGTCATGGTTTCAGTCCAGAATCTTTCTCGAAAACCACAAACTGTCACAACATCATATGTCTTCTACAAAGCATCGATTCCATACCATAACCCCGAAGCTTTTACCAAATCTACCACATCTGGATGCTCATTGTCCAATGGCCAAAACTTTCCTTGTTGGTGCTTTAGTTTAGGGACCGCTTTATTCGGGAACTACAAAAACAAAAAAATTGGTTGTTATAATTAATAATCTATAATAAAATGAAAATAACATATATGTAATTTGATTTATTACCTTTGTGCCACAAAGCCTAGCAGCCCATGAAGACGGCTAACCAATCAAGACGGAACGATCTTTTGGCGTACCCCAAGGTCTCTCATTCCTCTTGGGAGGTAAAGGCACCATAACATCAATTACTTGTCTTGCCGTTTCTTTTAGTGGATACTTCTTCTTTCCCTCCTTCTTGTCTTCCTCAACTACGGATTTACCTTTATCAATAGCGACACCACTAGAAGTGCCAACTTCAGTTCCTCCAGTAAAAACAAGTACACCTTCATTTCTTCCAGCAACTCCAACTTCATTTCCTATAGTAATAACAACTCCAATTTCACTTCCTCCACCAACTCCAACTTCAGTTCCTCCACTAACAGCAACTCCAATCTCACTTCCTCCACCAACTCCAACTTCAGTTCCTCCAGTAACAACACCTCCACCTTCATTTTCTCCAGCAGTCACAAACTTCACTTGCATTCCTTGTGTTTGCACCCAATGGTTTTGCGTGACGAGGTTGAGGAGTCGGGTCACTACGAGGTGTTACTTCTTGTGATCTTTTCTTGTTCTTTTATTTTCTTCCGTTCAAAGACAAACAAGTCCAAAAACCAAAAGTAGATAAGCAAAAACGACTGGGAAATTTTGACAAAACTGAACCATGACAGTCAAAACGGCTAGGAAAATTGGATAGTCCAAGACGCAACAATAATTACGGATGGGAAATTTAGTATTGACCTAGACGAACACCAAATAACGGATAGGAAAACCTATACATGGAAATAAAGCTGGTTTAATATTCAGCACGGTACCACATACTGCTAGGAAATTCCAAGCCGTAATCTATAAACGACTAGGAAACTAAATATAGCAGTCAGGAAACAATGTTACGGATAGAAAGACCGAGACGTAAACTAAACTACCGCTGAAAAAAAATCGAACACAGGAGAATATACGGCTTGGAATAACCTAGTCGTATACAACTTGTTGCGGATAGGATTTCTCCATCTCGTACGCATCGACTATATTACGGTTGGGAGTTCTTAGATATCCCATCCGTAAAACTTAAAAACGGCTGGGAGTTCTTAGATATCCCAACCGTGTAACATATAAACGGCTGGGAAAACAACCGTGACACTTATTTACGGCTGGGAACACAAGAACTCCCACCCGTAAGCATTTTCAGAAACTGTTTTTTCATACCTAAAATTTTCGAAACCAACAGAATAATCAACAAAACGCTTAAATAAAGAGTGGGTTTTGAAATTCATACCTTATTGTTGTCATATCAGGACTCTCGGCGGCCGGTGCATCTCCTTCATTCACTTCTTCTTGATCTTCACTTTCTACCTCATTTGATGAAGTTGGTTTCTCTGCTTCAGGAGGGGGTTGATTCGACGAAGAATGACCTAGATTTTTCTTTGCTTTCATGGTTTTATAGAATGGGTTTAATCGACCACGAATTTTTTTTGAATCGACGATTAATCGTTGATAAACGAAGAGAACTGGAAAAAGAAAAGAAGAAGAAAAACTAGAAAAAGAAGAAGAAGAATGGGAACGAATAGGGGTGGGGGGCGAAGGGTTTTTTTCTTTTTATAAATTTTCCGTTTTTTGTTTTTTCCTAACTAGATTAGGTAGTTAATAGGAGGGTGGAAAGGTAATAAATAAAAATGATTGAGGGTATTTTTGAACTTTTAAAATAACATGATCTCCCCCTGTTCCTTTTGGTCTCCACTTAGTCATTTAAGCCCCCAAAGTGCCACCCGTCCCACCCCTACTGCCCCAATAATAGAGTTCCAATTTTTTTGAGCGAACCCAAAGCCCAAAGAATGCATGCTCGGTGGTGTATAGAATTTAAAATCTCAGAAGACTTGAAGGGGTATGCAAGTACAAACAGTTCAACATGACATAAACATAAAAAATGGAAGGACATAACATTAATTAATAGAAAATAAACTTAAAAGGACTTGGGTCTAATAGGTTAATTTTGCCAGCTGTTGCTTATTAAAGAAAATGACACCAATTCAGTCCAACCTCGCATCATACGATCAAACGGCCTATTAACTGCCTGCTTACACTGCTTTCTAGCTCAGCTATCCCATACTGCCTGCTTATGCTGCTTTCTAGCGCAGCTGCGTGGGATAGCGCTCTATGTTCAAGACATAGTTCTTACGCATATTCACATGTGTAGTGACCAATGTCAAAGACTAGGGGATTTGATAGAAGCCATGAAACCGGAACTTAACCAAGCTTCAGCAACATAGGAGCAGAAGTTAGAGATGTTTGAACAAGGAACATTTAAAATAAAATAATCCCAGAAAACATATTACCTAGTCAGAAAATAGTCTTAATAACAAAAGCAGCAGTAGCTAGAATTCTGCCTATTACAAAACTGCACTGATCCAAAATTTGTCATAAGAATGCATTCCTAAAGGAACAACATAGATAACAAAGAATTAGGTATTGGTTGCCCTTGTGTAAATCCGTTGGCTGGAATGGGCAGATACAAGTCTGACCAAACCTTTGGCCACCAAATCCCTGATAGCTCTCCTTGCAAGCGACCCATTGATCTACATAATAAGAGGAAAAAATGAAGATATTAGCTGGGCAGAAATACGGGAACCAAAACAGATGATTAACAGACAAAAGTGTAAAACAAAATAGTGCTTTATCTAATTCAAGTGAGCACACACATTCCTGCTGTCTAATTGACAACTGTTTCTTCGAAGGTTATTAGTATGCTTAAAAGTGTTTCAACTTTCAAACTATTCCATAACTGTACTTTGAAAACCCCTTAATAATTTGTGGAAAAATGTGCCATGGTTTGCAAACAAAACACCATAATTTTCTAACACAATCACTAATGGCATTTACAAATACATTGCAAATATCAGGAAACCGCTTTAATACAGTGTATCATTTCAAAGATCATAAGAGGTGCTACAACTTATATCATACTGATCAAACTTATTATGCTCAAGGTCACTCTACTCATTTTCTATAACAATATTGACATGTTGACTAGTACTGCCTCAGTTATTTCCAAAAGGTATGATTGTCTTAATCACAATATCTTAGATGAGGAGCTTTCAAGTAAACTTTAAGAAACAATAAAAGCATGTACTGGCCTACCAAAATTGCTCCAAATCTAGTTATGAAATGCACATAAGAGGTGGTAGAAGCTGCTTTAGTTGGTTTTTATACAACCATACTAAAGAACAAAACTTATATCACACTATATTAGTAGCAGTGTCCCTAGTTAAAAAGGGAGAGGGATACTAATGAACCAATTCACAAAAAAAAATAGTTAGGTTACAAAACAATGTTCAAAATACCGGCAACAAGCAGAACAATTCTAAATTCTGGTTTCACAATTCTATCTTTCTATCTTTTTGAATAATAATAGTTCAAACATACCATTGCAGATGATTAGGAATAGACATGTTAAAGGTCCTGAAAGCTAGAATCATAGAACAAACAGTAATATTATATTGTCATTTTCTTTTAAGCATATTATTATTACATTGTCATACTTGAAATACAAATCTTAAGAAACTAAAGAGAAAAAAAAAAAAAAAACTTACTCTCAATCTGTCAGAAATAACAGAGGGAGTGATGAGTTTGTATTTTGGTGCTTCAGAGATAAGCTTGTCATAACTAGCTTGATCAAACAACACCATGTTGTTAACCTTCTCCTTTTGCTTTCCTTTGCTCCACTTCTGTATAAATCACAAAACAACTCATTAGCAAAACACCCATTTTCGAAACCATATTTAAGTTTTGTGGATCATGAAATTGACCTTCTTCTTTTGTTTACCACCACCAGATTTAGCTGGCTTTGAAGATGGTGGGGGAGCTTTCTCCTTCTTTGGTGCCTAAAATAAAAATAAAATAAAAAATCATACGAGTCAGTAACATAAAACCAAGAAGACGAACAAACTGAAAAGATGAACAGATTCACGATACCAACCATTTTCAGTGATGCTGTACTCTGAGAACCAAACCCTAAGGAAGAAATCAGCAGTAGAGGAGAGAAATAAAAACCCTAGAATGAGATTTTCTTTCGTTATAATATAAGGGAGAGGTATATTATGGTTTCCACCGTTGGAATAACTCGTGGCGATAAAACAAGAAACGGATTGGGCTTTGGTCATCTCACTTAAACCCAAGGGTATATTTGTAAATGTAATCATCATCTCACCGATTATCTTGCTGCATATGATAGAGGCCGAGTAGAAAAAAGGGATAAGAAATTAGAGTTCGCGAGACCAGAGAAAAAAATGGCGCTAACCCTAACGAACACCTTCTTGCAGGCTAGAATCTCTCCTTCCACCACTCTCCCATCCAAGGTAATAGAACACATGATTTCAATTTGTAAGTGATGAATTTGATGTTATGTTTTAACTGAAACTAGATGTGAATTTCCCAGGTGAGAGTGGGAAGAGTGAAAGTGGGGAATGCACGAGCACCCCAATGGAGTTGTAGAAAGAAAGAAATACATCCAGAGTTTCATGAAGATGCTAAAATTTATTGTAACAATGAATTGGTATTAACTACAGGAGGAACACAAAAAGAGTATGTGGTTGATGTATGGTCAGGTAATCATCCATTTTATTTAGGTAATAGATCTGGTGTACTTAATGATGCTGATCAAGTTGAGAAATTCAGAAAGAAATATGGTGGTCTTGGTGGACTTGATAGTAAGTTAATGGAAATTCCTAATCTTAAAGGTGAGATCATTCTTCCTACTAAGAAGAAAGCACCTGGTAAAGGCAAGAAGAAATAGGACAATGTGGGGACTGGTACAAATTAGGGTTCTGTTTTTATGAGTATTTGTTGTTGTTGTTTTCTTGGATGATTAAACCTGAATTCATGTTAATTTGATATGTTGAACTGTTGATATGCTCACAAGTATTAGTTCAAATGTTCTCTTTTTGATGAATCAGTTGAGCATGTCGTTGGTATCAACAGCCAACAATGTTTCTGTGCTACCAGAGCGATGTTTGGTTTTATTAATTCTTGTTTAAATGATTTCTTGCATTTCTGAATTGCAGTTTCTTTAGTGATAAAAAAAAGTTAGAACTTTGAACAAATTAATAAGGCTGATTTCATGTCGAATGCAAATAGAATTGCATGTCAATATTTGTCTATAAAACTGTTGTATGGGACATAAACAGCAATTGATGTGTAAATTTTAGGTAGGTGTTTTTAGTTTCCTTCATTTTCTTCTGCCGTTTGTTTTCTTCACTTGTTCACAACATGAATACCAGGCATGTTAGTTTGGTACAATTCAAGGGAGACCCAGAAAGTCCATAATTTTGATACAATTCAAGGGAGACCCAGAAAGTCCATAATGTTATTGTTGAGTGTTGGTTAACTAGCCTGGTATACCTAGAATGTAGCTAGAACTTCATTCCTTGAATGTGTCTTGTATCTTTGTAAATTGGACCAGTTAGCAAGGTTAAGCTTGTTTCTCTTCAGCAGTAGTTTCCATCATATTTATGGGTAGTGACTGACACTGGTGAGGTGTGATCTTTACCTTGTCAGATTCTTGTCAGTTTCAAGTTAACTCATCATGAGTACAGTACTGAGATGGACTTCATTCCTTGAATATATCTTGAATCTTTGTAATTTTTGTTTCATTGGATCACTTCTCAAGGTTTCGTAAATTTGTTTCTCTCGGGCAGTAGTTTTGAATTGAAAGAGCATTTTTTCGCTATGCAGACATGTTTTCCACACAGAATTCATTCATCATTGGCTACTAGCAAACACACAAGGAGCCCTCTTTTTTTGATTGTTTATTACTGGAAAACTTTGTTTGGTACCCATTCAGCATACATACATGGATCCGCTGGTTAAGGATCATGACAGGATCCTATGAAATATTGACTTGTAATAAAGAAAGTTAGATTTTGGTTAAAAGAAAACATCAAGTAAACTGCAACAAATCCCTAGTGGTATTTTAGTTGTAGAAAATCTATCATCCTTGCATGTAAGGAAAGTATTGTATTCAACAAGAGATTCATGAAAGTAAGGAAGGATTGAGCAATATAAAAACACAAAGATGTACGTGGTTCAGCATAATTACCTACGTCGACGGATTAAAGGATGAATCTTATTATTTCTCGTGGTTACACAATGACGGTAATGCTTAGTAAATCACTCAAGAATAGCTACACTTAGTCTCTTTCCTTGCATGCTTATTTACAGAACTTGCCTCTTCCCCGATACCTCACTTGGTATTCAAAGGCAAAGGTATGCACAGCGAGATTACAATGTTAAACTGTCCTATCGACATTCGGTATTCCTGGTCGAGTCATCCCAGATCGACTGTACGCGATACTTCGTACCTGTCACTCTATTTTGCAGAACTTGATGTATAGTTCCCCATGCATTTTTCTTTGTTGTCCCGATCTGATCATTAAGTGTCTTGCAAGTCTTCTGACATTGGGCCCACTTTGTTCTGACTCTTCTGGTGCTTCATGTGTTCTTCATCAGTAGCATTAATTCGTTGTCCCTTAGATTCAAACTTGACCGTCGATCCTTCATATGACTTCCACGTTTCGTCCTACTACTCAGATGTGGTAGATTATTAGGTTACTGCGCCTCCTCATTCGGAATCGTTCCATTGCTTCGCCAACGCTTTTTGTTCAATGTCTTCATTTTCAAGGGTGTCGCCACATATCTCTTCTGATAATTTACCACTATGTTTTGCCCTTTTCTTTCACTCGTGTGTCTAACGCGATGGAAAGAAACTGCTCGACCTTCTGTCACCGTTGACACGTCGTCTCAACTGCTGCCACGCTTCACACTATCTAGAATTCATGACAACCTACTCTTCCAGCCGGTTTGACTTCTCCTCGACTGTTTCACCCATTTAAATAAATGGGCTCAGCAGTAACTCGTTATTCTCTCTCTACAATTCACTCCTCCATTAAAGTTCGACATTCTCTACGACTTTTGTTTTTTTGCTTTCTTGATTCTCTTACTTTGTTTTCCCGTTGTTGTTAATGTTGCTGCAATCTTCATCTTCCTTCATTATCACTGCCATCATCACTTTATCATCATCATCATCCCGTTATCATCTTCATCATCAACGACAACCAGTTCTTCCATGACTGAAAAGAGGTGTGTAAGTTATGTGTCTTCCGATGAAGATAATTTTGCGATTGATTCCTTGTTTTCTACCATTGATCCGTCACTTCATGATCAGAACATGCTTGATTATCTTTTTTCTGATGATTTTGTGTTACCTGATTGTAGGGGTGGGAAGAAGTTTTCAAGTATTCCAACCTGATAGATTCTCAGTTCATTTATCAACTCAAGAAGGAGTTTAATCTTCACGACTTCGAGATCGAGCTTCTGTTGGGTCAGAAAGGTATTCTGAAGAAGGACAAGGTGTTCTGAAGAAAGGTGTTCTGTTGGGTCAGAAAGGTGTTTCCCCATTCCTCCGACACTATCATTATTTCCAAGGGCCAACTCGAGGTTAGGCTTCCTATGCCTTTGTACCATCCTCCCGATGAGGTTATGTCTCAGCTCCGACCTACACGTGCTCTAGGTCGATGGAATGGAAACTTCTTTCATATTTCTACCGAATGGGAGAAGCGTGGTAATGGTTCTTGCATTAAGACTGACCACTCGACCTATGATCCTTCTCATCAATCGAAGTATACTTCGGCAAGCTTTTGTGGTTATGTAGGTTCAGGTTCGTCAAACTCGGAAACGGACTGACGGGGCTGGTAAGCGTGAGAAGGAGATGGTAAAGGAAACAAATACGACTCGTTTCTTAATTCTTTTACGTACATGTACTTGCCCCTATTTTTTTCCTTGACTGACTCCGACTGAGATTCTCCTTTGCAGAGAATGAGGGTTGATGGCGAAGGTGTTGACAAGAATGGTGGTGATGCTAGTGTTAAAGGTAGTGAAGATCCAGATACTCATAGTACTTTGTCAGAGTTACTGAAGGGAAAGACAGGTACCCATTCTGATGTTATTTCTATTGCTGAAGGTGATAAATGTGTTAAAGCTGGTAGTGGTGTTAAAGGTGGCGGTTCTGGTAAGGATGGGCCCCAAAATAGTTCGTCAAGGGTTTGTTCTTTGAGAAAGAAAGTCATCTCTCCCGAACTGGAAGTTCATGTGGTTTCGTCGGACGATGACGACGATCAATATCTGGACCAGTATGCCAAGCTCAATGATGAGAAGGGTTCTGATGGTGACGAAAACCAATATGGAAGTGGTTCTGATGGTGATGAAGACGACAAGGCTCTTAAGGAAGATCAGAAAGTTGAGGTACCCATTGGGAAGGACAGAGTTGAGAACATCATTCGGGATCCCTCGGATTCTCAGACCAAAGATGAAGGTGATAGTTCAGTGCTATCACTCCCGGGCCTTGCCTATGACTCCCTTGGTGCTCTAGCCTCCTCCATATTTGGCTCGATGCCCGAGTCTGAAATAGTAAAGGCGATTCTTATGTATCGTCATGCTTTGGAGAAGTCCTTTGACACCCTTATAAGTTTACCATCTTTTCCAAATACTTACCACGGTCACTATTTATCGGTCTAACTGTTTTATGATAATGACACGGGAGATTAACCATCACCTCCTTTGCGCCGCTAGTCGTGAGAAGCTTCGGAAAGAGAACTCGCGATTGAATTCTCAGGTTCGGGAGGAGCAGTCCCGATGTCAGGAGCTCAATAAGCAAGTGAATGGATTGAAAGGTACTTCCCATCCATCTTATCTATTTATTTGGCCGATGACCTAGATTTTAGAGCCTGAGTCTCTAGCATTCTATTATAGATGATGTGAGTCGTCTAGATGGGGAATCCGCCGAAGAATACCACCCTTTGAAACTTGAGGTTAGTGTTAGAGCACTGCTCGGTCGAACTGGCAAGTGTTCCTATTTACATCTTATTGTCAAGTTTAGTTCCCAAAACTATAAGTCTTGATTTCTAGTCTACTTATAGCTAAGTCTCGGATTAGGATAGTAAGTGTGGTTGAACATTATACTTCACGGTGTTCATCGATTTAAGACGAAGAACTACTAAGGGGAGCTTGTGGAACTTCATCAACAAATGGTATGTGGATACTTGAACTCATCTGTCACTCAAAAGTCTATATACTCTATCTCCTATTTGAGACAAAAGTTGTATATCTATATAGACTTCGATTATACACATTTGATATTTCGAGCTCAGTTTAACTCACTTACATATTTCTCGAAATATGTGTTAGTAAGCTTTTTCTTTAACCAAGTTCGTCTTGTATTCTTGACGAAAGTCAAAAGATGATCATGTGAAAATAGCCTACTAACATCTTACATGATTTGTGTGAGACAATCATTTGATGTAGACTTGGAATATTTTGTATTGATCATTCGATCACTTGAAAATTGCTTTGAAGCTAATAGTTTGTGTGAGTCAACTATTGTCGTCTTCTAAGGATGTTTCAATGATTGAAATGGGAGTTTAGAACAATTAACCATGATTAGATATAGTTCAATATGCGTACTTGTATGCTAATTGTTACATGTTATTCCTAGTCCGGGAACCATAGTATGCATACCCGTATGCGTACTGGTTGGTTTAATGAAAGTCCGGGAACTTAGTATGCATACCCGTATGCGTACTGGTGTAAAGTTCATGTCCATAAATTCAACTGAGTTTGGAGGTATGCGTACCCGTTCGCAAACTGGTGAACTCAAACTAAGTCTGGCCACTTAGGTATGCGTACAATTTGCATACTGGAGTAGGTTATGTTCTGAAATTGGTGTTTTCATGAACTAATACATTTATATATTAAGGAATGCAATCTTTTGCAAACCGTGGCTATAATGTTCATGAATTTATTCGAGTGAATCAAAATCGATTTTTCTTCAAGTGTGTCTTGTATACTTCTATGAGAATATAAACGATTGAACAACTCTAGAACTAGTTTCATTTGAGTAATTTGAACTAGTTATGGTTAAGATGAATAAGGTTGATATGAAAGTGTTCATATGGCCATCAGTTAATTGTTGAGCCAACAAGGTGTACACGTTTAGGTACGGTTACTCATATCTAAATGAAGTCACTTTTCATTTATGTGTAACAAGCTAAGTTCGATCTAACGGTTGAAAGATATTATCTTGAGTCTAATCGGGTTTTCATCTAACGGTGAATATTGAATGCTTTTTTACCAAGGTAACATTGATTGCAAACCCTGATTTGAAGACTATATAAGAGAGAACTCTAGAAACTGGGAAACCTAATCCCCACACCTCTTGTGTGATACTAGTTGCGACTAGAGTCGATTCTCCTTTAACCTTAGGTTTTTTCCCAAACCCTGTAGGTTAACGACTTGAAGACTTCATTGGGATTGTGAAGCCAGACCTAACTATTTTCTCTGTATTTGTGTATTTTGATCTTGCTTTATTCTATCGTATTGAGTATTATCTTCTCTAAGATTTGCTCGAGATTCAATCTTCGATAGGCAGGATAAAAGTAGTCACAAACATCTTCGTCTCATCGTTTGTGAGTCCACAATATCTTGTTTCGCTAACATACGATTAATATTATTGTAAGGTGATTGATATTACTAGGAAGTTCTTCGGGAATTTAACTCCGGTGTATCAATTGGTTCCTGTTCACCTTGATTTATCAAAAGACGGAACAGTACTCATAGGTATTTCTGTGGGAGACAGACTTATCTATTCAATAGACTTTTATGTGTGAGACAAATTGGTTTATCAAGTCTTCAACTTTGGTTCGTAGCAACTCTTAGTTGTGGGTGAGATCATCTAATGGAATTAAGCGCGACGAGTCCTGTTGGGATTTAGAGGCGTAAGGAACTCGACTATACCTTGATCAGTATGAGATTGGTTAGGGCTCAACTACATTCCAGTCAGAAGTTAACTTGGAGTAGGCTAGTGTCTGTAGCGGCTTAATATAGCGTGGTGTCTGGACTAGGTCCCGGGGTTTTTCTGCATTTGCGGTTTCCTCATTGACAAAATTTCTGGTGTCTGTGTTATTTCTTTTTTGCACTATATTTGTTTATATAATTGAAATAACACAGGTTGTGCGTAGTTTAATCAATTCGATAATCCAACCTTTGGTTGTTGGTATAAATTAATTGACACTTGAAAATTGGTCTTTGGTACCGTTCAAGTTGTTTCACATAATAATTAGGCTTGCGGATTTCTATCTGTTTGATTTCTTGATTACATTGTGAAACAGAGATACAACTCTTGGATATATTTCCATTGATTGAGTCTGACTGTCTAGTTGATTCTCTTGGAATTATATTGGAGTTTTTCCATACATATTGCCTAAAAGAAATATTGGGTGAGGTTGTTAGACCCCCGCCTTTTCAATTGGTATCAGAGCAGGAAAACACGTTTAAGACCTTATAAGTCTGTGTTTGTAGCGATATGACTCTATGAAAAGAAGTGTTATCTCAGTAAACGTACCACCAGTCTTCGATGACTTGAATTACTTATGGTGGAAAATTGTTATGCGTGCCTTTCTTCAAGCGCGTGATTTTCAATCATCGGTTTATGTTGTTAATGGCTATGATCCTCCAATGGTTACAGTAGACGGTGTCACTATTGCAAAGGATATTAGTAGATATGAACCTAAGTAGATTCTCGCTGCAAAGTAAAATTATGACGGTTTAAGTGCTATCATTCATGCCATTACCCCAGATCTTCAGCACCATGTGACTACGTGCACTCGGTCTAAAGATGCGTGGGATATCTTAGAAACTGTATTCGAATGGAATACCTCTGAAAAGGAATCTAGGCTTCAAAACATAAATTCTGATTGGGAAAACCTTCATATGGCTGATGCAGATTCATTTGATGAGTTTAATCATAAGTGTCTGAAATTGTTAATGCATCTTTTGCGTTAGATAAGACTATTCCTGAAAAAGACATTGTGATGAAAATTCATAGATCGTTGCCAGCCAAATACGATTCTAAGAAACATGCCATCGTTGAAGGAAATAACCTTAATACTTTATCCAGAAATACGCTGGTTGGGAAGTTAAAGATCTTTGATCATGAGCATACATCCAAATCTGGGAAGGATATTGCTTTCGAAGCACCAAAGAACACTAAATTACTTTTTTTTATGGGAAGTTTGTCGCAAGAGCGCCTCTTACACCTCTGCTCAAGACAGGCGGTGGGGTTCGGCCAATTGCAGTTGGGACCATTTGGCGGCGACTGGTCTCAAAGCTTTTTGCTACCGCTGTCTGTCGACAGATGACCGAATATTTGGGTTACTTTCAATTTGATGTCGGGGTTTCGTGCGGGGGTGAGGCCATTTTTCATTCAGTCAACATACTGCTGGAATGCAAAGGCAACAACAATACCACATCCATGGTCTTGGTGGATTTTAGCAACGCTTTCAACCTGGTTAATAGAAGCGCGATGATAGTTGAGGCTCGACAGCATTTCCCTGCTATTTCCAGATGGATAGAGTTCTGCTACTCCAATCCGGCACGTCTATACTACGATGATCATACACTTTCTTATTAACAGGGAGTGCAGCAAGGTGACCTATTAGGGCCACTACTATTCGCTTTAACTCTTCACCCTCTCGTGCATAAGATTCATAGTTGTTGCAAACTCGATCTACAGGCGTGGTATCTAGACGATGGTACCCTTATCGGTGATACTATGGAAGTATCCAAAGCCCTAAAACTTATCCAGGCTGAAGGTCCCGACAGAGGGTTACATCTCAACACTTCCAAGACAGAACCCTTCTGGCCTACATGCGACCCTCGCAGTGATATAACAGGCATATTTCCTGCCAACATAGGGAGACTGACTACTGGGGTTAAATTACTGGGCTCCCTTGTTAGTTTTGATCTACAGTACTGTCGCCAACTTGTGTTAGACCGCATACATAAGTCCATTCAACTTATGTCAGGGGTATGCAAATTACGAGACCCGCAGTGTGAATTGCTCCTTCTTCGTAGTTGTACTGGCGCTTCTCGCCTATATTTCTCTATGCGTACCACATCCCCAGAAGCAATTCAGCAGGTGCAGACAGTTTTTGATTCACACCTTTTTCAATATCTGCAACAACTCATCACAGGCTACGAACCAGGCTTTGGGCATCTGCAACAACGCCTAACATCTTTACCTCTTAGGGATGGTGGGCTGGGCATCTACTGTATGTCAGACACAAGTAATTATGCATTCCTTGCTTCATGTGCACAAACCAAATCCCTACAGGATAAAATTCTCAGTAATACCAACACGCCTGAGCTTTGCTCCACTTTTCAACTAGCGTTGGACCTATACATCCAAAAATGTGGGTTGTCGTCTTCCTTCAGCATCGACGATACTGCCCCTCATCTTATGAATACCCTGGCAGTTAACTACTTCGAGGCTGTTAAGAAAGGTATGCCTTCATCTTTTCACATGACTGAACGAGATGCGGTTTTATGGCAATGTAACAAAATTAAACACGCACAAGATTATGTATTGGCATGTCCTATTAGTGGCCTCAATCAAAGTATTGGTCCACCTCAGTTTAGCTCAGTCTTGTGCTATCGATTGGGTATTCCACTTTTCGAAGCTGGAAGCCGCTGCTCTAGTTGTGGTAGAGACATGGATATTTTCGATCACGCCTTACATTGTGCTAGCGATATAGGAATTAAATTTCGCCATGACATCGCTCAGGATACCTTAATGGATGCATGCAGTAGAGCTGGTGTTCCTGCTAGAAAGGAAGTAGAGTTGGGTTTCCTCTCGGACGTTGGCTCCAGTTTGAGACCTGCAGATATTCTCATTTGCAACTGGGAAGGTGGCAAAGATACTTGTTTTGATGTCACCGGTGTGTCTCCTTTCACAGGTGGAGGGGTACGCGCTTTCAAACAAGGGCAGTTTATTTCTAACATTGTCTCTCGTAAGCACAACAAGTATTTGGATAAGTGCAGCTCACATTGGTACAATTTTAATATCCTTGCATTTTCCACTCTTGGTGAGCTAGGTCCGGATATGGGACCTTTCTTAAGAGATTGAAGAATTGCATTGCGCGTCATGATTTTAATTCTAAAGTTGGAAACTATTTGTTTCACATAATAGGGCTTGTTATTCAAAAAGGTGTTGGTCCCAGCTTGTGGCAAGGGTACCAACTAACTCTTTGTAATTCTTATTCAATATTAAAATAAAGAGAATGTAATAAATTTATTCGGAAAAAAAAAGTCAAAAATTGTATTAATCAAAAAAATATTTACAAGATAGTTTAAGAGAAAAAAGGTCACAACAACCCGAAAAACTCTCAAAACTATTTAAATCGAAAATAACACTACACCAAATTTTGGGATTAGAAACAGAACCAAACCGTTACGAATCGGGGTTGTAACGGCCCTCGCCTGTTTCAGAAGGGCGTATTACAATTTTTTCGCAACGACAATGGGTATGTTACGAATTTTTTGTCGCAACGGAATTCGTAACAGAGCTGAGCCGTCACGAAATGCCACGTGGTAACAACTGAGAGCCGTTACGACTTTTTTGTAACAACGCAGTCGTAACATGTAGGAGCCGTTACTACGTGGCAGTTTAGTAACAAGCTAGAACCGTTACGACTCAGAAAGTTGAAACAGGTTTTAGCCGTTACGAACTTTTTTGTAACATCAAAAAATTACTGCCAGGCAACATTGACCTGGTCAAAATTGGTCAATGTTCATTTTCCGCCAGAAATAAGCCGGAATTCTAAATGCAATACCCTGCATACACCTTTCAATACATTCATCATCCACACCCAACAATCTATTCATATCACATTCATATCACATTCATATAAAAAATAATTAAATTTTTTGTAAGTACCAAATTTTACTGAAATTTCTCTAAGTACCAATTTTTTTTTTTTGTTAAGTATCAGATTTATAAGGGAATACATGGAAGGTTCCAAATTTCTAATGGAACACAGAAACTCACTAACTGTCTACAAAACTTGAATAACTGCAACTTACAAATCTTGAAGCTGCTTTGTTCTCCACCATTTCTGATCAAATAGAGCATCATTCGATTAACCACAACTAAGATATATATCCTTTGCAGGCTTGGTTTGTTAAAAGCTTGGGCATCAAAAAACTCGATGTAAGCAGTAGGAAATCCTGCATAATACAACAGGTTACATTATTATGACAAGTAAACTGGAAGAAATAATGTGCAAAATACGCAGCAAGTAAATGCAAACAAGCATAGGTGTAACAACAGATAGAAAATTTACTAACCACTGGAAAAGGTTGGAAACAAGATTCTCATTCTAGCCCATCCACTTTGAGATCAGATACTAGAAGCTTCTCATAAAAATTATCGTCAGCTGAGCCAGGCAACTCGCAAAGTCTGCAATTACAAAGTCAATTACAAATAAAATGCAGAAAATGAGTGCTAAAACTACAGGACAATGAGTCAATAACATAAATATAGTAAATAATTGAACAAGACAATGAGTTGCCAAATCAGTGATACAAAAGTCAATAGATATAAAACTTAGAGAAATAAGCTATAGTTCAATTTATACTTACTCCATCTGATGCCAACCCAACTGTAGTTCACTTCCTACCAGAGCAATACCTCGCAAGTATAAACTGAGTGTCAAATCCACAAATTTAAACTTAATAGTACAAAATTTAACCAAGTGAAGTACTTACTAGGGATTGATATTTCCCCGGCTGGCTACTACTGCTTCAACTGACCTTGTGTGAAGTCCCTGTGCATTCACATATAAGATAACACAAACCACCTACAAATATATATGATGAACTGACTGAAAATATCTGTTCATAAGCCGTTTTGTGTTCACATATATAGAAAAAAGTTACATTGGACCAAAAGAAGTTGCTTCAGGTAAAGCTCTTCTTATGCACAGCTGCATAAGAGTATGCGCATCAGTCAACATACTTACAAAAGTGTGAACTACCAAAAAAATCAAAAAAAAGATTCTTCTTATGCACAGTTGCATAAGAGTATGCGCATCAGTCAGCATACGTACAAAAGTGTGAACTACCAAAAAAATCAAAAAAAAGATCATTTATATGTACAACTGAATAAGAGTATGCGCATCAGTCAGTATACATACAAAAGTTTGAACTTCACAAGTATAACAAAAAGATCCATTTAAGTAGAGGCAGATATTACGTGATGTTCAAAAAGGCTGAGATCTATTACCTTAGAAAGAAACAGATGGTGTGTCTTTTTTCGAGAGGCACATATTTGGATGAAGCACATATCCTCCAATTCCAACATCTATGAAGGTCGCTGCATACTTGTTAGCTCTCACAGTGTTTGCATCTGGCTTAAGAATACCATCGATACACACCTTGGCAAGATGTATAGGTATAGGATCTCCATGAAACTGATTAGATAAAGAACCAGTACATAGCTCACCAGTTGCAACTACTTCACCCTCGTAGTCCAGTAATGAACAAAGCGGAAAACCACATACTCTTGATGAAGCTGATGATTGAGTATTCCCAATAGGTGAACTTGTCGCAGCTGGTGATACAGTATTCCCAACAGGTGAACTTGTCGCAGCATGTAAACCTATTTGAGTTGAAGCAGAAACACCGCATGGAGTATGCGAGGCTACATCTCTTGAGGTGCTGGGCACGTTCGATCCAACTAATACTGGAATTGCAGATTTAATTTCATCCACTACGTGGAACAATTTCACAAATCCATCAATCAGAACACCCACCTTGCCACCTATTTCTTCCACCATCTCACCAAGACAACCCTCCTTCGCTTTCAGTTCAACCTTGTGACGCGCTGGAGAAGAAAGATTGATTTGCGTACGAGATATAGGACCAACAACACGAACCCGTCCTCTAGAATCCGCCCCAAAAGCCTTGGTCATTGCACAAGGTTGTTCTACTGGAAGACCTGCATCCAGTTTTTCTTTGATCTCATCTTGGGAATTTTTGAGCTTCTCCTGTAGTGTTGAGCATAACAACCGATTAAATTTCAATATCTTAACTACCTAGTACATAGTTTTAAAAGAGTTAAAATAATTGTAAAGTAAAATGACTCACAACGAATGGCGCCGCGCTAGGTAAAATAGAACCACCTTCTTGTGTATGAGCTTTAAGCCACACATCCTCAGGAGTGATCACTGCACCAGGATTTGCGGCCTCCTAAGTTTACAAATACAATGTGAATCATATACTTGTTCATAAGAGGTGGAGGTAAGTTGTCGATATAATCGAGTTTCAGGTAAGTTGTGAATATAACAAAGTTTGAGGTAAGTTGCAAATATAAGTACAAGTTCAGCTCTCACCATAGCATGAGTTTTGTGACCAGTACAATGTGTGTAGCCATATTGTTCTCTTTTCCTCTTATGGTCAATTCTACTTTGCGCTGCCTTTTCTTCTCTTTCATTTTCGTAAAATTTATCCAATCCTCTGATTTGACGTTTGGTGAAACATTTAGAATCCTTTCTTCATGAGTAGGGAGCAAATCGTAGCAGGCAGAGCGCAACTTAGACTTGAATCTCCTCCATGGACCAGCAACCGTCTTTAGAACATTTTCCTTTAATGTCCCAGGTACACCAAATTCATCCTGGAAAGACATGACAAATTAATGCCTTACTTATGCAAAAATCATAAAAGAAGTTAGGTATTGTACCTTAAGGGTTTTCCAAATATCCTCCTTATACTTTTGAGGCACAACATTCCAGCTTTTGTATGAATTAGGCACATGTGTACGATCCAAAGCGCCTTTCCGGTGACCTAATGTTGTTGCGTTCCTGGAAATTGGTTGTCCATATTCATTGACCTCTACTTCTGCCATACCCTGTGTAATTCAAACATCAAAATAGGTAAAACCAAACAAAGCTAAAAGAGAGCATCCACGTACACCAAAGATAGCTACTTAACACCTCAAAAATAAGTGATCAGACAAATAAAACCAAACAATTCATGAAAATAGAGCATTCATGGTATATATTGTTGGGTAAGGTAAAACACATCGCGACTGTTTCAGTTCAAAATACAGAATCAGTAATGAGCAGCTTTCTCAAATTCTCATTGTCAGTCAGAACTGACTGAAAAGATATAGGAACTTCAAATTTATCTACTGCAGACGTTAATCGCTATCGTGAGTGCAACACCACGGACCATCCCTCTTCAGTAAGATCCTTCGAGTAGAACACTTGAGTAGCTTCAGATGCAAGGATAAACGGCTCATCCACCACTGTATTTATGCTTCTCATTTTCGACAAGTTGACCTTTACAACCTTGGAAACTGCATCAACTTTGAAAGCATTCTTATCTCCAACACTAACCCAATCACAATAAAAAATAGTTTCTTCAAAGTCAATATAGTTCAAGTTGATGATCTCTTTAATTACGCCATAATAAGTTATTTCTGCTTCTTCGGTCGACTTCGCATGAATCCTTGTAACAACGTTCATTGACACACCGTTGTTCTGTGATACATTCTTCACCCCAGAACTGAGTTTGCTAAAAGTAAACCCATTGACTTGGTACTTCTTATATGATTGTGCCTTGAAGAGTGGTCCTTGCAGGAGTCTCCAAAGTGTTGAATCAGTTTCTTTGTCCTTTAATAACTGTAATAAAGCATGGCAGGGTCAGTATCACAACCAAAACCATAAAAAGTTGCACTCAAACCACTAGTGAAAACTTTACAGTAACATATTACCTCGTTGCGTAATCATAGATGAAAACTCTTTGAGCTCTGACCATTAGACTTGTCACAGTTAACATAAACATCATACTTCCTACAGCGAAATACCAATTCAAAGACTATCAAAGTTAAGTTTCTCATAACTAATTACAAAGATGACATCATGGCATCACTTCATCGATACGCAATTAAGTTAAGTTATGGGTATTTTCATTTATGCTAAAATGAACTAAAATGCACTAAGTCATAACTATGTTACTAGGCTCTAACACGGATATTTTCATTTATGCTGAGGAGGACTAAAAAAAATTCAGAATTGAATGAGGCATAAATAAAATTTACCTTTGCCAATCATCTATTCCAACATACTTAGACAGGATCCAGTTGCGGCATTGTTCAAATTGTGCTTGAGTAAGAGTAATCGGGGTTGCAGTACTTAGAGGCATCTCATCAGCATCATTACAGTCATCATCCAAAAAATCCTGTCGAGTATGTTTATGAGTACCATCACCATCATCAGATATGTCCTCCATAAGGTATAGCTCGCAACGCATACCCTCTTACAATGCACCCCTCAATGTACCTTTTATGCGCACCAATCCTTTAAATCCTTTCATTAACCTACACAGAAAAGTTAAAAGATCAGAAAAGTTCAAAGTTCAGGAAAGTTAAAAGATCATTAACCTACAAAATCTCAACTAAAAAATTAAACAAGAACATTAGGGGCTGGAAACTCTAAAAAGCCCTAAAATATCTAAAGAGCTCTGAAAAATCTAAAGAGATCTAAAACAACTATAAAAAGCTCTGAAAAAACTTTAAGTTAATTATATTTCGTATAGTAACTACTAGCCAGGGGATTCGTTAAAGCCAACTGAAAGTAACTTAATTCTTTATAATGAATGATACTAACAAAATTCCATACAATAATGTAGATTATCTTTGGATGTTTCCTAAAAGCCCTAAAAACACTAAAGAGCCCTCAAAGAGATATGAGAAACTCTAAAAAGCTCAGGAAGACTCCAAAAAACTTTGGAAAGATTAAATTTAATAATACTCCGTAGCATACAAGCTAGGAGATTCGATAAAGAATGATAATAGCAAATCCCTATAATAGTGAAGATCAACTTTGAATGTTCTCTAAAAAGCGTTGAAAACTCTAAAAAACCCTGAAAATTCTAAAAAGCGCTAAAATATCTAAAGAGCTCTGAAAAATCTAAAGAGCTTAAAAAACTTTAAAAAGCTCTGAAAAATCTTTAAGTTAATTATATTTCGTAGCACTAGTATCTACTAGCCAGGGGATTCGTTAAAAGCCAACGGAAAGTAACTTAATTCTTTATAATGAATGATACTAACAAAATTCCCTACAATAATGAAGATTATCTTTGGATGTTTCCTAAAAACCTAAAAACACTAAAGAGCCCTGAAAGAGCTCTGAGAAACTCAAAAAACCTCAGGAAGACTCCAATAAGCTTTGAAAAGCTTAAATTTAATAATACTCCGTAACACTGGGATCTACAAGCTAGGAGATTCTTTAAAGAATGATAATAATAAATCCCTACAATAGTGAAGATCAAATTTGAATGTTCTCTAAAAAGCCTTGAAAACTCTAAACAAACCCTGAAAACTCTAAAAAGCCCTAAAATATCTAAAGAGCTCTGAAAAATCTAAAGAACTCTGAAAAACTCTAAAAAGCTCTGAAAAAGCTTTAAGTTAATTATATTTCGTATAGTATCTACTAGCCAGGGGATTCGTTAAAGCCAACTGAAAGTAACTTAATTCTTTACAATGAATGATACTAACAAAATTCCCTACAATAATGAAGATTATCTTGGGATGTTTCCTAAAAACCCTATAAACACTAAAGAGCCCTGAAAGAGCTCTGAGAAACTCTAAAAATCTCAGGAAGACTCCAAAAAGCTTTTAAAAGCTTAAATTTAATAATACTCCGTAGCACTGGGATCTACAAGCTAGGAGATTCGATAAAGAATGATAATAACAAATCCCTCAAATAGTGAAGATCAACTTTGAATGTTCTCTATAAAGCGTTGGAAACTCTAAAGAACCGTGAAAACTCTAAAAAGCCCTGAAAAATCTAAAGAGCTCTACAAAGCTCTGAAAAAGCTTCAAGTTATTTATATCTCGTAGCACTAGTATCTACTAGCCAGGGGATTCGTTAAAGCCAACTGAAGTAACTTAATTCTTTATAATGAATGATACTAACAAAATTCCCTACAATAATGAAGATTATCTTTGGATTAAAAAACCTATAAACACTAAAGAGCCCTGAAAGAGCTCTGAGAAACTCTAAAAAGCTCAGGAAGACTCCAAAAATCTTTGAAAAGCTTAAATTTAATAATACTCCGTAGCACTGGGATCTACAAGCTAGGAGATTCGATAAAGAATGATAATAACAAATCCCTCAAATAGTGAAGATCAACTTTGAATGTTCTCTATAAAGCGTTGGAAACTCTAAAGAACCGTGAAAAATCTAAAAAGCCCTGAAAAATCTAAAGAGCTCTACAAAGCTCTGAAAAAGCTTCAAGTTATTTATATCTCGTAGCACTAGTATCTACTAGCCAGGGGATTCGTTAAAGCCAACTGAAAGTAACTTAATTCTTTATAATGAATGATACTAACAAAATTCCCTACAATAATGAAGATTATCTTTGGATGCTTCCTAAAAACCCTAAAAACACTAAAGAGCCATGAAAGAGTTATGAAAAACATTAAAAAGCTCAGGAAGACTCTAAAAAGCTTTGAAAAGATTAAATTTAATAATACTCCGTAGCACTGGGATCTACAAGCTAGGAGATTCGATAAAGAAGGATAATAGCAAATACCTACAATAGTGAAGATCAACTTTGAATGTTCTCTAAAAAGCCTTGAAAACTCTAAACAAACCTTGAAAACTCTAAAAGCCCTAAAATATCTAAAGAGCTCTGAAAAATCTAAAGAGATCTAAAAAACTCTAAAAAGCTATGAAAAAGCTTTAAGTTAATTATATTTCGTATAGTAACTACTAGTCAGGGGATTCATTAAAGCCAACTGAAAGTAAGTTAATTCTTTATAATGAATGATACTGACAAAATTCCCTACAATAATGAAGATTATCTTTGGATGTTTCCTAAAAACCCTAAAAGCACTAAAGAGCACTGAAAGAGCTATGAAAAATATTAAACAGCTCAGGAAGACTCCAAAAAGCTTTGAAAAGATTAAATTTAATAATACTCCGTAGAACGGGGATCTACAAGCTAGGAGATTCGATAAAGAATGATAATAGCAAATCCCTACAATAGTGAAGATTAACTTTGAATGTTCTCTAAAAAGCCTTGAAAACTCTAAAAAACCCTGAAAACTCTAAAAAGCCCTAAAATATCTAAAGAGCTCTGAAAAATCTAAAGATATCTGAGAAACTCTAAAAAGCTCTGAAAAAGCTTTAAGTTAATTATATTTTGTAGCACTAGTATCTACTAGCCAGGGGATTCGTTAAAGCCAACTGAAAATAACTTAATTCTTTATAATTAATGATACTAACAAAATTTCCTACAATAATGAAGATTATCTTTGGATGTTTCCTAAAAACCCTAATAACACTAAAGAGCCCTGAAAGAGCTCTAAGAAACTCTAAAAAGCTCAGGAAGACTCAAATAAGCTTTGAAAAGCTTAAATTTAATAATACTCTGTAGCACTGGGATCTACAAGTTAGGAGATTCGTTAAAGAATGATAATAACAAATCCATACAATAGTGAAGATCAACTTTTAATGTTGTCTAAAAACCCTTGAAAACTCTAAACAAACCCTGAAAACTCTAAAAAGCCCTAAAATATCTAAAGATCTCTGAAAAATCTAAAGAGATCTAAAAAACTCTGAAAAAGCTTTAAGTTAATTATATTTTGTATAGTAACTACTAGCCAAGGGATTTGTTAAAGCCAACTGAAAGTAACTCAATTCTTTATAATGAATGATACTAACAAAATTCCCTACAATAATGAAGATTATCTTAGGATGTTTCCTAAAAACCCTAAAAACACTAAAGAGCCCTGAAAGAGCTATGAGAAATTCTAAAAAGCTCAGGAAGACTCCAAAAAACTTTGAAAAGCTTAAATTTAATAATACTTTGTAGCACTGGGATCTACAAGCTAGGATATTCGATAAAGAATGATATTAACAAATCCCTCCAATAGTGAAGATCAACTTTGGATGTTCTCTAAAAACCCTTGAAAACTCTAAAAAACCCTGAAAACTCTAAAAAGCCCTAAAATATCTAAAGAGCTCTGAAAAATCTAAAGAGATCTAAAAAACTCTGAAAAAGCTTTAAGTTAATTATATTTCGTATAGTAACTACTAGCCATGGGATTCGTTAAAGCCAACTGAAAGTTACTTAATTCTTTATAATGTATGATACCAACAAAATTCCCTACAATAATGAAGATTATCTTTGGATGTTTCCTAAAAACCCTATAAACACTAAAGATCCCTGAAAGAGCTCTGAGAAACTCTAAAAAGCTCATGAAGACTCCAAAAAGCTTTGAAAAGATTAAATTTAACAATATTCCGCAGCACTGGATCTACAAGCTAGGAGATTCGATAAAGAATGATAATAGCAAATCCCTATAATAGTGAAGATCAACTTTGAATGTTCTCTAAAAAGCGTTGAAAACTCTAAAAAACCGCAAAAACTTTAAAAACCCCTGAAAAATCTAAAGAGCTCTAAAAAACTCTAAAAAGCTCTGAAAAAGCTTCCAGTTAATTATATTTCGTAGCACTAGTATCCACTAGCCAGAGGATTAGTTAAAGCCAACTGAAAGTAACTTAATTCTTTATAATAAATGATACTAACAAAATTCCCTACAATAATGAAGATTATCTTTGGATGTTTCCTAAAAACCCTAGAAACACTAAAGAACCCTGAAAGAGCTATGAAAAACTCTAAAAAGCTCAGGAAGACTCCAAAAAGCTTTGAAAAGATTAAATTTAATAATACTCCGTAGCACTGGGATCTACAAGTTAGGAGATTCGATAAAGAATGATAATAGCAAATCCCTACAATAGTGAAGATCAACTTTGAATGTTCTCTAAAAAGCCTTGAAAACTCTAAACAAACCTTGAAAACTCTAAAAAGCCCTAAAATATCTAAAGAGCTCTGAAAAATCTAAAGAGATCTAAAAAACTCTAAAAAGCTCTGAATAAGCTTTATGTTAATTATATTTCGTATAATAACTACTAGCCAGGGGATTCGTTAAAGCTAACTGAAAGTAACTTAATTCTTTATAATGAATGATACTAACAAAATTCCTTACAATAATGAAGATTATCTTTGGATGTTTCCTAAAAACCCTAAAAACACTAAAGAGCCCTGAAAGAGCTATGAAAAACATTAAAAAGCTCAGGAAGACTCCAAAAAGCTTTGAAAAGATTAAATTTAATAATACTCCGTAGCCCTGAGATCTACAAGCTAGGAGATTCGATAAAGAATGATAATAGCAAATCCCTACAATAGTGAAGATCAACTTCGAATGTTCTCTAAAAAGCCTTGAAAAGTCTAAAAAACCATGAAAACTCTAAAAAGCCCTAAAATATCTAAAGAGCTCTGAAAAATCTAAAGAGATCTAAAAAACTCAAAAAATCTTTGAAAAAGCTTTAAGTTAATTATATTTCGTATAGTAACTACTAGCTATGGGATTCGTTAAAGCCAACTGAAAGTAACTTAATTCTTTATAATGAATGATACTAGAAAATTCCCTACAATAATGAAGATTATCTTTGGATGTTTCCTAAAAACTCTAAAAACACTAAAGAGCCCTGAAAGAGCTATGAGAAACTTTAAAAAGCTCAGGAAGACTCCAAAAAGATTTGAAAAGATTAAATTTAATAATACTCCGTAGCACTGGGATCTACAAGCTAGGAGATTCGATAAAGAATGATAATAGCAAATCCCTATAATAGTGAAGATCAACTTTGAATGTTCTCTAAAAAGCGTTGAAAACTCTAAAAAACCCTGAAAACTCTAAAAAGCCCTGAAAAATCTAAAGAGCTCTACTCTAAAAAAACCTTCAAATTAATTATATTTCGTAGCACTAGTATCTACTAGCCAGGGGATTCGTTAAAGCCAACGGAAAGTAACTTAATTCTTTATAATGAATGATACTAACAAAATTTCCTACAATATTGAAGATTATCTTTGGATGTTTCCTAAAAACCTAAAAACACTAAAGAGTCTTAAAAGACCTCTGAGAAACTCTAAAAAGCTCAGGAAGACTCCAAAAAACTTTGAAAAGATTAAATTTAATAATACTATGTAGCACTAGGATCTACAAGCTAGGAGATTCGATAAAGAATGATAATAGCAGATCCCTATAATAGTGAAGATCAACTTTGAATGTTCTCTAAAATGCGTTGAAAACTCTAAAAAACCCTGAAAACTCTAAAAAGCCCTAAAATATCTAAAGAGTTCTGAAAAATCTAAAGAGCTCTAAAAAAACTTTAAAAAGCTCTGAAAAGCTTTAAGTTAATTATGTTTCGTAGCACTAGTATCTACTATCCAGGGGATTCGTTAAAGCCAACAGAAAGTAACTTAATTCTTTATAATGAATGATACTAACAAAATTTCCTACAATAATGAAGATTATCTTTGGATGTTTCCTAAAAACCTAAAAACACTAAAGATCCCTGAAAGAGCTCCGAGAAACTCTAAAAACCTCAAGAAGACTCCAATAATTTTTGAAAAGCTTAAATTTAATAATATTCTGTAGCACTGGGATATACAAGCTAGGAGATTCGTTAAAGAATGATAATTACAATAGTGAAGATCAACTTTGAATGTTGTCTAAAAAGCCTTGAAAACTCTAAACAAACCCTGAAAACTCTAAAAAGCCCTAAAATATCTAAAGAGCTCTGAAAAATCTAAAGAGATCTAAAGAACTCTAAAAAGCTCTGAAAAAGCTTTAAGTTAATTATATTTCGTATAGTAACTACTAGCCAGGGGATTCGTTAAAGCCAACTGAAAATAACTTAATTCTTTATAATGAATGATACTAACAAAATTTCCTACAATAATGAAGATTATTTTTTGATGTTTCCTAAAAACCCTAAAAACACTAAAGAGCCCTGAATGAGCTATGAAAAACTCTAAAAACCCAATCCAAACTGAAATCATATTGGTAATTAGTAATATCAACTAACCCCAAACTTTCGATTTAGAAATTTTAAATGGAGCACTTGCTGGTAGGCTGCTGGTATTGGTGCTGATTGATCAAATGATGATGTGAGCCCTGCTATGGATGCTAATTTGGAAGCCAGATTTGCAGCATCCAGTTCCACTGAATCAAGGATAAATTGCTAACCATTGATGGTGAAGTAGAGAGATTTGGAACCCAGATTTGCAGAGACGTGGTTCTGACACGAACTAAGTCTTTACAAAATGACATGCTTCTGGTAGCTGTAATTTTTCTACGACATTCCACCATACAATGTTGGAAGTCTCCTCTTGGGCTTCTGGCATAACATATTTTATATGAGAGTCATACAATTTCTTACATAATATATATAATTAAGTGAAACCAAATCAACAATGAAATACTGCAAGGATATGAGTCACTGACTATTAGCTATTCAAGATCATAAAAGGCAAAGCTCTTCTTGCATATGAATAACTAAGGAAACTGAGAATCATCAACTTAATTCCAAAAAGAAAATGAAGACACATCATAACTTTCTAAGACTCAAAACAAATTTGGACAACTCATTTTCTACTTCCTCTTAAGATTTTAATTCTTAAGTAACATGAAATCCATGGCAAATTAAGTATAGGCTGTGATCTTCCCTCCCTCCTCATTTCATTTCAAGTAATCTTATGAGAAAATGTAATAATCCATCCAAGGGTTTGTCGGATATTAACATTGAAAAAATAATAATCATAGCGACATCATTCTGACCTATAGATGAAGAATTTATTTACATTAAGCAAGCTACAATAAATAAATAAGGGAACACAAATATAATTAACTCACTCAGATGGTCTCTCTAGCATCCTGCAACTTTCAACTATTTATCATAAAGAGTTGAAGGCGGAAATTTAGAGGACAATACTTACTCACTTGAATAGAAGAGTTTCTACTATCTTTGACTTTTTTTCTTTCGATTTTGGTTTGGATATCCGCCAAATAATAATCATAGTGACATCATTCTGACATATGGATGGAGCATTATTTTACATTAAGCAAGCTACAATAAATAAATAAGGGAACATAAATATAATTAACTCATTCAAGTGGTCTCCCTAGCATCCTCCAACTTTCAAGTATTTATCATAAAGAGTTGAAGGCGGTAATTTAGAGGACAATACTTGCTCACTTGAATAAAAGAGTTTCTACTATCTTTGACTTTTTTTCAGGATCTGCTTACTGGAAAAACAAAAAATGATGAGCAATGAGAAAATAAGGATATGTATATATAATGACGTAAGAAACCAAACCATCATTTTGTTAACCGCTTGCGTAGAATTTCGGGTGATTTGATGTGATTTGATATGATTTGATTTTCCTATACATGCCTTTTCTGTTTTCTCACCACGCAAGCAAGAAATTTCAGGTATCCATTTCTCTTTGTCTCTCTCATACTCGCAATTGCAATTCCGTTTCCATGCGTCATCTGTTAATGTCAATCTTCGTTACTATTGTTTTGGTCTTTGTTGATTGTTTTCATTTATTTTATGTGTAGTCGTTTTTCAGAGATAGTCACACGGTCACAGGTATATCAACGAATAAGTCAGTAACTTTCATTTCGTGGTGACAATAACCCAATCCCGAGCCGTTACGGCACGGGTCATACTCTAGTCATTCTTACAAAAATAAATGGTTTTTGTCTAATCTGACGGTTACACACAAGCCTTTTTAAGAGATCAATGGTAGCAATTGCTTTCAAAATGGGAAGGATAAATCGTGTCTCAGAACTACACCCCTTTCAAAATGGTAGCATTGCCTGTTTTTGTTGTTGCAGATTTATGAGCACCACAGAATTATAGTTCAGAGTGAAGCGTCAGTCTCAGGTAAGTGTCAATTGAATTCCATTCCGTTTGAATTGAATTATTCAACTTTCAACTGTTTGTTATAATGCACATCAGTTTTGGATTATGGGAACCCATTTTAATCAAAAATGAATAGTCACATACCAAGGTAATAATGCTTACCAATCCCCTTTTCCCTATCATCAGCTGACCTTATGATTATATAGGAACCCATTTTCATAAGGACCTTCAAACTCAATCTTTTCAAGCATTTGTATAACTTATTAATCTCTTTTATGTCAACCATACATTTTGTTTACATAGCCATTTTATCGAGAAGTTTGTTATGTCTTTCTTCAACCATAATTAAAATGGTAAATATAAATCTAAAGTGAAAACTATAAATGTAATACTGTAATACAATCAGCTTTCCGGGTAAAGCTAAACCATGAAAGGAGAAGAAGTCCCAACTAAATCTAAACCAAACTGCGAGTACATTTTGTTGTTAAAATGGTCAGAGGAACTGATGTTGAGCATTAATCTTAGTATCTTAGTCTAACTTATTTCATTTTAATATTCTTTTGATTTTATAGATTGTCATTATTCATCTTTTGATCTCATATGTTTTTTCAAAAGATTTGATTTGATTTTCCTATACATGCCTTTTCTGTTTTCCCACCACGCAAGCAAGAAATTTCAGGTACCTGTTTCTCTTTGTCTCTCTCATACTCGCAACTGCAATTCCGTTTCCATGCGTCATCTGTTAATGTCAATCTTTGTTAATATTGTTTTGGTCTTTGTTGGTTGTTTTCATTTAGTTTTTTCCTAGACTCACTTTGGGAAGCATTTGTTTTGTACTAAAACACCTTTTCCGACAAAGTATTCTTCAGATCTGAGTACCTCTGAACACTGAGGAATCTCAGCGAGAATTGAAGGAAGCAAATTTTTTTAAGCATTTAATACCCCATTTTTCGAAAAGATCTGATACCCTTTTTAATTGTTTTCAACATTTAAGGTTGTTTTCTCCAAGGGTGTCATAAAAATTTAATACCCGTCTTTCAAAACGTCATTTCAACACTTTTTCTGCAAAAGCTGCTTCGCCGTTTTCTGTGTCAGAGCATTAATTGCTACTTTTGACAAAGGCACCCAAGTAGCAGATTTTTGTCATTTTTTCTGTGACCACAGGATAACAAAAGCATAAGACATGCAGAAACCAAGTGATGTACCAACAAGCTCACGACCAACAGTCACGTGAGGCAGATCTCAAAAGCCGTCTCAAGCAAACCAAAGAACCGAAGTATAGGACGGCCAAAGTGAAATAGCAAGAAGAACGATCGCTAACAAACCACCTATTCTGGCTGAAGGGATGGGGAAAACATCGGGAGCTCAACCACTTTATGGCATGCCGTTATTGGAGCATCCCACTAACATGAAGCCACCTGCGGCCAACGCAGGGTTACCCAGAACCTCAGCTCCTATGGGACGAGGATTGGGAAACTTAACCCCAATACAGATAGATCCAGACGCACCGGTCATAGAAGAAGGAGCATATAACTCTGAGGATCCGGCCGACAGCACTCCGCAGGGTGGAGGAATCCACATTGAAGAATAAATGGCAGCACAAGTAGCAGCTTTGCTACTACGAAACAAGGAACACGAGGATGCCATGCACGTGATGGCCCGGGAGAACCAAAACCTAAAAGATAAGTTGGATGTACAGATCGAAGGTTCCCAAACTCACCCTCTGTTAAAGAGGCGTGAAAACGGAGCTATCTCAGGAATACGAAGGGTGGATCCCAACCCACCTAAGGGAGCTAGGAGAGCGCATCATGATCCAGACGAAATGGATCCAACATATAAGCCCTCTCAATCCTATTATGATGAGGCATTTTCCATAGATGCTCACAATGTGAACATGGCAATGGAGCAAATGGAGAAAATGCGGAAGGAGATACAAGGACTAAAAACAGGTCACGCGGGCGCAAGACTGAAAGAAGTACTGCAAGAAGCGACAACATCTCCGTTGTCTTTTCGCATTTTAAGGGAACCCATCCCTCCGAAGTGTCCGGTACCTATGTTCCAGGCATACAATGGTACCTCTGATCTCGCGGCCCACCTACGATACTACACTCGTGTCATTGCCCATCGGGAAATAGATGAGATAGTACTTTGTAGGTACTTCCCTGCAAGCTTGACGGGATCCGCATTGACATGGTATGACAACTTACCAGCAAACTCAATTGACTCCTTTGAGCAATTGTATATGGTCTTCTTGGAGACGTACATGTATAACAAATCAACCAATGCAGGGTTATATAGGCTATTTGGTTTAGCTATCGGACCCCGGGAAACATTGATGCAGTACACAGACAGGTGGCAGAAGATGTGTGTTTTGGGGTAAAAACTGATTCTACTGTTTTTGGTAATTTGGGGTGTGTTGATGAGAAACGAGTTCAAAAATTAAACAAATGCACTGCACGTGAATTCTTTTAGGTTCTAGAGATCAATTTGTAAGACTCTGGCCTAAACCAAGAAATGGTTGTTCCACATTCAATTCGGTCACAAAGTGAAGGAGAAAGGTTGATCTCAGGGAGGGAAGCGAAGAAGGTGTTGATATTGTGGAGGTGTTGGTTATTTATGACTTATATCAAAATGTTGAACTGGATTGCACAATGTAAGCTATCAGTTCTGGGTGTTTTCTGGATACTGTGACAACACTTAGTTTCTCTGTGTTTTGAAAATAGGTGAAGGACCTATTTATACAAGTCATTTGAGCGCAATCCTCATCTCGTAGGAAGTGGAGGAAGTTGAGTGATGGAGTAGTGGGGTCGTGTAGGTGATTGTCAGAGGATCACGCCTTTTCCCACTTCCCTCATCATCGTTAACCATCCATGCCTCTTGACACGTTCTTGTAATGGGCGCGTTGCACGCCGCACGCTGTAAACCGCCAGACTAATACCCCAGTAAGTATCCCCTAGTTTGTGACATGTTTGATGTCTCGAATGAGTGGGTCGAGTCGTGGGACCCTCCACAAGAAATAACTAACTAAGTTATTTATGGAATTGATATTCATGAAATATCGTGTATGCTCGATGCATGTAATGCATCGCTTTTAGACAAGCATCTCAAAACAATCGATATGTATGAAGCATCGTCGTTTTAAAGCTTGATTGAACAAGTCGCGGATTAAGCGTCTTAAAGTGGCAGCACGTCCAACCATCTTCGAGTGATCGTTTGGAGGCCGCATGGGCGGGCCACCATCTGGTCGATCACTCCCTGTGGCAGAGTGGCGGACGGTAATCATTGAGACGCTTCATTGATCGCTAACTTTTAATCCAAGCCGTCCGACCAAGATGGCAAATTTGGACGGACGAGATGATTTATGGCACATATTTGCTGCCATTGATGAGTTTTAGGGTTCTTTAGAGGTGTGCAACATCCCCTCTTTGGCTTGATCGATTCCAAGCAGGGGCTCTAATCTTGGAGGGACCGACCAAGCATACGTGGAGACTGCCCACCGGCGAGCATGTCTACACCTCTCTGTCCCACAAAGATTCGATCTAGGCCACTCAATTTGACCGGCAAATATGAGTGGTCGTGATCGATTTTCGACAGAAGTACATTGCCGCAAAGGTTTAAAAGCCATGTGGCATGCCACCTTTGGGTGTGTGTTTCGAGGCGCCAGACTCTAGTCTGCATAGGTCGGCCGATCACACGGAAAGGTGGGCCGACGGTAATCATGTTGACACCCATGGGACCTCTTGAGTCTATATCTACACCCTCCGTTTATACTGGTGAAGATGGATGGTCATGATCGAACTATGACAGATGTGTGTTGCCGCAAACCCTAATTAAGTTTTGAAACAGTCACGCACATGTGACTTTGGCCAAACGGTTTGACAAGCCGTGATCCTCCTTTGGGGAGATCGATCACGTGGGGCCCATGTTGGGCTGACGGTGAACGCATGTGCACCTTCCTATGGTCCTAAATGCGATCTAATCCATCCAAATAGGTTGGCTAAGTTGGATGGTTGTGATCAATTTAAGACATTTTTGGAATTCCGCGACCCTTAGAAGCATCACGCCTACCATGGTTTGAGCAATCGTTTCATTGTTCCATCTCCTTGCCGTGCGGAACCGATTGGGTGAAGGAAAAGTGGGCCCTCCAACGTGTACGTTAGCGCTTCTCTGATTATTCATGAGATGATCTAAGCCGTCCAACCAGGCTGGTGAAGTTTGACGGTTGTGATGGTTTTAAGACTGCATTGAACAGTCTATGTTCGTTCGAGATTCTCCCAAAATAATGCGGTCACACCTCTTTAGGTTGGTGTTTGACGGCGTTAGGGAAGTATGTGTAGTGTTCGACCGGTTGGGGTATTAGTGGGCCCGCCGGTGGTCACTATAGTGATTGCCTAGTTCTGCTAGGAATATGCCATGCTTATTAAATCGCGCGGCTAAACTGTGTGGCCGTGATTGCTTCTGAGACTGACATTAACAGTCAGACTTTCCTTAAGGATAAATGTGTGTTCTAACTTTAATTAAAAGTGTGTGAACGTATTGATCTATTTGTCAGAAAGATGTAACTTATATGAGTATTTTTGTGCAGATCACAATACTAGCACTTCGGGAGATTCATGTTACTCTGCTGAGAGTGAGCATTGATCGTCATGTCATGTCATTATTGAGAGTTCGGCTGGGAACATAGCACGGAAAAATATCAGGCGAGTCATGCATTAGTTAATAATGCTAGCATAAAATAGAATTCACAGAATACTTGGGATTACTACTATGCGCACCATTATGAATGAATTCATATATATATACTGAATTGTTAGTGTGTAAGTAAAGAGGTTTGAGCACTCGTCACTTTCAAATGGCTTTTATTCCTTTGAAGGATGAACACACATTTAAATATGGGGTTTCACAATTTTGACCTTGCACTAAAAACCACCATCAACATTAAGTCCACTGCTTAGCACGTAATAATGACATTGTTGCAGGGTACGCAATAGATGATGACGGACAAGAACAAATTTGGTAAACAAGGCATAGAAAGATTACCATGAAACGCTTTCTCAACTCTCGTAATAAGTACAAGTACTGATGCACTGTTAATCCGGCCATGTAGTATTGATGTTTACAGGCAGCTGTCTTCCTCCGTGCATGTCGTCCGTGTATTCTCTTGCGGCAGTTGATATTCTGTGTTGATCTCCCATCATTGCAGCAGGGAAGCGGTCGTTACTTGAATTTGGAACAACAACCTCGCATCCCCAGTCATGCTGACTAGGACTCAGATTTGGCTTGAACGTGTTCCTTCTTTGACTATCCAACGGTCCCTTCCTGGTTCTTAATTAGGGTTTCGACAGGAAGTATGAGTTAGTTGGCGTTGAATCCTCTCTTATCGGATGAATCTCGTTACAACTTTCCAGTCTCGTTTTATGGTTTCTGTCATGTATATATACAGGGACACCCTTATCATGTCGAGATAAAAATTCTCTTGCTGAAACTCTTGCCTTCATTATGTCAGATAGGAGTGGATCATCTTCTTCGACTCAGCCAGACTCTTCTGCTAAACGCAAGCGACTTGTATCTAGAGTATGATTTCAAACATTTTCTGATTTTGAAGTAATAGTTCTTCTTTTTCCTTCGACATCTAATCATTGTTTTCTTTCAGAGCAGCCGAACCCTAAGCCTTGCGACAGTTCTCCTGTTTAAATCATGCGTGTCAAGAAGATTATACCGGTATATTATCTGTTGGTGAATATGTATCCATATGCCATAGCTAGTTGGTGACGTAACCTTCCCCTTTTTTTTTTTTTTTGTAGAGGTATCCTTCTGGGACATGTGTAACAGTGGTCGTTGACGATGATTTAACCACTCCTCTCCCTTCAAGCTCAAACACGTCTGCCGCTGATATGGAAGACGCTAATTTGGGCATCTCTTCCTACGAGTACCCCAATGCAGGATCACGTTTCGATGTTCATATGAGATTTTTATCTTCTTGTTACCGGGCTTTCGGCGGTTTTCTAGTGAGGAAGGGTCCATACCCTTGTTTACAAAAATATGGAAGAGATATGGCCATATTGCAACCAGGAATGTGGTGCGACATTGCTCATATGCTTTGGTTACCACAGTGAACTGTCTCCTACCCATGATTGCCGAGATGGAGAGTACATCCATTCGTGATGTTGCTGAATCAACCATTAAAAAGTGGGAAGACATGATATCTACCTGTGAATCCATGGAGTTCAACATTGGCTGGTTGCGACAGCATCTTGATATTGTCAAAGTTGATCGAGCTGGTATCATCGCTAATGTCGTTCCTGCTACGAAAGTTATCTTGGAAGAGGAAAAAGCTCTGGCTGCAGAATCTGAGAAGGTGGAACAGGCGATCCAAAATTTGAAGAGTATGACTGAAAGGTATCAAGAGAGGTTGTAAATGATGCTTTCAAGGAACTGCAACTTGTTGGAATGCCTCTTCTGAGTCGTACTTTTGTCTTGAATAAGTAGGCACAATGATGTTTGAATCGTTTTTCTTTTTTTTGGGGGGGTTTTGAACCTTGCTTTGGAAAATAAATCGCATTGGATTTTGTTAAGTGAATGGAGTTTACATCAACATGTTTTCATTAATGGATAATTTAATAACTGAAATGTGAGAAGAGTGACAATGCCTGATTGTTGCGTTGCAAGGCGGCAAGAGATAGGACAATGGTCATGAATAGTACCCCTTGAGCCATTTTCCGTTGATGACTGTTTCGAATTTACCTCCATCCTCTTTAATAATCTTGTAGTATCCAGTGTTGTAAGCTTTGGTGATCACATAGGGACCTTCCCATTTTGGAGAGAATTTTGATGCGGACATGTCTTGTTGAATGTGCTTGGCAGTTTTCAAAAATAAATCTCCCACTCTGAAAACTCGTGGTTTCACAGCTTTGTCGTACGCTTTGGAGATCCTTCTCCTGTATGTTTGAGTACGTTCCTCTGCTTTATCTCTCCTGGAGTCTAGGGTGTCTAACTCGGCAATCCTGGAGCTCGATGCTTCGGATTCATACCAATGGACCCCACTTGCTGCTGCAATTCTGGATGATGCAATTTTTATCTCTGCCGGGAGAATCGCGTCCACACCATAGACGAGTGAGTAAGGAGAAACGCCAGTAGAACTCCTAGGTGCCGTCTGATACGCCCACAATGCCATTGGTAGTTGTTCGTGCCATTTCCTGGGATGATCATGCACTGTTCCACTGAGAATCCGAATTAAGGTTTTGTTGGTGCTTTCGGCTTGCCCGTTCCCCTGGGGATAGTAGATGGTGGATAAGACCTGCTTAATTCCATATTCTTCTAGCAGCTCTCGTACCTGTTTTTTGGAGAAAGGAGTGCCATTATCAGTAATGATATGTTTAGGCATGCCAAACCGATAAATTATGTGTTACTTGATGAACGCCGCGATTGTTGCTCCAGTAGTCCCCCGTAGAGGAATGGATTCAACCCACTTGGTAAAATATTCCGTTACGGTTATGATATACTCGTGTTGTTTTGACGATGGCGGGTTGATATTCACGATGATGTCAAGTCCCCAACTGTAAAACGGCCACGGACTACTCACTGAGTGTAAAGGAGTAGAAGGTGCATGAATAAGATTTCTGTGAATTTGACATTCTATGAATCTTTGAAAAAACGCAGCGGCATCGTCTTCCATGGTCGTCCAGTTGTATTTCTCGTGTATCTGGAGAAATAGCTTTTTCTTTCCCTAGTGTTCGCCTTCGTGCATTTCTTTCATCAGAATCGGGACTTTCACTTCGGCCAGGCACCGTAATAGGTCGCCTCCAAAGCTTTTGCAGTACAAGATTCCTTCATGAAATACAAATCTCTTGGATCGTTGCTTCATTTTGGTTACGTCCATCTTGATTGCAGAGAGCACTCCGTCATGAAGGTAATTGACATACGACTCTCGCCAGTCCCTAGTGTGGTTCACGTTGAAAACCTCCAATTGGTGTGGAGGTATTTGACAATTGGAGCAAGCCCCTTGAAGTGATCGAGATTGAATCTCCATATCTGGCCAGTAGAAGCCAATGCGTTGAATACATCGGTAAAGAGTCACTACCAACGTTTGTCCATAAATTTCGTTATGAATGAGGTTAAGTTGTAGTTGCGCTTCCTCGTCTCCAAGACATCTTGACAGAGACCCATCCGGATTCCGGTGGTACAACACTCCATAAAGCATAAAAAAGCTTTACAGGGTTTTGAGACCGACCTTTCCTTGGGAGAGTGGACGGTTTAGCTCTTGAACGATTGGATTCCTCCAGTCGTCAGTTTCAACATCTTTAGATTCTGCAAGCTATGTCGACGCTACATTCCGTCTCCTCACAATCAAAGTTTCTTCCAAACCTAAAAATTGCAGCTTCGAGGCCAATGTGGCTAGGAAATCGGCGTGTTTGTTGTTATTGCGACCAATATGGGTTATGGTCACATCGGAAAAGTAGTTCAATAGCTTTTGCGCCTCGGATCCATAAGGGTCCAGCGTTACTTCCTTGAGTGAGTAAACCCCATTCATATGATTGACCAGCAGCTTAGAGTCACCTCTTACTTCCAGGCGTGAGGCTCCTGCTTGTTTGGCTAATGACAATCCTATGAGGAAAGCTTCGTATTCTGCTGAATTTTTGGTGCATTGAAAGTCCAACTTGAAAGAATGTGAAAAGACCTCGCCCGTTGGAGACACTAGAACTATGCCCACTCCTCCAGTATTGTTTCTCAGTGTAGAAGAACCGTCGAAATACAATAGCCACGCTTCCTCTTCGATAAAATAAATTTCGGGAAAGTCTCTGGGAAGGTCTTCATGCAGCGCGGTGGTTCCTTCTCCTGGGAATGCTGCTAGAAGATCTACCACCGCTTGCCTTTGATAGCTCTTGGAGGAGCTCATGTTATATCAAACTCTGACGTTTGAAGCAGCCATTTGGCCGGTCTGCCTATCAAGGCTGGTTTCGAGAGTAAGAACTTGATAGGGTCAGCTCTGGATATTAACACCACTTTGTTCGAAAATAGATAATGTCTGAATTTTTGCACAGCGTGAACTAGGGATAAGCATGCTTTCTCTGCTTTGGGGTACCTGAGTTCAGCATCTCTCAATGTACGAATGAAGTAGTATATAGGATGTTCAATCCCCTCATCATCTTCCTGAGCAAGGAGGGCCCCGACAGCAGTGTCGCTAGAAGCAGTGTAGAGGCATAACGCTCTTCCTTGCATGGGAGATTTCATAACGGCGGGTGACGACAATATTTACTGGATCTTCCGAAATGCTTCTTGTTGCTTTGTACTCCAAATGAAGCTTGCTCCCTTCCTCAATAGGGGAGTGAATACAGCGATAAGTTGGGCCAAACCAGGTATAAAACGTCGGATATAGTTTACCTTGCCCATGAAGCTTTGGAGTTCTTTCACAGTTCGTAAGGGAGGCATCGTAAGGATAGCTTGGGTCTTGGTTGGATCGACTTTGATTCCTTCAGAGGTGACTTGGAATCCCAAAATTTTTTCGGAAGAGACTCCGAAAGCGCATTTCAGAGGGTTCATCTTCAATTTGTACTCGCGACATCTTTCAAACACTTTCCGTAGGACGTCTGTATGGCTACACGATATTTTGACTTGACCACTACGTCATCCACATAGTCTTCGACTTGCTTGTGTATCATATCGTGAGAAATTGCAGTCATGGCGCGTTGATAGGTAGCACCAGCATTCTTCAAACCGAAAGGCATCACAGTATAGTAAAAGTTTCGGAGAGGAGTTCGAAAAGTTGTCTTACTTGCATCGTGTTCATACATTTTTATCTGGTTGTAGCCGTTGTACCCATCCATGAAAGAGAACATGCCATGTACGTTGGTAGCATCTACTAGCATGTCAATGTTGGGAAGGGTAAAATCGTCTTTGGGACATCACTTTTTCAAATCTCTGAAATCAACACATCATCTAATTTGGACGCTTTTCTTCTTTACAGGAACTACGTTGGCTAACCAGGCAGGATGGTGAATGGGATTGATGAAGCCAGCAGTCAACAACTTCTGAATCTCAGTTTTGATCTGCTCCTCCATGTCATGTCTAAATTTCCTTGGAGATTGTTTGATCGTTTTAGATCCAGACTTTATATGTAGATGATGGGTGACCAGTTTTTCATCCAAGCCGGGCATTTCCTCATACATCCATGCAAATATGTCTTGATATTCTTTGAGAAGGTTTACGATCTTTGCGCGTTCGTCCTCATGTAAAGTAGAACTGATGGAGATAGGTCATGGAGATTCTTCATCACCGATATTGATGATTTCGAGTTCATCGGTTGTGGAGTCGGTGCCGTCCTGCAGCTGTCGCGGGGCATCCGGTACTTCTTCTTGTAGCTTGTCGTGTGATTGCATTCTATTGGGCGGGGAGACTGGGTGATAGCCTCCCCTGCTAATTGCTAACATCGGCGATGATATGCGGTTTTACCTTGTTGGTCCCGGCTCGCCATAAAGGTCCGCTCCCTCTTAGTATGAAGATGAGTTGAGCCTTCGTTCGATGGAGAAGAGGTAGCGCTTCTTGTTAGCGGAGGCATACCGCAAAACTTGGCCTTCATTGATACGAGTCGGTCTTCCCCCTCGATCGACGTCCACGTGGGGAGTGGAGTGCAGTGAACCTTGTTCGATGATCCTTGTGGATTCTCCTTTGATTCGAACAGCTCCACGCCACAAATCGGTGCATAAGGAGATAATGACGCAGGTATGCGAACAACTTCTTCATTCAGTATGGCTTTTACGCATTGGTGATAGGTCGAGGGGACGATCTTATTATCGTGAAGCCATGGTATTCCCAGTATCATATGGTAGTCTGGTTATTTCTCTATTACTTCGAATTTTACTTTCGACTAGATAGGTCCTACTGATATATTCAGATTAACATACCCGTACGTATTGGTTTGGTTTCCTTCGAAGTCCGTCATCATGGTAGGCTGCCATGTGATTTTGTCTGGTCGAACCCTGGTCGTCCTGAGAGTTTTAAGAGTAATGACATTCGAGGATGCTCTGGTGTCGATAAGAGCTCTTTTGAATTCTGAGCCCTTTATGCGTGCAATAACATGCAAGGCTCTGTTGTGAGCCTCCTCTGCCATCATGTCGTCTTCGGTAAATGTGACATTGTTTATGGACACCTCCGATGTTTCCAAGGATTGATTGCGCGAAGGGGACAAACGTGCCTCCAGAGCTATTTGATTGATTGCATCAAACGTTTCCACTCGTTGGTCCTTTGAAAGGTGCAGGAGTTCACACAGATTTTCCACTAAATAAGTCGCTTCCTGGTCCACTGCCCGTCTGTTGGTGGTGAAACTATTGATTTGAGGACCGTCATCGGTTGAAGAGTTGGTCCTCATCGTTGGAATCTCCGGATCGGGGAAGCCGCTTAAATCCGATGTGAGCCTGACGAGGAAGTTGAGGATGTTCTCTATCGTCTCTTTCATCAAGTCCATGTTCCTCGTGTGGATTTCCTGTACTCGAGCCAATTCTATCAGGGTCGGAATTTCTCCATTGGCTATGCGATCAGTATTGGAAGGATGAACATCACCATTTGAAGGGTCCCGCTCGGAGTTTGAAGTTCAATTGATCCTAAGACCAACCATTCTTGAGAAAATTGTATTACATTGAAATTTTATCTTGCAACCGAGAGATTAATCTCCCACTGTGGTCGCCAGTTGTTTTGGGGTAAAAAATGATTCTACTGGTTTTGGTAATTTGGGATGTGTTGATGAGAAACGAGTTCAAACCCTAAACAAATGCACTGCACGGGAATGCTTTTAGGTTAGAGAGATCAATCTGTAAGACTCTGGCCTAAACCAAGAAATGGTCGTTCCAGATTCAATTCGGTCACAAAGTGAGGGAGAAGGGTTGATCTCAGGGAGAGAAGCGAAGAAGGTGTTGAGATTGTTGAGGTGTTGGTTGTTTATGACTTGTATCAGAATGTTGAACTGGCTTGCGCAATGTAAGCTATCAGTTCTGGGTGTTTTCTGGATACTGTGACAACACTTGGTTTCTCTGTGTTTTGAAAATAGGTGAATGACCTATTTATACAAGTCATTTGAGCGCAATCCTCATATCGTAGGAAGTGGAGGAAGTTGAGTGATGGAGTAGTGGGGTCGTGTAGATGATTGTGAAGGATATTAATTGATGTGATTTGTAGATAGTAGTAATAGTGGTTCGATTCTCAGACTTGTGAAGGATATTAATTAGACTTAAATTCTAATATTAAAATATGAAACTCACTAAAAATTATAGCAAACTCAATCAAAGATGATATCAATACTAAAAGAAACACTGAGGCTAAGATTCCACTATTTTCCAAGTTCAAAGTGATTAAACCAATACTTATATTTATGCAATTTTCTTGTTTAATTTGATTCTAAAATATTGCAACAAGTAGATTTTCAAAAGTAATAATTGTAAATACCAAGTATGAAGCATCAAAAGTCTTAAAACTAAGCATACTCTATCAAAATAGATCACAATCACTCAAATAAAAATCATATTCAATAATAGTTCAAGGAAAATAATCATATAATTATTGCAAATAAAAAGATAAAATAGAATATACCATTTTTTGTTGGAAAAATAGCTTCCTCTATCGCCTCAGCAATGGGGTTTATCTCCTCATATTAATCATGATCTCAAAATATGTGTTTTTTGCTCAAAAGAAGATTAAAATAGTGAAAAGTCTGTTTGCAACAGTGTATTGGTGTTGCAAAACAGCTGTTACAATGGAACTGTTATTAAAAAACTGTTGCTTTGTCGCTAATTTTAAGACCCTAGAATACGACTTCCCTGCACAGCTTAATGTTCTTCAGTTGTTAAACAACGACACTGTTCTGCGACTGTTTACTGTGCGTCAATGTTCTTCGCGTTCTTCTTCTTCAGCGGCAGCAGCAGCAGAAACAGAGTTTGGTAAAGCTCTGATTTCTTCTTCTCTGGCTCTCCTTAGGTTCCCAAACTCTCGACACCTCTTCTATATGACCCAAGACATCTATTTATATCAAAAAAACCGATTAAATCTCTCCCAAATCTTCCAAAATCTCTTTCCTTCTCTTCACGGCCAAGTTGCGGCAATTTCTTGTTTTAGAATTTCTACGCGTTTCTGAGCTTTCCTTTTTATTCTAAACTCTTCCTTAGATAGATACAAATCTTTGGGAAGGTTTCCAGCGCTTTAATCTCTCTAAAATTCCTTAAAACAGGTCACACACGTGACTTTCCATATTTTCCGTTGTGAGAAAAATCCGTTGATTGAGCCCAGTCTAATCGATTTAAACACCCATATCAGATTCCTAGACCCATAAGGAGTCTATCCTATGAAAATCAGAGGTTTAATCGACCTCAAACTCCTCCAAATCACGATTGCCAAAATTGTTCTTCACTGCACTATTTTCCCGCCAAAACCTGGTTTTTGAAATGTTGAAGATGGTTGCCCCTTCTCCAGAGTAGGGGTGCAATTAGCAACTGCCTGAAAATGGGATTCCCCTCAGTAATTAGGTTACCCCTTATCCAAAGTGAGAGTCTGAATAGCAAATGTCCTCCGGGTGCTTTCCGACAACTTTTCGAGCCAATTTTTTCCAAAAATGTTTATTGGCCAAAAATACCTACAAATAAATAAAACACCATAACAAGTACAAAAATGAGCCCTAACAATATATAGAATCGAGACAAATCGGACAAAAAAATATGTCTATCAAATACCCCCAAACCTATTATTTTCTAGTCCTCGAGCAAAAATAAAATAAAAATAAAATCCTAACTCACTGTGGTAGGCATCATCGATTGCATTTAGCGTATGCAATAAGCCTTTAAACCCCTAGGTGTCCCTAGTGGCGGAGTGTTGTCTCGGGAGGGCTTACCAGAGGTTTACCCACAAAACCTTTATACTCCAGACCCTAGTTATCTACACAGAACCTTGGAGGGAACTAAAGAATCTCCTTGGTTGGCATACTTATTGACTACATGAGGAAGTACCCTGATGCGAAATTCCAATTGTTGTACACGAGTTTGCACTCAAGCATACTAAAATTCATATGAAGTGACAGAGCTCTACTCAGATAGTCGCACTATGGACATCAATATCCGGAGTCAAAACTAATCACATGGATAGATCAAGAAGATGGATATAGAAAAACACAGATGGTTTTGATGTTTACTAGGTGAACGGTGTTTCTCATATCTGTCTGAAGGCCTCCACCAAAATGAACCTATCCTAATGGACTGAGATACCGGTCTGACTAATATCAATATACTGGCATATACAAGGGTACCAGTGATCGATAATCCTAACTCTAGGTCAACACAACTGGCATATACAAGGGTTCCAGTGGTCGACTTTATTGAATTTATTCCAGTTGGTCTGATGGTCTGGTCTTTTTTTTTTTGTATCTCAATCACTCTAATTCACCTTAGCATTGGTAACAACTTGAATCGTGAGCCCCTCCTGATCACTTAGAGAAACATAATTTAAAAACAAAACAAAATAAAAACAGAAGTGAAAAGGACTCAACGAGATATGGTGAAACTATCATGTTATTTCTAACACCTGAGCTCTGTGCTTTTATGAATAGACTCTTTAGATGTTGCCATCTAGTCAGATTGGTTCTTCAACTCCTACAACCAAAATGCTTCCATCCACTTAGATTGGTTAGTGCCATCCTTAATAGGGATAAATTTCTAGGCTCTGGAGTTTATTTATTGCAACGAAAAGGTAACAAAAAGTTCTACCCCACCCCCAAACTTAAATCTAACATTGTCCTCAATGTTTCTAATCAAAGAACAATACCAAAAATATAAGTAACATGAGGAAATAGTAAAGAGAGAAGTCGGAAAGATAGTACCTGGGTGAAGTGTAACCAAAAACCTACAAAAATATTATACACCATACAAAATCGCCTCGATGGTCAATCAAGGTAAACAGGGTCCTCCAGAGGGACCTCCTCAACATCACCTGTTGGAAAAGGCTCTAAAAAGGGCTTCAATCGCTGACCGTTAACCTTCGAAGAACTACTACCATCTGGTGTCTCAATCTCAACAGCGTCATGAGGAAAAGCAGTACGGACCACAAAAGGACCGGTCCACCGAGAGTGCAACTTCCCGGGGAATAGATGCAAACGAGTGTCATACAGAAGAACTTTTTGACCTGGATAAAATGACTTTCGTAAAATATTCCTATCATGCACAAGTTTCATTTTTTTCTTATACTCCTTAGCACTATCGTATGCATATCTACGAATCTCGTCCAACTCATTGAGCTGGAGATTTCTTTGAGCTGCTGCCTTGCCAAACACTAAACGATAAGGTTACATTCCAATGGGTGTCTTAAATGCAGTACGATAAGCCCATAAGGCATCAGTAATCCTCGACGACCAGTCTTTCCTATTTGGATTAACTGTTTTCTCTAGAATACGTTTAATTTCCCTATTGGAAACCTCTACCTGACCACTAGTCTGAGGGTGATATGGGGTTGCTACTTTATGGGTAATACCGTATTGTTTCATTAAAAGAGCAAACGGTCTATTACAAAAGTGTGAACCTCCATCACTAATTATAGCTCGCGGCGTACCAAAACGTGTAAGTATATTCTCTTTCAAAAACTGGACTACGACCCTGTGGTCATTCGTTTTACACGGAACCGCCTCAACCCACTTAGACACATAGTCTACAACGACAAGTATGTAAAGATAACCAAACGAAATAGTAAATGGACCCATAAAATCAATGACCCACACATCAAAGACCTCAATCACTAAAATAGGGTTCGAAGGCATCATATTTGTACGGGAAATGGTTCCTAACTTCTGGCAACGCTCACAAGAAACACAATGACTATGGAAATCCTTAAACAACAAAGGCCAGTAAAATCCACACTGCAAAATCTTAGCAGCAGTCTTCTTAGCACTAAAATTACCCCCACATGCATGTTCATGACAAAAGGAGATAATACTAGACTGGTCACTCTCAGATACACATCTCCTGATAATCTGGTCCGGTCAATACTTAAACAGATAAGGATCGTCCCAAAAGAAATGCTTAACCTCGTCTAAAAACCTAGAACGATCTTGCTTACCCCAATGTTGAGGGGTTTGACCAGTAACAAGATAATTCACTATATTTGCATACCAAGGTGATTGGGAAACAGAGAACAATTGTTCATCAGGAAAGCTATCCCTTATAGGAAGGGAATCACTAACAACTAGCCTAGACAAGTGGTATGCTACTACATTTTTTGCACCCTTTTTGTCTCTAATGTCTGGGGAAAATTCATGTAACAATAGGATCCATCTAATCAATCTAGGTTTGGTATCCTTCTTAGATAAAAGGTATTTTAAAGCAGCATGATCTGTATAGATTATGATCTTAGAACCTAATAGGTAGGACCTAAACTTATCCAAGGCAAACATGATGACTAAAAGTTCCTTCTCGGTAGTTGTGTAGTTCATTTGGGAATCATTCAGAGTTTTGCTAGCATAATAAATCACATGAAGTAATTTGTTTTCTCGTTGTCCTAAAACGATGCCTATAGCATAATATGAAGAATCACACATAATCTCAAAGGGTAGGTTCCAGTTAGGTGCCTGGACTATCGGGGCAGTAGTGAGTAAAGTTTTAAGCTTCTCAAAAGCCTCTAAACAAGCATCATCAAAGAAAAACTTAACATCTTTTGCAAGCAAATTGCAAAGAGGTCTAGAAATCAAGCTAAAATCCTTAATGAATCGACGGTAAAAACCTACATGCCCTAGGAATGATCTAATATCTTTTACGGTTTTTGGGACCTGTAAAGTCTTAATAAGGTCAACTTTGGCTTTGTCTACCTCTATACCCTTTGAAGAGACGATGTGCCCTAATACAATTCCTGATTTAACCATGAAATGGCATTTTTCCCAATTAAGCACTAATTTTTTTTCCTTACACCTAGTCAACACTAATGTCAAATGATGCAAGCACTCAATCGAAAGATGAACCAAACACTGAAAAATCATCTTAAAGACCTCTAAGAACCGTTCTACCATATCAGAAAATATGCTCATCATACAACGCTGAAAAGTTGCAGGGTCATTACATAGCCCGAAAGGCATGCGTCTATACGCAAAGGTACTAAAAGGACAGGTAAAAGTGGTTTTCTCTTGGTCTTCTGGGGCAATAACGATCTGATTATAACCGGAGTAGCCATCTAAGAAGCAATAGTGACTATGTCCAGCTAATCGCTCTAGCATTTGGTCGATAAAAGGAAGGGGAAAGTGATCCTTCCTTGTGACCTTGTTCAATTTCCTATAGTCAATACACACACGCCATCCCGTGGTCACTCGGGTTGGGATTAATTCATTATTATCATTCTGGACTACAGTGATACCTGATTTCTTGGGGACAACCTGAACAGGGCTGACCCACTTACTGTCTGAAATTGGGTAAATAATACCCGCATCTAACAACTTAAGCACCTCTTTTCGAACTACCTCTTTCATGTTAGGGTTCAGTCGATGTTGCGTCTCCCTAGAAGGTTTGGAGTCTTCCTCTAAATGAATCTGATGCATACACACAGTAGGACTTATACCCTTAATGTCTGTTATAGTCCACCCTAAAGCTTCCTTATTGTCTTGAAGTACATTTACTAGCTTACTTTCCTGATCACTATCCAAATTGGAAGCTACAATCACTGGTAAAGTCTCAGATGGGCCTAACAACACATACTTTAGAGTATCGGGTAGTGGTTTAAGGTCCAACTTTGGGGGCTCTTCTAAAGAAGGAATTAGGGTAGTCTCAGAAACTGGTAACGGTTCGAACCTAGCTTTCCATCTATCAGTGTCTAACACAGGGGTAGAATCTAATAGAGCATTCACCTGTTCAATAGTGCTATCGTCGTCAAAATCTAAACCAAAATGGGATAGACAACTTTCTAATGGGTCTTCAGACAAGATGTTTGGTAATTACTCCTGAACTAAGGCTTCTATCATGTTCACCTCCTCAACACATGTGTCATCTAGATCATGAGGTTGCTTACTGACATTAAAAATTTTCATCTCCATAGTCATATTACCAAAAGATAAACTCATCACACCATTTCGACAGTTAATGATCGCATTAGACGTAGCTAAAAATGGGTGACCTAAAATCACAGGTATCTGGTTCTCTGGGTCAGGGACAGGTTGGGTATCTAGGACCACGAAATCCACTGGATAAATAAACTTGTCGACCTCAATAAGAACATCCTCGATAACACCTCGAGGGATTTTAACAGACCTATCAGCTAACTGCAGTGTCATATGAGTAGGTTTCATTTCACCAAGTCCTAGTTGTATGTATACATGGAATGGCAGTAAGTTCACACTGGCTCCTAAGTCAAGTATAGCTTTTTCTACCCGGAAGTTACCTATTGTGCAAGCAATAGTAGGAGAACCTGGGTCTTTGTACTTTGGAGTTGTGGTGTTTTGAATGATTGAACTTACGTGACTAGCTAAAAAGGATTTCTTATGGACGCTAAGTTTTCGCTTTCGCGTACACATATCCTTAAGGAACTTGGCATAAGCAGGAATTTGGCTAATTGCATCTAATAAGGGAAGTTTTATGGTAACTTTCTTAAAAACCTCAACTATGTCATTAAAGTTCGATTCCTTCTTTGTTGGTACTAATAGCTGAGGAAATGGGGCTCTAGGCCTAAAATCAGACCTTTCAGGAACCGAATTCACATCATCAGAAACTTTATCAGTCTCTTCAGCTACTGGTTCTGAGAGGTGAGATCCTGAGGGGTGAACTACAGTTTGTTCACTATCGGGCATGGTTACCTTATTGTCTACAACTATACCACTTCTAAGGGTTCTAACAACATTCAATTGATTCGATGGTTTTGCACCTAATTCATGAACTCCTCTAGGGTTGGGTTGTGTTTGACTATGAAACTTACCTTTTTCTCTCAAAGAATCACTTATCAGACCAACCTGGGTTTTTAACTCGGAAATAGCCTGACTATTTTCTTGTTCTATCCTGTTACTAGCTTGTAGACTTTGTTCTACGGATAACTGGAATTTTGCAGTGTGCTGAGTTAACAAGGCGAGATATTCCTCTAAACTTAGAATTTTCTTATCTGACTTATTATGAAACTGAGCTAGTCCTGAAGGATTCTTAGTATATCCAAAACCTGGGGGAGTATTAGAATTACTAAATTGACCTTGACTTTGTCCCTTAGACCACGAAAGGTTCGGATGGTTTCTCCAACCAGGATTATAGGTTTCTGAATATGGGTCAATCTTTTGACGGTTATCAAATCTAATGTTATTATAAAGAGCATTGGTATGCTCTTCAATATTCTTGCCTTCCCAAAAAGGCTCCACTCTACCACTAGTCTGGCCCACTTCTAAGGCTTCTAACGTTTTTGCTATAGCAACAATTTTGACATCTGATTCATAGCCTCCTTCCACCCTATTAACGTTTCCTCTACTTAAAAGAATTGTTTACTGGGATGCCCTACTATTTTCCCCTTGCTGGGTTTTTTCGGCGATTTCATTAAAAATTTCATCGCCGCATCAACAGTTTGGTTTTCAAATCCACCAGTGCATAGAGACTCAACCATGGTCGTTGTGGAATAATCTAAACCCTCATAAAGGATCTGAACTAGCCTAACCTTTTCTAAACCATGATGAGGACACTGGGATAATAAATCATTGAACCTTTCCAAATACCTATATAAATATTCTCCCTCTTGTTGTGAAAATGTGCATATTTGCGTCCTAATAGACGATGTTTTGTGCCTAGGGAAAAACTTATTGAAAAAGGCAGATGTAAGTTGCTCATATGTCTCAATTGACTCGGAGTCCAAACTATACAGCCACGACTTGGCCTTATCTTTCAGGGAAAATGGGAATAACCTAAGTATCAAAGCATCATCATCTAAGCCTCTAATTCTTAGAGTACTAAAAATTTCCTCAAAATCCCTAACATGGTAATAAGGGTTTTCATTTTCTTTCCCTAAAAAGATTGGGAGCATCTATAAGGTCCCAGGTTTTAGTTCATAGGGTGCCTCCGTTTCAACTAACTTAATACACGAAGGACGGGTAGTCCTAGTTGGATTCAACAAAGCTTTCAAAGTTGCCATTTATGGCGCTATCGGAGCAACAAGGATTCTCTCCTTAGTCAAAGAACGTTCAAAAATAGACTCTTCAAAATCCGGACTTTCTAGATTAAGGTAATCGAGACGCTTCGAACTACTAGGTTTCTCTTTAACAAATATACCTAGTGCGTCTCTTTTACGTTCAGACATACAGTAGAATTTTCTAAATTGGAAGGTTAAGTAAACATAGATCAAGGCCGACTCAACCAAATCAAACTTATTGATTTCTAGCAAACAAAAAGCATGATGGCTCCACTTAGATTGTTTCTAGACCAGCTTTTAATCCTTCGAACGAGAATTCTTTACAATTTAAGCAAACCCCTATGGAATCAATCCGAGTTAACGTAAGTTGAATAGAGGCGAGGGAAGCTCGGTGGAGATTTGATACCCAAGGCCTCACCGGTATTACAAGACGGCGCAGTCACGCATTCAACTTAGAGAAACCATCAAGAACTTCGAAGTATGCTTAAAAGAGTAACCAATATTTTTCGAATGACTTTCCTGTTAAGCTCGTTACCCTATCGGTCTCGTTCTAGTCAAAATTTTAGGCTTAGGTTCACGTAGGTTACGTTTTCCTAAAGCAGGCAAGAAGAGAACGGTGATGAAATCCGAACCCTTATCTTGTATGGAAAGGCCTTGCCCTTTAATAGAAAAATAAATGTCCGTATTCAATCCTCAACATATATGCATACGAAGGAGTCCAGTAACTCGCTGACAGGGGATTCGCGAGTGTTTAGAATCTTACCTCCCGTTCCAGACGGGGGATGAATCGGTTGTAGTCGACTCACGCCAGTGACTCCGATGTCTAGTGTACGAACCCAAGGTGGAGAGACAATATCGTAATTGTCCTCCTTCTCTGCAAACAGTTTATATTTAAAGTACCCTTCCGTAGGGTAATCAAAAAAATGTCGCAAAGTCCAAAAGTCCAAAAAAATAAAGAAAAATTACAAAAATAATAAACCCTAATACATGTTGTTTTTTTAATAAAATAAACAAAACCTAAACTAAAATTGTCTTCTTTTCTGTTCTTTTTGCTTTAATCTTTAGCTCCAAGTCTTTATGAAATCACCAAACTCCTTGGCTCAATTTTCTTTATGATCCAGAACCTGTAGACACAAGATAAATACCCAAAAACATAAAAAAAGGACAAAAATAATAATAAAAATAAATAAAAATAAGATAAAATAAATCTAAAACCCTAAAAACAAGTCCGCGTCGGCGGCGCCAAAAATTGATATGATTTGTAGATAGTGGTAAAAGTGGTTCGATTCTCAGACTTGTGAAGGATATTAATTAGACTTAAATTCTAATATTAAAATAGGAAACTCACTAAAAATTATAGAAAACTCAATGAAAGATGATATCAATACTAAAAGAAACACTGAGGCTAAGATTCCACTATTTTCCAAGTTCAAAGTTATTAAACCAATACTTATATTTATGCAATTTTCTTGTTTAATTTGATTCTAAAATATTGCAACAAGTAGATTTTCAAAAGTAATAATTGTAAATACCAAGCATGAAGCATCAAAAGTCTTAAAACTAAGCATACTCCATCAAAATAGATCACAATCACTAAAAATCATGTTCACTCATAATTCAAGGCAAATAATCATATAATTATTGCAAATAAAAAGATAAAATAGAATATACCACTTTTTGTTGGAAAAATAGCTTCCTCTATCGCCTCGGCAATGGGGTTTAGCTCCTCATATTAATCATGATCTCAAAATATGTGTTTGTTGCTCAAAAGATGATTAAAATAGTGAAAAGTAATAACACAGACTGTTTGCAACAGTGTATTGGTGTTGCAAAAAAGCTGTTACAATGGAACTGTTATAGAAAAACTGTTGCTTTGTCGCTGATTTTAAGACCCTAGAATACGACTGCCCTGCACAGCTTAATGTTCTTCAGCTGTTAAACAACGACACTATTCTGCGACTGTTTCCCGTGCGTAATTGTTCTCCGCGTTCTTCTTTTTCTTCAGCAGCAACAGCAGAAACAGAGTTTGGTAAAGCTCTGATTTCTTCTTCTCTGGCTCTCCTTAGGTTCCCAAACTCTCGACACCTCTTCTATATGACCTAACACATCTATTTATATCAAAAATACTGATTAAATCTCTCCCAAATCTTCCAAAATCTCTTTCCTTCTCTTCACGGCCAAGTTGTGACAATTTCTTGTTTTATGATTTCTACGTGTTTCTGAGCTTTCCTTTTTATTCTAAACTCTTCCTTAGATAGATACAAATCTTTGGGAAGGTTTACAGCGCTTTAACCTATCTAAAATTCCCTAAAACAGGTCACACACACGTGACTTCCCATATTTTCTGTTGTGAGAAAAATCCGTTGATTGAGCCCAGTCTAATCGATTTAAACACCCATATCAGATTCCTAGACCCATAAGGAGCCTATCCTATGAAAATCAGAGGTTTAATCGACCTCAAACTCCTCCAAATCACGATTTCCAAAACTGTTCTTCACTGCACTATTTTCCCGCCAAAACCTGGTTTTTGAAATGTTGAAGATGGTTTCCCCTTATCCATAGTAGGGGTGCGATTAGCAACTGCCTGGAAATGGGATGCTCCTTAGTAATTAGGTTACCCCTTATCCAAAGTGAGAGTCTGAATAGCAAATGTCCTCCGGGTGCTTTCCGACAACTTTTCGAGCCAATTTTTTCCAAAAATGTTTATTGGCCAAAAAAACCTACAAATAAATAAAACGCCATAATAAGTACAAAAATGAGCCCTAACAATATATAGAATCGAGACAAATCGGACACAAAAATGTGTCTATCAATTGTCACACGATCACGCCTTTTCCCACTTCCCTCATCATCGTTAACCATCCATGCCTCCTGACACGTTCTTGTAATGGGCGCGTTGCACGCCGCACGCTATAAACCGCCAGACCAATACCCCAGTAATTTTCCCCCAGTTTGTGACATGTTTGATTTCTCGAATGAGTGGGTCGAGTCGTGGGACCCGCCACAAGAAATAGCATACGGTGCTATCAGGTTAAATAACTAAGTTATTTATGGAATTGATATTCATGAAATATCGTGTATGCTCTATGCATGTAATGCGTCGCATTTAGGCAAGCATCTCAAAACAATCGATATGTATGAAGCATCGTTGTTTTGAAGCCTGATTGAACAAGTCACGGATTAAACGTCTTAAAATGGAAGCACGTCCAACCATCTTCGAGTGATCGTTTGAAGGCCGCATGGGCGGGCCACCATATGGTCGATCACTCCCTGTGGCAGAGTGGCGGGCAGTAATCATTGAGACGCTTCATTGATCACCTAACTTTTAATCCAAGCCGTCCGACCAAGCTGGCAAAGTTGGATGGACGAGATGATTTATGGCACATATTTGCTGCCATTGATGTGCTTTAGGGTTTTTTAGAGGTGCGCAACATCTCCTCTTTGGCTTGATCGATTCCAAGCATGGGCGCTAATCTTGGAGGGACCGACCAGGCATGCGTGGAGATGGCCCGCCGGCGTGCATGTATACACCTCTCTGTTCCACAAAGATTCGATCTAGGCCACTCAATTTGACCGGAAAAAATGAGTGGTCGTGATCGATTTGCGACAGAAGTACATTGCCGCAAAGGTTTAAAATCCATGTGGCATGCCACCTTTGGGCGTGCGTTTCGAGGCGCCTGGATATAGTCTGCATAGGTCGGCCGATCACATGCAAAGTTGGGCCCACTTTGATCAAATTGACACCTATGGGACCTCTTGAGTCTATATCTACACCCTCCGTTTAGGCTGGTGAAGATGGATGGTCATTATCGAACTACGACAGATGTGCATTGCCGCAAACCCTAATTAGGTTTTGAAACAGTCACACACACATGAGTTTGGCCAAACATTTTGGCAAGCAGTGATCCTCCTTTGGGATGATCGATCACGTGGAGCCCATGTTGGGCTGACGGTGAGCGCATGTGCACCTTCCTATGGTCCTAAATGTTATCTAATCCATCCAAATAGGTTGGATAAGTTGGATGGTTGTGATCGATTTAAGACATTAATGGGAATTCCGCGACCCTTGGAAGCATCACGCCTGCTATGGTTTGAGCAATCGTTTCATTGTTCCATGGCCTTATCGTGCGAAACCGATTGGGTGAAGGAAAATTGGGCTTCCCTGATCATTCATGAGATGATCTAATCCGTCCAACCAGGCTGGCGAAGTTGGACGGTTGTGATAGTTTTAATACTGCATTGAACAGTCTATGTTCGTTCGAGATTCTCCCAAAACAGCGCGGTCACCCCTCTTTAGGTTGGCGTTTGAAGGCGCTAGAGAAGTATCTGTACTGTTCGACCGGTTAGGGCATCAGTGGGCCCGCCGGTGGTCACTATAGTGATTGCCTAGTTCTGCTAGGAATATGCCATGCTTATTAAATCGCGCGGCTAAACTGTGTGGCTGTCATTGTTTCTGAGACTGACATTAACAGTCTAGACTTTCCTTAAGGATAAATGCGTGTTCTAACTTTAATTAAAAGTGTGTGAACGTATTGATCTCTTTGTCAGAAAGATGTAACTTATTTGAGTATTTTTGTGCAGATCCCAATACTAGTACTTTTGGAGATTCATGTTACTCTACTGAGAGTGAGCATTGATCGTCATGTCATGTCAGTATTGAGAGTTCGGCTGGGAACATAGCACGGAAAAATATCAGGCGAGTCATGCATTAGTTAATAATGCTAGCATAAAATAGAATTCACAGAATACTTGGGATTACTACTATACGCACCATTCTGAATGAATTCATATATATATATATATATATTGAATTGTTCGTGTGTAAGTAAAGAGGTTTGAGCACTCGTCACTTTCAAATGGATTTTATTCCTTTGCAGGATGATAACACATTTAAATGCAGGGTTTTACAATTTTGACCCTGCACTAAAAACCACCATCAACAACGTGCCAAGCAATCGGAAAAGTCAATCCAGATATTAGCATTAATTTCTATAAGTACGGACTTGATAGAACCTCAGCTATCTTCATTGAGCTTCACAACAGAGCTCTTGCTTTCGAAGGATAACTTAGGGTTGTCCAAGACCGTTACATCCGGCTTGAAGAAATCCAGAAGGACAACACCAGGGCACAAACAAAGGCAACCACGGCTCTACAACGAACCAACTCTCTGGAACCAATTCCGAAGATACCTAAGCTATAAAACGAAGCCGGGGGCAGGACCATCTCTAGAGATAAAAGATCCAAATACGGAGATGGCAAAAGAGGAAAAGGGATATAAGAATTTGCAGATAAAGTCTACACAAAGCTGAACACAACATTCTCATACATTCTAAGAAAGGAGGGAGCAAAACCGGGTTTTCCTTACTCTAACACTAGGGGGAAGTAACCAGACAAGACAAAAGAGGCTAAGGAGTACTGTGAGTACCACTAGTACTACGGGCATACTACAGACACATGCTACCACCTGCGAAACACAATTCAGAGATTCATAGATGAAGCCAAGTTCTTGCAGTATGTGCAAATCCAACAAGTTGATGCTGAGATAGCCCCCAAGAAAAGGGTGGAACTACCTCATGATAGCAAATATATCAACATGATCACCTTCTCCAACGGAGGACAGGAGGAGTTACTCGAAGACATCCTCGAGTTAGCTCGAAACAGGAGAAAGATGGAAACCCACGAAGTGTTCAAGCTAAGTGGACCACCCACTAACACTTGGGAAGAATGGATGGCCACGCTATTAACATTCTCAACAAGAGACGTCAACCTAGAAGTCGAGATGCACAATGACCCACTTGTAATCACTCTACCAATACATGGGTGGAATGTTACGAAGGTCCTCATTGATGGGGGAAGCTCGCTAAATGTATTGTTCTACGAACCCTATTTACGTATGGGATTGACAACTGAGCAAATTGATTCGTCCACTTGCACAATATACGGTTTCAATGGAGCAGTCTCTAGACTAAAAGGAGAAATTGTCTTGTAGGTACGCGTAGGACCCCTAGTAACCAATACAAGTTTCTGTGTTGTGGAAGCACCTTCGCCCTGCAACGTAATCATGGGCAGATTATGGGTCCACCGGTTACGAGGAACAACTTCGACATACCATCAGTACCTTCGATTCCCCACACCCATGGGTGAAATGGAAAATAAAGATGACTAGCAAGACTAAGGCTATGCAATCTAGCAGAGGTCAGACTCAACGAAGAAAGAGCTGCTGCTCAACAACACTAAAGAAAAAGACGAAAGGCAAACACCAAGCAACTGAAGGACGGAGCCTCCTTAGTACCTGAAGCCATCTCAGCACTGGAGACAAGCACTTTCGCCACTCCAAAGGTGAACTTCTCTTCCAAATAACAATTACAAAAAAGCACTCCTCAGCGTCCTCAGAAACAAACCTTCTCATCGGTGGAACCAACAAAGAAAATCAACATCGGAACAGAGACGGAACCAAAAATGATCAACTTCGGAACTTTACTAGAAGAGTAAGAGGAGATGCAACTACAAATGCTACTAAGAGAATACGCAGACATCTTCGCATGGTCAATGGAAGACATGCCAGGAATTGACCCGAACTTGGTCTCACACCATCTTCGGCTCAAACCGGAGATACCACCGTTCAAACAACGCATCTGCAAAGTGGCAGATATTCACCAAGAAGCGGTGGAAAAGGAGTTGCAAAAACTACTAACAACAGGATTCATACGAGAATTTAGATATCCCACGTGGATATCTAACATGGTCATCGTACATAAGAAGAACGGAGGCGTACGCATTTGCGTCGACTTCAATAATCTCAACAAAGCGTGTCCCAAAGACATCTACCCACTTACAAACATTGATCAGATGGTCAACGCAACTGAAGGCCACCAGAGACTATCCTTCATGGATGGATACTCAGGCTACAACTAAATAGCCCTTGCAGAAGAAGATCGGGAGCATACTGCGTTCTTTACTCCACGAGGTTTGTATTGTTATACAAGGATGCCTTTTGGACTAAAGAACGCGGGGGAAACATACCAGCGATTAGTAGACAAAATCTTTAAACCATGGATAGTCAAGATACCGGAAGTCTATGTAGACGACATGCTTGTCAAAAGAAAAGAAGAAAAAAACCACCTGTCAGACCTAAGGGAAATATTCGAAACCATGAGAAACTTCCACATGAAGGTGAACCCGGAGAAATGCACATTCAGAGTAACCTCGGGAAAATTCTTGGGATACTTGGTAACTAAGCGAGGAATAGAAGTGGACCGCGAAAGGGTCAGAGCAATAATGGAGATGCCATCTCCACAAACATTAAAAGGAGTACAAAAGATAAATGGAACCTTAGATTCCATGGGAAGATTCATAGCAAGGTCATCGGATAAATGCAAAGCATTTTTCGATACACTAAGGAAAGGTAGCATGTTCATATGGACCACGGAATGCGAACAAGATTTTCAAAAAGTCAAAAAAATACTTATCTTCAATACCCATTCTACAGAAGCCGGAGCCAGGTGAGGTACTCACCTTATACTTAGCAGCAACAAGCTACACTTTGAGCGCAGTATTGGTACGAGACCAAGGGAAAGGAGAAAAGCCCGTATACTATATCAACAAGACACGCAGTTCAGAGGAGCGTAACTGCACCAAAGTGGAGCAGCTCATATATGCCTTAGTAGTGGCAACACAAAAGCTAAGGATATATTTCGATGCACATACCATTCGAGTCTTCAAAAAGACTCAGATAAGTCAAATCCTCGACAGCACAGAGAAAATTGGAAAGGTGTCAAAGTGGAATTCCATGATAAAGCAGTTTCACATAATCTTTGAAACAAAGAAAGCGGAGAAATCACAAATCTTAGCGGAATTTCTAGCAGACTTACCTATCAACGACGAAGTGGAGATAGATGACATCCCAGGAATGGAGGAAGACAATCCGAAACCAGAAGAGCTCTTGGAACCGCAAAATTCACGAAGGTGGGAGATATTTGTAGATGACTCCTCTAACGAAGGAGCAGGCGTATGGATTGTAATAACAACCCCTACTGGAGAGCAACTCATTTACGCGTTCAGGTTAGAATTCGAGCAATACACTAATAATATCACAGAGTATGAGGCGGTCATACATGGTCTACGCTTGGCTCATGAGCTTGGCTTATCAGATGTCCGTTTGACTAATGACTCATAGTTGGTCATTAGACAAATTCAGCTCAAATATCAAACTTTGGATCCAGTACTATCTTCGTACCTAAAGCTAGCACAGGATCATGCATCAAAAATCAACAACGTTACATTCAGACATGTCTGTCGAAAAGATAACAGAAACGCAGATGCCTTAGCGTTCATATCATCAATGCTAAGGGACATAAATACCACCTCCGTAAAAATTGGAAGGAGATACGAACCTTCGATAGAAGGACCAATCTCAGGTTGTGAGGAGGATTTGGCCTTCCAAACTCGGGCATGAGAGAAACATAAAAGGAAAAAAGAAAACGAAGAGTTAAGAGACCCCGGTAATGAAGCCGACGAGGCTGATAAAGACCAATCCATGTCAGATGAAAGCAACGAAGACGAAGCAGAATATGATTGGATAATCCCAATTCACCAATACCTTGACAAAGGTACTTTACCATAAGATGTGAAAGAGGCTCGGAAGCTTGAATCAAAAGCAGCAATATACAACCTATGTGATGGAATATTGTATAGAAGGTCATTTCTTGGACCTCTGATGCGGTGCCTCTCACAAACCGAAGGTAGAAGAATACTCCATGATATACATAACGGAGATGTTGGCAATCACAATGGAAGAAGGTCACTGGAAATAAAAGCCAAGATGCAAGGATACTACTGGCTAATCATGGACGAAAATTCAAAAAACGTGGCTAAGCGCTGTGAAAGATGCCAACGCTTTTCCAGGAAGATTAGAGCACCAGCAACGGAGCTAAACTCAATCATCAGCCCTTGGTCATTCGTCAAGTTGGGAGTTGATATCGTAGGACCCTTGATAGATGGAACCTCGAAGTGAAAATACCTTATTGTGGCTACGGATTACTTCACCAAGTGGGTAGAATCAAAGGCTCTGACAAGAATTACGGACACAGATGTCTTTAAATTCTTGTTCGAGCAAATCATCTGCAGGTTCGGAATACCAGCTGCCATAGTCTCTGACAATGGAAAGCAGTTGGAAGGAAAGAACATTGATATGTTCTTCAACATTTTCAACATACAGAAAAACAAGTCCACTTCGATATACCCTAAGAGCAATGGACAAGCGGAGGCGACAAACAAGACGATAGCAATGAACCTTAAAAAGAATCTGGGAGCATACAAGAAAAGATGGTGCGGGGAGCTACACAATGTCCTGTGGGCCTACTGAACTACAAGAAGGGCGGCCACGGGAGAAACTCCATTTCTGCTAACCTACGGAGCTGAAGCGGTCATCCCAACGGAGATAATACTTCAAACAACAAAACGGAGGCATGGGAAAAAAACCTAAGAACGGACCTGATGCTAGAAAAAATCGACGATCTTGAAGAAAGAAGAGAGGTAGCTTTGCAAAAAATGGTAAACTATCAACGAAGGCTAGCACGGGAATACAATAAGCGGGTCATCCCAAGAAACTTTATGGTCGAAGAATACGTTCTGCGTCAGATACCATCATATCAAAGAAAGAAGGAGTGGGGAAAGATAGCTCTGACATGGGACGGGCCCTACATCATACACGATAACGCTGGAAAAGGGTCATACTACCTAAGGACCCTCAAAGTTGAAGTATTACAACACCCTTGGAATGCAATGTACCTAAAGAAGTACTACCCGCAAAAGAATGGTGATTACTCAGGAGAAGAAAGGAACGGGCAATAGTCCACCATGTTCTATCCCTGATCAAAGGTATTATAGACCTTACTAATCAATGGAAAAAACTTTTTTCTAAAGGAAAGTGAAATTTCGATTAAATTGGGTTAGAATAGACATCCTCTGTCAGAATTGACGATGAGACAAGGCAAGACACAACTGCGCATGTGTCAATACTCGGATCCTCGGAGTGATAACTCCATTCATGAGGCAATAATAAAAAGTAAGATATCCCCTATGGAGAAACCTTGTCGAAGTAAAGCAGTCTTCGCACTGAACGCGTAGGGTTACAAGAAAATTATTGCCCAAGTAGGATCCTTTGCCACCACGGTACCTTCTGGCCAAAGTATACTTAGGTAGGACGTTGAATGTTCCACCAAAGGTTAAGCATACCTTAGCACCTTGTGATGACTTGAATGTGCGATAGAAAAAGACACAATACGTCTAGAAACGAGATATTAATGCAATAATATAGGTACAATAATAATGATACCAAAATATGACTAACATATCTTAAAAGTTGCAGATAACAAAGGTTCAAACCACCACAAAGCATTGTTTCAAGGAAGGGAGACAATCCAAAGGCCCCTCAGCTGGGGGAACGATACAACAAAAAATTTAGATAAAAAAAACTGACACACCATTATCATGGATAAGGAAGGAGAGGAAAGACGACCCCTTCAGCTTGGAGCTCAGCCTCCGGAAAAGCAGCGTTGATGTAATCAGTGGCAGAACGCTCTAATTGCACCTTCATCTGACACAAGGAATAACTTGGATGGTACCAAAGACCAATATCCAAGGATCAATCAATGAAAATCCACAACCAAAGGTTGGATTACTATAATAGATAATCTAACGCACAACCTGTATTATTTCAATTATAAAGATAAAACAATATAATGCGGAAACTGAAATAACACAGACACCAGAAATTTTGTTAACGAGGAAACCGCAAATGCAGAAAAACCCCGGGACCTAGTCCAGATTGAAAACACATTGTATTAAGCCGCTACAGACACTAGCCTACTCCAAGCTAACTTCAGACTGGATTGTAGTTGAACCCCAATCAGTCTCCCACTGATCCAAGGTACAGTTGTACTCCCTACGCCTCTGATCCCAGCAGGATACTTCGCACTTGATTCCCTTAGATGATCTCACCCATAACTAAGAATTGCTACGACCCAAAATCGCAGGCTTTAATAATAAACAAATATGTCTCATACATACAAGTCTATCAAAGGATCAATCTGTCTCCCATAGAAAAACCCTAAAGTTTTTGTTCCGTCTTTTGATAATAATCAAGGTGAACAGGAACCAATTGATAATCCGGTCTTATATTCCCGAAGAACAGCCTAGATAAATCAATCACCTCACAACAATCTTAATCGTATGGTAGCGAAACAAGATGTTGCGTAATCACAAATAATGAGACGAAGATGTTTGTGACTACTTTTTATATCTTGCCTGTCGGAGATATTAATATCAAGCAAATCAATCTGATTGTACTCGTACGATAGAAGATTCAAGATCAGATCACACAACTACGATAAAAGTAGTATCGGTCTGGCTTCAAAATCCCAATGAAGTCTTTAAGTCGTTAACTGGGTTTTAGAAGAAGAAAACCAAAGGTTAAAGGAGAAAGGACTCTAGAACACAAACTAGTATCACACGTGAAGTGTGGGGATTAGTTTTGCACAATACTAGATGTCTCCTTTATATAGTCTTTCAAATCAGGGTTTCGCCTTGGTCACAAAGCAAACAATATCCACCGTTAGATGAAAACCTGATTTAGATTCAAGCTAATATTTCTCAACCATTAGATCGAAAACTTATCTTGTTATACACAAATGAAATGTACGTTTCTAGGTTTGTTAACCGTACCCAAACGTGTACATTGTTGGTTCAACAATAGTTAACCAAAAGGTTAGCCATATGAGAATTTCATACCAACCATATTCTTCTTCACCATAACTAGTTCAAGTGACTCAAATGAACTAGTTAGAGAGTTGTTCAATTGCAAGGAAATCGTATGTACTACACAAGACACAATTGAAGCAAAGATGATTTGATTCACTTGAATCGGTTCATGAACTTTATAGCACGGTTTGCAATTTTCATTCCTTAATCTTTATAAGTTTAAGTTCAGAAATCATATTCAGATATATAACCTTCTTAAGTTCGCACACTAGGTTCACGGACTTAAGCAACCGGGCAGAGTTTATAAACTCCAGCAGAAAATCTCGGCAAAGACTTTCCGCCGGTTCGCGGACTGGGTTCGCGGAATGGTACTCACGTAACAAGTTTGTCAACTCCAGCATAATTTCTCGGGATGAGAAATTCAGCAGTTCGCGGAGTGAGTTCCCGGACTTGGCAACAAGCCATTCTTCCGGTTTCTCTTGATCAACAAAGTTCGCAAACTTTGGTTCAAGGAATAGGACTTATGCACATATGTGTTTCCACAACAATACTTATTTCCATCATTTTTCATGTAATCTAAACTCTCATTCCAACCATGAAAACATTCTTAGAGGACGTTATATAGTTGTTACACCATTTCTCGTCAAAGCAATTTTCAAAGTGATTGAAACATATCATGACTTTCGTCACTAGGTAAAGATAAACATGGTCGAAGCGAAACGCTTACCAACACATATTTCGAGATATAGATAGGCGAGGTATACTCGGCTCGAAATACCAAATGTGTATAATCTAAGTCTATATATATCATACGACTTTTTGTCTCAAGAAGTAGGAGATAAAGTAGATAGACTTTTGAGTGACAGATAATTTCAAGTCTTCACTTACCTTTTTGTCGAGAAGTTCCACCGGTTCCTTGAGTAATTCTTCTTCTTGTATGATGAATCGCCATGAAGTCCTTGAGCTCAACTACACTTTCTATCCTAGTCCAAGACTTATATATAGTAGACTAGAAATCAAGACTTATAGTTTTGATCACTAACATTGACAAACATGCTTGAGATAGCAACGCATGCGAGTTCGACCGATCAATGCTCTAACAATCTCCCCCTTTCTCAGTTTTAGTGACAAAACTATCAATACATATGGAATATAAAAAAGATAGAGAAACTTTAGTAGCTCCTATTCCACATGTATAATCTTCAACATTCCTCGAAATCTTCGTCACTTCCAAGTATTCCAATGATCCCAAAGGTTGTAAGTTTAGCATCACGTTTGTTGAAGATCCGTAGCTATAAAAATGAGAAAGCATCGGTCTCGATCATTGTTATACAGTGTCATAGTATTATTACACAGTGACAAAGTCCAATTGTATCACAACTTCAACAATAATACTATGGTGATATGTATCACTCCCCCTTAGTCAATACTCTATGTCACATGGAAACCACTTCCCCTTACATAATGATCTGAAAACCATATGTATTTGTAGTGTGAACTACATATTAATTCTCTCCCTGTTTGTCAATAAAATTGGCAAAGGTACAATAAACGGGATCATAATGAAATTTCTGTAAGAAACATTTCATGACTAAAAGAAAAAATACATACCATATAATTTAGATGCAATCATATAGCCGAAGTTAATAGCATTCATCAAGGAGTTTAAAAGATACAAGATAACCCCTTTAAAATTCCACAGCCCCGCACACCCCTCAAGATATGACCATTAAGCACAAGTTCAAAAGAACTCTCCCCCATTATATTTCATTCCCAAGGGAACAACAAGAGCGACCTTAATTTCAAAAGAAAAGAAGGATTTTGATTGGACACCAAAAACTATGAGAATGATTTTCTATATCCAAAAACTCAATCAAATTAATCACAAGTAAACCCATGATTAATTTAATCGGAATACGCAATCAAATTAAACACATAAGAATCAACTTAATTTATTATGCTCTACATAAGAGAACTTACAGAGCATACGACTAACATAACCATTAGAAAATGAATTAGGATAGTCGTTCATATACTCAACATAATAGGAATCTTACGGAGTATGAAAATACTCAACTAGATTAATTACAAGAGAACCCATAATTAATCTAATTGGAATACACAACCAAAATAATTACAAAAGTAATCAACTTAATTGTCATTTGTTTTGCTCGACATAAAAAGACCTATGGATAAATAACTAAATAACCAAACAAGATGATTAATTTAGTTCGAGAATGCTCAACATAAAGTACCTTACGGAACTACCAACAAAGCTAATCAAAAATTAATCAATTTGGTTGTATCGTGCTCAACATAAGACATATTACGGAGCCTCACAGTATTACATAAAATATGGATCAGTGAAGATCAATACTGTGGAATACACAAGTATTCAATCTATCTTCCATCACTATTTGCATAACAATTTTTAATAGACATAATCCTTGAACACAAAAGATTTTAACCTATCTTCCATCAAAGAATTGACAATATAGGCTTAATTTTTGTATATGTCAAAAGTCTATTCATCCTTAAATCAATACATGAATACCGATCATGAACAAATTTACTTTTGACAAAATACGGGACAACATAGTTTACGGACGTAAACACCAATATCCCATAACAAATTGCAATAAAACAAATCATAAAGATTAAATACTGCAAACCACCATCCTCCAGATATTTTTAGAATTTAAACCAATAAACCAAAAAAAGAACAAGAAGATGAAAAATAATGTACATAGCTATGTGTAATCACAATAATTTCTATTCCAAACTCTAGTAATCCTTCTCAAAAGCAAGAATAAATTCTCACAAGAAGTTTCCTAGGCATCAAGACAAACTCGTAATGCACATCTAAGATGATTTTTTCTTAGAGAGTAGAATCAATCTTTTTCGCCTGGATTTATACCAAGAATAGCTACCAAAGGCGTATAAAAATATTTTCAAATAAGAACATACAAAGTCATTAACGACCATGCACCATAGTTCACATAAAATGATTGTAAACATTCAAGAATCCCATAGTAATCCGTACTACTACCCATTCTTGAACTTCCTTCTTTGTGATTCACCAACAATATTCTTGTAAAAGATACAAATGAGCTTATAAGATTACTGCTCCATGAATCCAAGTGCCCAAGTTCAAGAGAAGTGGAACAAGTGCAACGAAACGGAGCAAAACACTCAAAAACAAGAGACAGGACAAATACCAATCTTAACTCATCCAAATTCAATAATTATCACCTCCATTTTTAAGATAATTCAAAGAGGAAGAGACTGCAAAAAGAATGAGGTCATTCCGAGTTCGGACGAAGAAGTTACGGCCAGAACAAGTTTACCGAATATCATCGTCAAGTATGCATACAGGTTTGCAGACGAATTTTCAAGTCCGCGAACTTAAACCCATGGATTTTGATTTTAAAAGATGTTATGCATGCCTGGTAGGTGTACCATGAAGTCCAAACATCCCGAACTACTATTTTCAAACCTAAACTTTTAAGAACCTTAAACACAGATCAAGTTAGGTAGAAATGAACGATAATCAAGGTACATGGATCATTATAAGTACTCAAACAAGTAATAAAAAAATAAAACTTGCTCAAGTTTATAGACATACCTTTATGTAAAAGTCCAATTGAATTCTACAGCCTTACCGAATATAATCTATGCGCCCCAGTTGTTGTGCTTCCCTCACCGTATACATAGCAGGGCATTTCTTGGTGAGGATGCATTTTCAACACAAACAAGTTGTGTTGAGGTGAACAATGTCTTTCTCACCATGTCACCAAGAAGGAGTTTCTTTCCAACAAATATTAAATCTTGTAGTGTTGAGAAAAATCCAAGGAACTGTTTTTATTAGTATATCAAAGAAGTTCAAGAGAACCCAAAGAGATTTGTGTTTCTGATTTCTTGTTTTCCAACTTATAAAAAACAGTTTCTGCAGATAGTTTTTAGTACTGCGAAGGGAAACTATTTTGATAAAAAGGGACGTCCTAGATTATTCATAAAAGAAGACAATACTACTATCTTGAGAGGAAGTATCAGGAATTGAGCAACGAATCAATTCATGCTTTGAGGTGATACGCTCAGATGACTGAGAATTAAACTCCTCTTGTAATTCATTTAGTTTATCACAACTAATTGGATTAGTACATCAATATCAACCTCAACATGAATATTATTCATCATAACTTGTTTAGCATGTTAAGAGATTCTTGCTCTTTCTAGAGGTATAACTCAACATCTAGAGATAAGCTCTCAAGCTTCTTTTCAAGCCCTGAAAACACTTCAAGGGATTTTAAACCTGGTGGAGGTTTAGATAGAATTTCTTCTACAGATTTTATTAAATCATTCATGGAAGAAAATTACGAAATCCCTGGATCTGGTGGTGCATTTATTGACATAGCACTACTGTCCATAGAGTCAAATCGCTACAAACACATACTTGTAAGGTCTTGAACGTGTTTTCCCGCTCTGATACCAATTGAAAAAGCGGGGTCTAACAACACCACCCAATATTTCGCTTAGCAATCTGTATGGACTAACTCCGAAATACTTTCTAGAGAATCAACTAGACAGTCATACTCAATCTAGATAAAAGTATCTCAAGGAGTTAATATCTCTCACTTGTTTTGATTTACTCGAGCTAATAGAAATCAGCGAGTCTTTAATCAAACACAAGGAATAACTTGGATGGTACATAAGACCAATATCCAAGGATCAATAAATGAAAATCCACAACCAAAGGTTGGATTACTCTAATATATGATCTATCGCACAACCTGTATTATTTCAATTATAAAAATAAAACAATATAATGCGGAAACTGAAATAACACACACACCAGAAATTTTATTAACGAGGAAACCACAAATGCAGAAAAACCCCGGGACCTAGTATAGATTGAACACACATTGTATTAATCCGCTACAGACACTAGCCTACTCCAAGCTAACTTCGTACTGGACTATAGTTGAACCCCAATCAGTGTCCCACTGATCCAAGATACAGTTGTACTCCCTACGCTTATGATCCCAGCAGGATACTGCGCACTTGATTCCCTTAGCTGATCTCACCCACAACTAAGAGTTACTACGACCCAAAATCGCAGGCTTTAACAATAAACAAATCTGTCTCATACAGACAAGTCTATCAAAGGATCAATCTGTCTCCCACATAAAAACCCTAAAGTTTTTGTTCCGTTTTTCATAATAATCAAGGTGAACAGGAACCAATTGATAATCCGGTCTTATATTTCCGAAGAACAGCCTAGATAAATCAATCACCTCACAAAAATCTTAATCGTATGGTAGCGAAACAAGATGTTGCGGAATCACAAACAATGAGACGAAGATGTTTGTGACTACTTTTTATATCTTGCCTATCGGAGATATTAATCTCAAGCCAATCAATCTGATTGTACTCATACGATAGAATATGCTCAGATCACACAACTACGATAAAAGTAGTATCGGTCTGGCTTCACAATCCCAATGAAGTCTTTAAGTCGTTAACCTGGTTTTAGAAGAAGAAAACCAAAGGTTAAAGGATAAACGACTCTAGCACGCAAACTAATGTCACACGCGAAGTATGGGGATTAGTTTTGCATAATACTAGATGTGTCCTTTATATAGTCTTTCAAATCAGGGTTTCGCCTTGGCCACAAAGCAAACAATATCTACCGTTAGATGAAAACAGGATTTAGATTCAAGCTAATATTTCTCAACCATTAGATCGAAAACTTAGGTTGTTATACACAAATGAAATGTACGTTTCTAGGTTTGTTAACCGTACCCAAACGTGTACATTGTTGGTTCAACAATAGTTAACCAAAAGGTTAGCCATATGAGAATTTCATACCAACCATATTCTTCTTCACCATAACTAGTTCAAGTGACTCAAATGAACTAGTTAGAGAGTTGTTCAATTGCAAGGAAATCGTATGTACTACACAAGACACAATTGAAGCAAAGATGATTTGATTCACTTTAATCGGTTCATGAACTTTATAGCACGGTTTGCAATTTTCATTCCTTAGTCTTTATAAGTTTAAGTTCAGAAATCATATGCAGATATATAACCTTCTTAAGTTCGCACACTAGGTTCACGGACTTAAGCAACCGGGCAGAGTTTACAAACTCCAGCAGAAAATCTCGGCAAAGACTTTCCGCCGGTTCGCGGACTGGGTTCGCGGAATGGTACTCACGTAACAAGTTTGTCAACTCCAGCATAATTTCTCGGGATGAGAAGTTAGGCAGTTCGCGGAGTGAGTTCGCGGACTTGGCAACAAGTCATTCTTCCTGTTTCTCTTGATCAACAAAGTTCGCAAACTTTGGTTCAAGGAATAGGACTTATGCACATATGTGTTTCCACAATAATACTTATTTACATCATTGTTCATGTAATCTAAACTCTCATTCCAACCATGAAAACATTCTTAGAGGACGTTATACAGTTGTTACACCATTTTTCGCCAAAGCAATTTTCAAAGTGATTGAAACATATCATGACTTTCGTCACTAGGTAAAGATAAACATGGTCGAAGCGAAACGCTTACCAACACATATTTCGAGATATAGATAGGCGAGGTATACACGGCTCGAAATACCAAATGTGTATAATCTAAGTCTATATATAGCATACGACTTTTTGTCTCAAGAAGTAGAAGATAGAGTAGATAGACTTTTGAGTGACAGATAAGTTCAAGTCTTCACATACCTTTTTGTCGAGAAGTTCCACCGGTTCCTTGATTAGTTCTTCTTCTTGTATGATGAATCGCCATGAAGTCCTTGAGCTCAACTACACTTTCTATCCTAGTCCGAGACTTAGCTATAGTATACTAGAAATCAAGACTTATAGTTTTGATCAGTAATATTGACAAACATGCTTGATATAGCAACGCATGCGAGTTCGACCGAGCAATGCTCTAACAACAATATTCTGCAATAAGTTGAATTTACCAGGGATGCATAATATGCTGCTTCATAATTCAATTTAGATAAAAAAAGGTAACATTTGGTTGTTTTGGAATAAACATTTTCCTACACCAAATGTGGTATCCATGTCAAATCAGATGATAACAGTCAACATTGGAGGCAATATGGTTTCTGGAGTTCATGCCCATGTTAGTGCAGTGCAAAGAAGATTTTTGTAGTCTGAGATGGAAATGATAAGTGATTTAAATTTACCTTGGCTTGCTATTGGTGACTTTAATGCCATCACAGCATTAGGGGGAAAAGTTGGAGGAAGGCCTGCTAATACAAGAAACATGCTTGAGTTTAATACTTGCCTGGACAAATGTGAATTACAGCAAGCTCCTAAATCTGGATGTGAATATACTTGGTTAAATTTTCAGCATGGAACTAGAAGAATTTTGTGTAATCTGGACAGAGCAGTATTTAATAATTTGTGGCTTCAACAACATGAAGGGTGGGGATATAAAGTTGGTATGAAAATAGCATCTGATCATGCTCCACTTTTGGGGGGATGTGCTATTTGTCCTAAACCAAAAAATGTTCCACAAAAATTTCAAAAAATTTGGATTGATCATCCTAACTTTATGGATGTAGTCACTATTTGTTGGTCTGAAAATATAGCAAGTGATCCAGCTGTTATATTTCAAAGCAAATTAAAAAATTTAAAGAAGGTGCTAGTAGAATGGAACTGGAAAGTGTTTGGAAATGTAAATGAGAAAATTAAAGAGGCTGCAAAAGAAGTTCAAGATGCAATGAAGTTATCTGATGCCAATCCCCATAATGAAGAGCTTTTGAACAACTTAGTGAAAGCTGAAAACATTTTAAATTCATAAGAGTTGTAGTTGAGTACAATGATGAAACTGAAAGCTAGAACCAAATGGGTCAAAGAAGGGTCTTCTAATACAAGCTTCTTCCATACCAATCTGAAGGTAAAGAAAGCTAGAAATTTTATTAGTGAATTGGAGAATAGTAACAATGAAATTATCACAGATCAAAGGAAATTTGCAGAAACTCTTATTAATTATTTTGAGGAAAAATTCAAGTTTAAGGAAGTGGAAATCTCATAATCATTACTTGAAGTAATTCCTAAAGAAATAACAACAGATGATCAAGCTATGTTGGATGCAGTTCCATCTTCTGAAGAAATTAAGCAAATTCTAATTTGAAATGGATCCAGATAGTTCTCCAGGGCCAGATGGTTTCTCTGGCAGCTTTTACAGAGCATGTTGGCAAGTAATTCAAACTTATGTAGTAAATGCAGTTCAATTTTGTTGGAAAAGAAGGTTTTTCTAGTGCTTCTGTCAAAAGATGAAAGTGCAAGATCTCCCCATCAATATATACCAATTAGTCTCAGTAATGTCAGCTTCAAAATTTTCACAAAAATCATCACAACAAGAATGTCAAGTCTTATGAATAAACTCATTTCTCCTCAGCAGGCAGCATACATCAAAGGGAGAAATATACAAGACCAAATAGTTCTTACTTCTGAGATGGTCAATGAAATGAAGAAGAAAAGAAGAGGTGGTAACATTGGACTCAAATTGGACATACCCCAGGCTTATGATTCTATTAGATGGAAATTCTTATTTCAGGTGTTAATCAAATATGGTTTTTCAAATACATGGTGTAAATGGCTCTGCACTATCTTTGAATCTGCAAAAGTCTCATTTATTAATAGTGGACCTAATGGCTTCTTTTTAGTGGGTAGAGGGTTAAGACAAGGAGACCCTCTATCTCCTATACTTTTCATGCTTATGGAAGATGTCCTTAGTAGAAATATATCAAAAATGGTAGCTGAAGGAAAGGTCATTCCAATGGTAATAAGAAAGGGAATTCATCTTTCTCATATGTTCTTTGCTGATGATATTTTTATTATTTGCAATGGAGCAAAGAAAAGCATTCTGATTCTAATGAAACTCCTAGAAGAGTGCCAGAAAAGCTTAGGTCAAGTAATAAATAAAAGTAAAAGCAAGCTCTTTGTGGATGGAACAACTACTGCAAGGGTAATGAAAATTAAAGAAATGGTACAAATGGAAGTAAGTAATTTACCTGACAAATACTTAGGAGTAATTCTACAATTTGGCAGAGTAAAAATTTCAACAGTATGGCCAATGGTGGAGATAATGCAAAAGAAATTGGCTACTTGGAAAGGAAAATTGTTGTCATTTAATGATTAGATTAGTTCTCATAAAATCAGTACTTTGCAGTACACCAATATATAGTATGTCAGTTTATAAGTGGCCAAAATCAGTAATCAAGATCTGTGAGAGAATAATCCGAAATTTTTTATGGTCTGGTGATGGTGAAACTAGAAAATACAAAACTCTTTCATGGAAGAAGGTTTGTTCTCCTTATAATGAAGGTGGTCTGGGAATACAAAGATTGGAAGTTCTCAATAAAGTATTACTAATGAAGATTCTATGGATAATAATAAACACTGAAGCAGAATGGGCTATATTTATCAAGGATAAATTTTAAGAAAGTCATCATCAATGGAAGAATAACTGGCAACTTTCATCCATTTGGACTGGTTTAAAATGGGCATGGAATCACTTAAAGGAGAATTGTCGGTTAGGAATCCCTTGCCGGTTGTTGATGTAGACGCGGGCACCGCTTTCAACCCCCCATACATGGTTCCTTATCCGGATCATGTGTTGATCGGGAGATTTAGCGTGCCAGACAAACATGCGGCGCTATACACCAAGATAGGGGAAATCTACTGACATATCGCCACGACTAAGAAGGTTACTAGTCGATCTGTGTTGGTTAAGCGTGTGGAGGAAGCTTTGTCTTCGATTGACGACATGTGCAACGTGAGCGGTAATACTGTTTCTGAGGATGTAATCTCGAGCTGGAGGTTCCATCTTGACATGTGTGTAAACTTCGAGTTCAATATTCCATGGTTCGTTGACGGTTTCTCTGAGGTTGAAAATTTGCTGGTCGAAATAGTCGAAGGTCCTTTTGCGGATATGTTGAAGAAGCAGGAAGGGGAAGTCGAAAAATTGTCCAGGAAGCTGAAGTTGAAGAGGGCGGCTCTCCAAAGCATGAAGGAGGCTCTTTCTAAGAAGAGCAAGCCATTGTTGAAAAAATTTCCTTGAATGTATTTTTGTCTTCTGAACTTCTTATTTTTAGGTTTTTTTTTTGAAAGGCAAATGAAACGCCTAGTTTATGGTTTTGATTTCCTGGATTTTTGGGTTTATAGACAAATTTTACCTTGAGGGTTTTGGATTATTCTTTTGGAATGGATTGTTTTGGGAATGATGTTGTCTTGGTTACGATTGCAAGTGACGCAAACATCCAAGGAAAACCATGGAACCGTGAACGTTGCGTGTCGGTAGGACATGGGGTGAAACATAACATGGCTATCGGTTTTATCATTCCCGTGAAAACTTGAAATAGCAAACCATGTACTTTGTCTAGGTAAGACTTACTCGGTTTTTCAGGTCTCCTGATGAAAAGGGAATCTTCCGGGAGTAAGACCGAGTTTTACGGGAGACACCGCCGTGATTGTGGAAAGTCCCCAGTCGTCTCATCTGATAATCGAGTCATCGATTCCTAGTTGGATCGTTCGCTTTTAACCTCTAGGCAGTCTCCAGTCTGTCAAGACTGATAATCGGGTCGTCTGGTAACTGAGTCATCGATCCCTGAGCGGATCGCCTGTTTCTACCGCCTTGATGTCTTGGTCAAAGCATGGGATCGATGGTCAAAAATTGACATTGTAACCGAAAGATGAATCTCCCACTATGGTCGCCAATTGTTTGAGGGTGAAAACGGTTTCTGCTGATTTCGGTAATTTCGGTGTGCGGGTGAGAAACGAGTCTAAACCCTAAATAATGTACTGCAAGGGAGTACTTTAAATTCGAGAGATCAATCTGTACAAATCCGGCCTAAACCAATAAATGGACATTCCAGACTTGCTTCGGTCACAAAGAGGAGGAGAAGGGTTGGTTTTTGGGAGGGACGTGAAGAGAGTGTTGAGACAAGAATAGTTGATTCTGGAAGAGTAGTTGTTTTGTGACTTGTATCAGAAAGTGGGAAGCTAATAGATGGGAAATCTAGCCAACATTTTCTGAGTGTTGTATGCTCCTGACCAGAACTTGTTGTTCGGTGGAAATAGGTAATGCCTATTTATACAAGTCGAAGTGAAACGTACTCTGGTCTCATTAAGATATGGAAAACGGGTGAGTAAATGGGAGGAGGTGGTAATCGGTAACGCTTGGAATTGATGTTCTATAAAAGAAATAATTTCACCATTACTCCCTGTACTTACTAACCGCCTCATCCTTATGACACTTTCTTATAACGAGCGTAGTGTACGCCGCACGCTGTAAACCGCCAAACCATTACCCAATGAGCATCCCCCAGTTTGTGACATGTGTTGATGTCTCGGGTGTTTTCGTGGAAAACATGTAGCATGTTGTTGTTGTCTGGAAAGATGAGCTTGGGAGACTTGTCGGCTCGGTGGTGACCTTCAACGGTCGTGATTTTGTATCTTAAGAGGAAGGTAGCCGTTGATTATTGCAACCTTTCGTTTGGTAGCCAGTGGAATGAAAGTATGATCAGTATGGCTTTAATGTGGCCCTGTTTAGGCGCGGCCAAAAGTTAGGGTTTTGGCTTTGTTTAGGCGCGACCAAACTAAGGACAAAGGTTGCCATGTGTTAGCTGGTAACCTTGGACGGCTAAGATCTGCATCTTAGATGAAAAAGTGGTCGTTAATTGTTGCAGGCCTTCGTTTTGGTACCCACATAGGGAAGGCCAGCATGGTATGGCGCGGCAAGGTGATTGGCATACCATTGGCACATGTGGCATGGCATTCCTTGGCGCGGTTTGGCGTGGCCAAAACTAGGGTTTTGGTCCAACGGTTACCATGCGTTGTTTGGCGACCTTGGACGGCTAGGATTTGCATCCAGGATGGAAGGGTGGTCGTTGATCGTCGCACTCCTTCGTTTTGGTAGCCACATGGGAAAGACCGACATGGTGGGGCCAAGGCCAATGGCGCGGATGGCTTGGCATAGTGGGGTCAAGGGTTTGGTACGGACGGCTTGGCATGGTGGGGCCAAGGAAAGGTGTGGTTGGCTTGGCATGGCGGGGCCAAGGGTTTGTCATGTCATTGGCGCATGGTGCGTCTATCATGGTTGGGGCCAAGGCAAGGCGCAGTTGGCTTGGCATGGTGGGGACAAAGGTTTGGCATGCCATTGGCGCATGGTGCGGCTAGCATGTTTGGGGCCAAGGCAAGGTGCGGTTGGCTTGGCATGGTGGGGCCAAGGGTTTGGCATGCCATTGGCACATGGTGAAGCAAGCATGGTTGGCATGCCTTGGCTCGGATATGTGTCTGGCATGGTTTTCCATTGGCACATTGGTGCGGCTGGCATGGTTGGCATGCCTTGGCGTGGAGATGTGGCTGGCATGGTTTGCCATTGGCGCAGTGGTGCGGCTGGCATGGTTGGCATGCCTTGGCGTGGAGATGTGGCTGGCATGGTTTTCCATTGGCACAGTGGTGCGGATGGCATGGTTTTCCATTGGCACAGTGGTGCGGCTGGCATGGTTGACATGCCTTGGCGCGGAGATGTGGCTGGCATGGTTTGCCATTGGCACAGTGGTGCGGCTGGCATGGTTGGCATGCCTTGGCGCGGAGATGTGGCTGGCATGGTTGGAATGCCTTGGTGCGGAGATGTGGATGGCATGGTTTGCCATTGGTACAATGGTGCGTCTGGCATGGTTGGCATGCCTTGGCGCGGTAGCATGAGAATTAGGGTTTGGCATAGATGATGTCGGTCAATGTTAAGGGTTCTGTCGTGGAACATGACACATAAAAAAAAGGTACCCTGGTAATTCTTACGTAGGCATGCTGATCGATTCAATAAATGTGCTAATGGCCATAGTGACGTCATGTCAGTTGTACGGTTTTACGATTTTAACTCTAAGCTAAAAACCACCATCAACATTAAGTCCCCTGCGTAGCTCGGAACAGGAGAATTTTTGCGAGGTAAGCATAAGATGGTGACGGGCAAGGACAAAAATCGAAACGACAAGTCGTGGAAAGATGGTCAGGAAGGTCCGACTACCCTTTTTCGAGATGTAAGGAGAGTCCATGATCCTCGTGTTTTGAGGCCTTGCATAGATTCTATTCGTGGTGTAGACCGTGAAGTGGTGAGATGAAGATCGTCGGCTTAGTCTGGCTATGCATCACCTTGGCTGGGTTAGGGAATATCATGACGCTGGCGAGTTGTCGGTGTTGGTGCGGCAAGTCATGGCGCAGACGTCTTGACATGGTGGGGCCAAGGCAATGGCGCATTTTGGTGAGGCAAAGCATACGGACGGCTTAGCATATGGGGCCAAGGCATCGCGCAGTCCTGGCGAGGCAAGCATGGCGGACGACTTGGCGTGGTGGGGCCAAGGAAATGGCGCAGTTTGGTGAGGCAAAGCATGCGCGGACGGCTTGGCATGTGGGGCCAAGGCATGGCGCGGTCCTGGTGGGGAAATCATGGCGGACGGCTTGGCATGGTGGGGCCAAGGCAATGGAGGACGGTCTTGGCATGGTGATTGGTCTTCGCGGGCCCGGTTGCCTCTTTTCCTTACTTGACTCAAATAGGAAGTCCTTTCCTTATTCAAACCCCCAAGTATCACGCTTATAAAAGGAGAGCCGACCTCTCCTTTTACTTCACACCTTTTTTTTTATTTTGGACGTGTGGTAACAGTAAAGCGGACGAGCGAATCCCAGGTATGTCTTCCAACACTTCCTCTTTAACTTGCTTTTCTTGTTTTTTTTTTTGTTAGTGCAAACCCTATCTGTAGGCGTACCTTTTCATGAACTTGTAGAAATGTTGTCCTTTTGCATTGGTATGAATCCTAGCCGTAGGTATACTTTGCACGAACTTGTAGTAAAATTTAGGCGTGAATACCATAGTGATGTTGGCCGCCTCAATTACCGTGCAAAGTAGGCATGCATGATCTGGTAATTGTCATTCCCTTACCGCGAAAACCTAGCTTCTAGGGTTTACTCCTTTTTCCTGGTGTGACCGTGTGTATGGTTCCCGTGGTAGGGAGCGCCTCCTCGGCAGAGCGTAAATTTCCCGCTGCAGGGTACGGTATTGGCATGAGGAGGTGATACGGGGTCTGTCAGTCCCCATTTCTTTGCCTATGCGCATTATGACTTTGAAACAAATTGGCTTGCGTCCAGGATTGATCTCCTGCGTCTGATAAAATAATTTCCATGCACTTTCCGTAGTAATTTGTCTTCGTATTATTCCATTGTAGTTATTTCGAAGGTGGAAGTAGCGTGAGAGAATTTTCGTTAGGATGTCATTTGAGAAAAGTTCTGCCGTACCGAAAGATGTTGGCAATTCCAAGACAAACATAGATGATGAGTTCTTTACAACATCCGCCACGATTAGGAGAAATCATCCCAAGTATGTGTCGATTCTTCTGACTGGTCCGGAAAGTGAAGGAGAGGCCCGGACGGTTCGGCCAGGAGGTGTAATAAGGTTTTGTCTTCAGAGGAAAGAGTATCATGCTTCTCCTATTGACTTTAAAATCTCCGTGAGTCCGTTGCGTACCTTTGAGAAATGGATGAGATTCATGATGATCCAGGAATGTGTAAAAGCCAGATTGACCAAGGCGCAGATCATTGATGCTGTCGCGGCTTCCGCAGTGCTTCAAATTAGGAAAGATATTCTAGGCTTGGTTGATTTTATTTCCAGATGGTGTCCAGACACTCACACGTCCATATGCAGGTGGGGTGAAATGATTATCTCCTTAGAGAGCATGGTCGTGTTGCTGAAACTTCCTGTAATAGGAAACCTCGATGTCAAATTGTCTGCAGATGAAGAAGAAATGCACGCCGCTCTGGTTGTGAAATCAAAAGGATTCGTTCGGAAAGAAAACGAGATGAGGTGCTTCTATGGCTGGTGGGTGTCTTAGTGGTCTCCCGATGGGTTGGAGCCGAATCAGAAGAAGAGTATTGTGGATGGGGGAAAATGGTTTGCTGGTTTTCTACGAAAGTGGAGAGTCGAGCGTGCTGTCGAGACTCCTCAACCGAGCGAACTGTTGAACCTCACATAGATGCACAGCTGCAAAGGGGGTGCTTAGATTCGGGAAATCAATCTGTATGACTCCGGCCTAAACCAAGACAATGGTCGTCCAGAGTCAATTCGGTCGTAAAGAGGGAGATGGGTTGATCTGTAGGAGGGAAGATGGGAGTTGTGTGGGATCAGTGATGATCAAGGATTGTGGGTGTGTTGAAGGTTTCTGCAATATTGCTGAACTGCTGAAGGTGAGTTATGTGAATAAGTTTATATAGAGTTTTTGACGGATAATGATGATAATCGATGATTGATGATATTCGATCCTTATGTTGTCCTCGATTTAAACTTTTTTTTTTCCAAGAATGATGTACCACTGATCCCTGTAAGTGTGACGGTTTCTTGAGTGAAAGAGTGGGAAAGTGGGAGATCGTGGTAAAGTCAGTTCCATGTCGTGCGGAGACTTGACTGATCGTGCACCCACTACTTTGCTAACTTCTTCAACCGTTTACACGACTTACGCACATTTCTCGTTGTGGATGAATCCACGTGCCGTAGACCGCCAGACCAAAACCCTAAGTGATATCCCCCCATTCGTGGCGTGATTGATATTTCACGAATCGTGGAGTCTGCAAGGCAGACGTGTATTAGTTGGTCAGTTGTTAACTGATTTAGACTGTGAGTCTAGTTTTGTTGAATCGAGCATAAGTGGTGAATGTTCAGCGATCATGGATTGAACATGTAGTTCTCTGAGATGTCAATGAATTACTGAATAGAGCGACTGAGAAAGTATTGCTCAACTCGACGAATTGCCGAATATTGAGAGTTTGTCGAGCAACTGAGCAAGTATTGCTAAATTCGATGAATTGCCGAATATCGAGAGTTTTTCGAGCAACTGAGCAAGCATTGCTCAATTCGACGAATTCGATAATTTTGGTGTGCAACTGAGCAAGTGTTTCTCAATTCAACAAAATAATGAATATTGGTAATTTGACGTGCGATTGAGCAAGTGTTTCTCAATTCGACAAACTACTGATGAATTACCGAACATTGATGGTTGGATCAATATTCGATCAACTGAGCAAGTATTGCTCAATTCAAAGAATTATTTACTGGTGCCGTGACCCAATAAAATATTAATCAAAAATATTGGTGAATTACCGAATATTATTAATTTGGATGTTGATTGCTGAATCAACATAATTTTGTGTTTGAACTTGCTCAGAATGGTGATTCGTGGAGCGTTTGTTCGAAACCCTAACTTTTGATCAATCCTTCAACAATTGGTGAATTGCTCGAATGAGCGTCCATGTGATGCCTAGTGCTCGAGTGAGCACGCACCAGGGTTCTCAGTTTGAGAGTTGGTGAAAGAACAATGATTAAATGCAGGTTTCATCATTTATTGAAATATCGCTGGATTCAACATTAGGTGACAAAACCTAGGTATGAGAGATGAGGACTGACCAACAGAGCATGGGACCGGCTCTTGGTGGTCACGGGACCAGTTGTTGGTCATTTGAAGGATTCTCCAGTTGGTTGGAGAGAGTTCGGGCCCAATATGAGCAATTGAGCAAATTAGGTCAAAATTATGAAAACATGTGGGACCGGCATTGTGCAAGCCCTAGGAATGACTCTGGTCGGTCATGGAGGCATGCACGTGTTGCCGTGGTGTCCGTGTTTTCATACTGAGAATTTCAGTATTTTCTGATGCGCGTTCGAGCAGCATAGTGAATTTTCAGAAGAGTTTCATCTTGACCGAGAATTCTCGATTTTTGTTGGAATGAGCATGTATGCTCAATTCATCAATATTTTGAAATTATTAAAATAAAAGTGTTTTAATACTTAAAATTTCCGCGAGATGCTAGCCAGTCGTGCGACTATTTGGCTTTTGGTTTTTCGTGATTTGAGCAATATTTGAGAAAATATGGAGAAATCATGAATTTTGCTCAAACCCAGGAGTTTCATGAATTGAGGAAAATAATAATTATGCAAGATTAGGGATTGCAAGGTGTGGGACCGAACATGGCTAGGGCATGGCCGGCCGGCTAGGTTGCGCGGTACCGCACACCTTTCCCTATTTTATTATTTTTTATGAATCCTTGAAGTTATGGAGAATCCACGAGTTTTTGTTGAAACGGAGGAGTTTCGTGAGATTAGGGAATAATAATTATTATAAAAAGCTAACGATTGTGAGGTGTGGGACCGGCCACGGCTTAGGCATGGCCGACCGGTTAGGTTGCCCGGTCCCGCACACCTCTCCTTATTTTACAATATTATCTGGTGAATCCACGAAGTTATGGAGAATTCACGGGTTTTGCAAAAACAAGGAAAGTTGCTAAAACCAAGGAGTTTTCACGAGTTCACGAAATAACAAAAAATAAGGAAAATAATGGGAGAAGCACGGACCGACCATGGCTAGGGCACGGCCGGCCTGCCGGTTGGTGGGTCCGGCCTTGGGCGCCTCTCATTATTTTATTAATATTTATTGTTTTCTCCTGTTTTGCGAAGGATTCCTCATTATTTCATATTTTTGGACACATGTTCGTGCATCCGGATGCTCAGTCGTGCATCATTGTCGAGTACACTCGCACCATTTTTGTGGGGCTTACTCAGTGATGGTCCAGATGCCCGGTTGTTGATTATTTATTACTAATCTATGAATTCAGTGGAGAATAATTCATGAAACTGAGTAATAAAAATGAACATTTGTTCATTATTATTTCGCAGGATCAGTTGTGGATTCGACTACGAATTCAGAATAATTAAACAAGCATTACCATCCTATGGGATCGTGGATTCGACCATAGAATCAGAGTAATTAAGATTATCTATTACCATTTCATGAGATCAGTGGATTCGATCATGAAATCGGAGTAATGAGATAGTACAGTTGTTTTATTGCCATTCTATGAGATCAAGCCGTGAATTCGACCATGGAATAGGAGCAATTGTTACTACCATTCCATGGGATTCGCCATGGAATAGAAGCAATTTTTATCGCCATTTCATGGGATCAGGTCGTGGATTCGACCATGGAATAGTAGCAATGATAGATTATTCTAGGAATTCAGTAGTGAATGTCACGGCAGGAATAATCTATTGCAGAAAAGATATTAGCCAGTTAAAGAGTCACATCTATTCTGAATGGTGCATAGTCAGGGAGTCACGATGCTATTTACGACCTGAAGGTGTTAGTGATTTCAATCTACGGAGAACCGCCTGAATCTATGCACAGTCTCTCCACATAATCAGGGAACGGTGAGTGTCACCGACGTCCTGAAGGCGTCTGTCGCCCAACTATTCTTCTATGTGGAGTTGGGTCTCTCTCCTGCAGTCAGGGAACAGTGAGTATCACCGATTTCCTAAAGGCGTTAAGCTCTCAATCTACGGAGAACCGCCGAATTATGTTATTCTGCACAGAGGTCACGGTGAAATGCCAGGGAAACGCTCAGCTAGTGGAGGCTTTTCGAAAACATATTGATCATGGCTTCGTAAAATATGAATCGTTGCATGCTTGAAATCCGTGTCAAAAACATGCCTCATGATTTTACGGTTTTTCCCTTTATTGAAAATCCACCATCAACATTATGTCCCCTGCTTAGTGGGGAACATTCATGTTCCACATTAATGCATTAAATAGTGATCTTCAATCGATGAGATCGGTGATTGAAATCAATCTACAAAGGTGTGCCTCAGAATCCTCGATTTGCTCCAATTGTGTCATGTACGAGAAAATGCGCAGATAAGGACCCTGATAGCAAGACAGAGTGTCATCTCGTGATCATGAAGAAATGAGGCACTGCTGATTTGAGTGTTGAGAAGTCTAGTTATGGTCGGTTTAGGACATATGGTCCCGAGCCCAAAAAAGGAAACCCATGTTTTTATTAGGTTTTGGAAATAAATTTGATATAAAAGGGGAGAAGCCCTAAATTTTTTTATTTTGGTCGACCAAGAACCTTGATCTCTTCATCATTCTCACGCGAGTTGCAGCAGGGAAGAAAAAATTTCCGCCGGATTTTAGTCGCCGCCGATCATCGTCGTTTGTCGTCCGGCCAAGATCCGACCGGCGCCGACCAGGTAAGTCCGATTATTTTATTTTTTTGCTGTAGGTTTTACGATTGATGAGTTGTTCACAAAACCAAAAACCCCATGGTTGCATGCATGCGTAGGATTTGTGAAGGATTTTTAGAAATCGTATGTATATGCCCGTTTGTTCGTTAGTTGAAGGAACGAGCAAAAATCCCTAATATGGAAGAGATACATAAAAATTTGAATAGACATGGTCTTGTTGCAGTAGCAAAAGTTTTGTTTATTAGGTTTCATGAAAACCCAAGTTTGTTTTCGAAGCATGAATTTGTAAATAATTTAAGAAACGGTTTGTTCGTAAAAGTAATAAATAATAATCCTTAGGGTTAAAGGAATATTGAAAAGACCTGGAGTTCATGATAAAAATTTGTTTATGAACTTTCAAAATTTTGTTTGAAATATGTAGACTTTTGCAAAAATAGAAAAGACCCTCGTTTCATAGACGGATGCTCGATTGAGCAAAAAAGTTTTTTTTATATATATTTACGTGAGTTATTAACTCACGATTTTTTTTAAGGTACGTGACCTGTTCACGTTTTATTGAATATAAATCAAGTTTTGGTTTTTGAAAATTGTTGACAGCAAATAATTCATGAGTCGATGAATTCGTAGTGTATGTGTGAGTTTAGTGATTTTATAGTGTATGTACACGTAAAAATCAGCGAATGTTTCACATGGAAAGTTACATGAATTATTCATAGTTTCTCGAAAAGTCAGTGTTGACTCTTGAATAATATGTTTTATGCTGCAGGTTTGAAAGAACGAGCAAGTTTTGGGGTTTTACGTTGTTATCACTAAGTTCGTGAAATCGTAAATAGGTAAGAGTTAAGGATTACCATTTTTGTATACGTCAATATGAGCATCATAATTGTGTTTTTGCTTTAATTCCATTGTATTGATGAAATTCGTGTATGTATGTCACATCAACTTTGCGAAAATGGCTCAGTCCCGTAGCGCTTCTGAAGATGATGCTTCTTCGAGAGAGGATGTTTCTACAGACGCCTCTTCCAGAGGTGATGGTTCCTCCAGAAATGATGATTTCTAGATTTCCAAGGAGAAAGAGGGAAGTCCCAAGACTAAGAACATTCCAACTGATGAGGATAAGTTCTTTACATATCTATATAGACCTGAAAAGCGTCCCTTAGGCTCCTCGTTTCGGTTGTTAATAAATCCCAGGAGCACTACTCAGCATAAATTGGTATCTCCTCAAGCAGTAATCTGGTTTTGTTTGCAAGGAAAACACTTTTCGGCTTCTCATGTGGAGTTCAAGCTTTCACGAAATCCCCTGATGCATTTCTCTGGATGGGCAAGACACATGTTGGGTCATAGCCGTGTTAGGACCATATTAGATAGTGCCCAGGTAACACGAGCCAATCAAGCTGCTGGAGATTTAATCATCAACCATGATATACCAGGTATGGTAGCCTTGCTCTCCCGTTGGTGTGTTCCTACTCACACGTTTATATGAAGATGGGGAGAATTCACCATTACTTTAGAAGATGTAGTTGCTTCGTTTCACCTTCCAATTACAGGTAATTTCCCTGAAGAGCTTTCGTCATAGGAGAAGGAGATATCTAACATATTAGAGGCCAAGATGCACGAATTCAATGAGTCACCCGCATCCTGCTATGCTCAATGGTTATCACATTGGTGGCCGAGAGATAGAATTCCTGAAGAACCGGTTGATGGCGCTTTAACAATTGATGCTTTCTTATGACTGTGGCTTTCCAGGGATATCTTTGAAGATTGTGGACACTTGATGAAGCCGTTTGTGATTCGCTTTGATATAAAGATGGAAAAAGGTGAGAAAATTCCCATTGGCAGTCTATTTTTGGGTTCGTTGTTCGCCAATTTAGACTCTCTAGTTATAGACTCAAGTATTTATGATGGCTTCATGAAAGTCGAGACATATTCCAATACCATGTTCCTCCAAGCCTTGATGTGGGAGCATCTCGAGAGTTACGCCCCAATTCCCCGCATCATTTTCCAAGGCCCCAAGGTCGACACTGGTCACTCCTTCCTTGAGAAGAATAACGCCAGGATCATGCGCTGGTCTAGAAAGAAACCACGACACAAGATATGCATTACTGACGTTTTGGACATTGAGTCTGAGTTCAATTTTCGCCCCTGGGTGTCGGTTCCTTCTCTTTTCTGACAGTTTATCACTTTCAATACTACTGACGAGAATATCACCTTGAGTACTGGTGCTGGTCTGAGTGAAGGAGAGAGATCTTTTGTCTTGAATTGTACTCCTGGTTTCTTGATATCAGTAATGAATGGAGAATTCCGGGTAGAAGAATACAATATTGATAGAGCGGATCGACAGATGGGTGCTGATCAGTGTATTCCGGGTCACCGAATGAACAAACCATCAATTGAGTATTTGAAGACTAGTCTGGACTGCACTCCTGTGGAGGGAAGTGAGTATTTATTCCCATACTCTGATCGTGCTAATTTCGTGACTCCTGGTTACATAGACTTCTGGCGTCAGCAACTTGAGCGTGTTTATGAGTTTGCAATGGATGTTAATTCCCTGTTTCGAGAGTTCCCTTCCTCTGACATGATCTCTGATCGACCCAGGCTGAGATATCTTTCCAATGGCGACAAAAGGAAGACGTCTCCAAATGCGACACATGTGAGTACCTTTTTCATGATTTTATCCAAAGTACGCCAATCACGCTTCTTAATAGTATTGTGGACTCCATGGTAGGACGGTCGTGCTGTGAGATTTCGAGTTGATGTAAACTCTCCAAACCTTCAAGAAAGTCCTCGAGGAGGAGAAGCCAGGAGCAAGACATCTCATAGGATGATCCCGAACGATATACAGTCTCATGCCGCTTCTTTGGTGAGTTTAATACTTTTCTTCATTGTTGCGACTTTCTCGTCCCTGTGATCAGGATCTTAAAAGAATATTGTTAATTAGTTTCAGAATTTTGCTCCATATGTTATTGATGGTCTTTGTTTTTCTCCTGGGCGAATAATTCAGGGATACAACACTGACGAGGAAGTTGACATAAGTATTCCCTCCTCAAGCTAATCAGTGTAACACGCCTTTGGATGAATTAATGATGATCGTTGTTGATGTATCCAGGAGGAATTAATTGTAGATGAGCATCATGTTGATGAAGCACACCCCTCCTCGGGGCATGAGAATATGGAGAGCGCTAGAAATCCCGAACCGAATGAAGATAGTGGAGTTGCCAATGAGGATTCTGGCATTACTGAGTCTTCAAATGATTTAGAGACCTCTCAGTAAGTGTCTCCCCTGTAATTTCTTCATAGAAGTATGATATTGCTTATTTTTGAGTGAATGAATGAAAACCCATGTGAATATACGAGTAATTTTGCTGAAATACATCACCAGAAAATTTCAGACTTCAGCCTTTTAGTAAAAATGTTGTAGAATCCTCGTTTGGAGTTGGATTTTCGATATATGCATATGTATCCTCAAGCCCGGGAAATTTAAAATCTTTATCTCAAAATATTTTTGACTTTTGAGCATGTTTAGGGCCTGAAAAGGCGAAACAGTAAAGTTCCAGGAGACTTTCAGGATTTTTCCAGATTGCATGTTGTCCAATGTTTTGGCCACATCTCCTCTCTCGTTCATCCAATTGTTATGAAATTTTGACATGTTGTAGAGTACTTTCATACAAAGAGAATGGTGTATAATACAACTCTATATTCCTCACCAATTGCTCCCAGTTCTTCATTGAACACATGGAAGTGTAAACTTTCTTCAGCTGAGCTTGCTTGAAAACGTATTTCATAACTTTCACACTAGTTGTGCATATCTTAGATGCATAATAAGGAACTTATATGATGTTAGTTCACTTACTTTATTAAATTTTATGGTTGTATTGTGTTTCCACGCTTGAATCATTCTAATCACATGTAATCTTCACATTAGGTGCCAAATGTCGAAGTTGGGAATAATGGATCCAATGGTGATGGTTTGGGCTATCCTGGAGCTGTCAGTGATGAGACTTCCATACCTGCACCTCAGGGTCATGTAGTTATGGTTGTTGATGTTGTAGAGGCGGCGGAAATCCCAGTTGTGCTTGAGGCGGTGGAACCCGAATCGAGAATGGCAGAAGCTACTCCGACTGAAGTTGTCCCTATGATTGTTGACACTGCTCCAGTGACTGAGACCCGGATGATAGTACACGAGTATGCCACTGCAGGGGTTTCTTTTTCTCCTCAATTTGGTGAGTTACTCCCATATCACCAGTTTTTTGGCTGATTTAGTGTTCCCATCAGATATGCTGCTATGTACGAGAAACTGTGGGAAATGTATGGACACATCATTGTTACTCGGGATCCAGGACGCAGTTATTTCTTGACGAGGCAAGTAGAAGCCATCTTGCGTGTTATAAATGATATCCGGATCACAGCCAGAAATACTGTTACCCAAGATGTACTCTTTGATTGGGAGTACAACTTGAAGAATGATGAAGAACTTGGCTTCAATTTGAAGTTGCTTCGTCAAAAGCTTGAGGCTATCAGGAAAGTGGTAGAGGGTGATGCTCCTTTCCCCACTAGTGATATTGTGTTGAAGAAGATGAACGAAGTTTCCGAACTGTCCAAGAAGCTGGAGGAGGAAAAGGAAGCCTTGAAAGTCTTGGAGGAGACAGAGGAGCATAAATCTTTCTTTGATGGCTTTCTTTAGTTTTCTTCTCATGAACATTGAACTTCCGAGAGATGTGAGATTTTATTTGGGTTTTGATTCTGATAGTTTTGAGTTTATGAGTAATTAAGGATTTTCTTTTGGATTTTGATAGAGATTTTTCTTAAGTAAAAGAACTTTTGATAAATTGCTGAATTTCAAATACTGAATGCAAGTATTGCAAACGTTTTGGAGGAATCGAAAATACAGGTAAAAGAAAATCCTAAGATGCAAAACGTCAGATGTTTTGAGCGTTTATCTTAGATATAAAACATTCAATGCTGAATGCTTCATGCATCGAAAATCTTGAGCCAATTCTCATGAATCATTGGTATACTCGTCTTGCCCTTGATGTCGGACAATTTGTAGTACCCTCCAGCAATTGACTTAGCAATCATAAAAGGTCCTTCCCAGTTAGAACCCTTTGTAGAATGTAGATTGCGTCTGGTCGCCTTAAGCACCAAATATTCTTCATGAAATTTGTTAGGATTGGTTGCCCGTGCCTTGAATATCTTCTGCTGGTTTGGAATTCCTCGTGGATTCCACGTTGGTGGAGCTTTCCAATTCTGCGACACATGTGGACATTCATGCAAGAGAGAGTATGCTGGGTATCGCTTGTTGAACTGAGTCATGTCTTCAGCGATAAACCTTTCAATGGGGTGTTTAGTTGGAAGAGACTCCAACCATTTAGTGTAGTATTGTTGAGGCGATACTATCCAATCATAGCGTTTGATGACAGCTTGGTCGTGAGTGAGATTAAGTCCCCGGACTAGGGTAGCATATTTGAAAGTTGGTAATACATATGCATTATGGGGAATGAGACTTGTCTGAGTGCGAAACCTCCTGAAAAATTCGTGGACACCCTCTGCAGGTTTTTGTGTGAGTTTCATCAAGGCTTCGACTTTTCCCAAATGCTCGAAAGGTTGATCATTTTCCGAGTCAGAGCTTTCTTCGACGGAGAACTGCGCAACTAAAGATGAAGATACTGCAGCAACTTTTCCATCATGAATCCATGATCGCCCAAGAATCATGTCATACCCAGGATCCTACTTAATTATGAGGATTTAGTTTCTGTCCAAGTCGAATCATTTCTTATGTTGAGAATGATGTAACCGTAAGCCTCCTTGGAGATTCCTTCGTGGTATCTGACTGAAATAGGAGCATGAGTCGCTTCTTGTCGAGTGATGCCAGCAGATCTGAGGGTTTTCAAAGGGATGATGTTAACAGCAGTGCCAACGTCAACTAATGCTCGTTTAAATTCATTTCCCTTGATATGCACCACAGTGAGAAGTTCCCAGTCGTACATCTCCTTGTCTGTTACTGGAGGTTCAGGGAGCGTCTGCTGGATTGCTAGCCGCCTTCCAGACACAATATGGTTCAGCGCAGAAAACATATCATCTCTCTGGTCCTTTGACAGGTACAACAACTTGCATACGTTCTCAATTAAGAATTGAACCGCTTCCTTGATTAGCTGCTCGGAGGGTACGAATGTTATGATTGGGAGAGGATTCCTGTGCACTCCTTCAGTCCTCGGTTCTCCTGAGTCGTCCTTCTCTTTGAATATGCATTTTAAATTTCTACAATCACTTGTTGGATGACTGACGTACCTATGGAAATGGAAATAATGTGCGTTTTCTATTTGTTTCGCAGTTGGTTCCTTCTTGACAGGAGGTAGTTTAATTGCACCATCTTGGACCCAGACTTCTAGTAGTTCGATCACTTCTTCTATGGGAAAAAGGAAGTCAGGAACTTCCTGATCATCCTGTTGATTCGATGGTTGTGTATTTCTAGTCTGGTTGTCCTTTATCGGAGCTTTCGGAGGGTGAGACGTTAGAGAAACATTCTTATGTTGTTGTGCCTCGGCTTTTCTCTTGCTCCCTTCAACAACATTCATGGAGGCTTCAACATTGTACTGTTTTTTGATCAGACGCCGAGCATTGCTGCTTCGATTCCTCTACTTTGACAGTTTTCGTTCTTTCTAGCAAGGCGAGAGCAGTAGTCGCTGATCGCTTGGCTGCTTCATGAAGTTCTGAAAAGGTCTGAAAGCAAAGATTCTCCAGCAAAGTCCTGTAAAATGGGATCATTCCATTGATGCACAAGTCCACCAGTTGTTGTTCAGTAACGTTTGGATCATGACAGTCTAAAGCTTGAATCATGAACCTCTTTACATAGTCATTCGGATTTTCGGCAGTTTTCTGAGCCATCCTTCCCAAGTTAGAAATAGTAATTTGCTCAGAAACAAAGAAATACTTTCTGTAGAAAGCATTAATCATTTCTCCCCAATTATCTATGGTTCCTGGTGTAATGTTGTTGTACTAAGTATACGCTCAACCAGTTAGGGATTTTGAAAACTCCTTCAAAGGGACGACATGGTTGTGTTCATGTTCTCCTAATGCTTCCAGGAACCGAGAAACGTGTTCTCGAGCATTCCCTGTTCCATCATAGAGTATGAACGTTAGATAAGTGTATCCCTTTGGGAGAGGAATCCTTTGTGTGGCTGCAGGGTACGGAGGCTTATGAAGGTGCACAGTCGTTGTATGACCCCTTCTTCGATTCTCCGTAAAACGTTCCAAGTCTTCACGGGTGATGAAACCAGCGAGTTCCGAAGCTTTGTGGGCCTCGTCATCGTCGTGGACTGGAATAAATTCAGGATCCGTGCTTGGAGATGTTTCCTTGTCTTTCCCTTTCTCCTGAGTTTTGTCTGATATCTTGTCAGTAAGAGTTTTGAGGTAGTTACATAGCTCCTTCTGAGTAGCAGCCATATCAGTTTATTTTTGGCGAGAACCTCCTGGACTTTCATGAGATCAGCGATAGTGGGTGGATTTTCTCTGATTTCTTCGAGATGTCGGCCAAAAAGAGGATGATTTTCCAAGTTGGTTCGAGGAGGATTGTGTCACCACCATTTTTGGAAGCAGGAATGGTTTCTGGAATACCACCGTTGTTGCTAGTGCTAGCGATGTTCGCGTTAGGATTTGTAACTGAACCTGACCTAAGATCAACCATTTTGCAAAAATGTGAGATTGCAACCGAGAGATTAATCTCCCACTTGGTTGCCAATCTGTGGATGGGGAAAAACGATTTGCTGGTTTTCTAGGAAAGTGGAGAGGCGAGCGTGCTGTCGAGACTCCTCAACTGAGCGAACTGTTGAACCTCACACAGATGCACCGCTGCAAAGGGGGTGCTTAGATTCGGGAAAGAAATTTGTATGAATCCGGCCTAAACCAAGACAATGGCCGTTACAGAGTCAATTTGGTCGCAAAGAGGGAGATGGTTTGATCTGTAGGACGGAAGCTGAGAGTTGTGTGGGATCAGTGATGATCAAGGATTGTGGGTGTGTTGAAGGTTTCTGCAATATTGCTGAACTACTGAAATTGAGTTATATGAATAAGTTTATATCGAGTTGTTGACGGATAATGATGATAATCGATGATTGATGATATTCGATCCTTATGTTGCCTTGATTTAGACTTTTTTTTTTTGCAAGAATGATGTACCACTGATCCCTGTAAGTGTGACGGATTTTTGAGTGAAAGAGTGGGAAAGTGGGAGATCGTGGTAAAGTCAGTTTCATGTCGTACGGAGACTTGACTGATCATGCACCCACTACTTTGCTAACTCCTTCAACCATTTACACGACTTACGCACATTTCTCGTTATGGATGAATCCACGTGCCATAGACCGCCAGACTAAAATCCTAAATGATATCCCCCCATTTTGGCGTGATTGATATTTCACGAATCGTGGAGTCTGCAAGGCAGACGTGTATTTTTGCAGGCCTTCGTTTTGGTAGCCGCATAGGGAAGGCCGGCATGGTATGGCGCGGCAAGGTGATTGGCATGCCATTGGCACATGTGGCATGGCATGCCTTGGCGCGGTTTGGCGTGGCCAAAACTAGGGTTTTGGGCCAAAGGTTACCATGCATTGTTTGGCGACCTTGGACGGCTAGGATTTGCATCTAGGATGGAAGGGTGGTCGTTGATCATCGTACGCCTTCGTTTTGGTAGCCGCATGGGGAAGGCCGACATGGCGCGACAAGGTGGTTGGCATGCCATTGGCACATGTGGCATGGCATGCCTTGGCGCGGTTTGGCGTGGACAAAACTAGAGTTTTGGGCCATAGGTTACCATGAGTTGTTTGGCGACCTTGGACGGCTAGGATTTGCATCCAGGATGGAAGGTTGGCCATTGATCGTCGCACGCCTTCGTTTTGGTAGCCGCATAGGGAAGGCCGGCATGGTATGGTGCAGCAAGATGGTTGGCATGCCATTGGAACATGTGGCATGGCATGCCTTGGCGCGGTTTGGCGTGGCCAAAACTAGGGTTTTGGCCAAAGGTTACCATGCGTTGTTTGGCGACCTTGGACGGCTAGGATTTGCATCCAGGATGGAATGGTGGTCGTTGATCGTCACACGCCTTCGTTTTGGTAGCCTCATGGGATAGGCCGGCATGGTGGGGCCAGGGCCAACGGCGCGGATGGCTTGGCATAGTGTGGCCAAGGGTTTGGTACGGACGACTTGGCAAGGTGGGGCCAAGGAAAGGTGCGCTTGGCTTGGCATGGCGGGGCCAAGGGTTTTGCATGCCATTGGCGCATGGTGCGTCTAGCATGGTTGGGGACAAGGAAAGGCGCGGTTGGCTTGGCATGGTGGGGCCAAGGGTTTGGCATGTCATTGGCGCATGGTGCGGCTAGCATGGTTGGGGCCAAGGAAAGGTGCGGTTGGCTTGGCATGGTGGGGCCAAGGGTTTGGCATGCCATTGGCGCATGGTGCGGCTAGCATGGTTGGCATTCCTTGGCGCGGAGATGTGGCTGGCATGGTTGGCATGCCTTGGCGTGGAGATGTGGCTGGCATGGTTTTCCATTGGCACAGTGGTGCGGCTGGCATGGTTGGCATGCCTTGTGGAGATGTGGCTGGCATGGTTTACCATTGGCACAGTGGTGCGGCTGGCATGGTTTGCCATTGGCACAATGGTGCAGACGGCATGGTTGGCATGCCTTGGCGCGGTAGCATGAGAATTAGGGTTTGTCATAGATGATGTCGGTCAATGTTAAGGGTTCTGCCGTGGAACATGACACATTAAAAAAAAGGTAACCTGGTAATTCTTATGTAAGCATGCTGATCGATTCAATAAATGTGCTAATGGTCATAGTGACGTCATGTCAGTTGTACGGTTTTACGATTTTAATCCTAAGATAATACCACCATCAACACTTCCCTAAAATGACTGGGAGCATCTGTATGGTCCCAAGTTTCAGTTTATAGGTTGCTTCCGTGTCAGCTTACTTGATACACGAGGGACGAGTAGTCCTAGTAGGATTTAACAAAGCTTTCAAAGTTTCCATTTCTGGCGTTACCTGAGTATTAGTGGTACTTTTCTCACTAAGAGGGCGTTAAAAACTGAATTTTTCAAAACTGGGACTCTCCAGAATAAGGTAGTCGAGATCCTTGTTTCCTAAAATAGAACTACTAGGTTTTCCACTAATAAACTGTCCTTGTTTGTCTCTTCTACATTCAGGCATACAAGTATTCGGCAAAATCTGTGCACATGCAAATGTTGGGCTCACTAAATTAGGTAAGCTTGGGTTACCTACAACAAAATGTACCTACAGTCAAAGACTGGTCACAGGTACAAGGTTGAGGTTTGCGGTGTTTCAGATGATAACGCTGAAGGGGTTCACCGTACTAAACCACGTGTCTTCCTAAAATCGGTGTCGGACGAAAATGCGATTGGTGTGTGCGTGTCCTTTTTTTTTCAAAAATAAAATAATAACAAGCAACCAAATAAAAAAATTACAAGTCCAAAAGGAAATAAAGAAACTAAGAAATAAAAGTTCTTAAAAATAAAATCTTCGGCTTTCTCCTTTTATGGCAAGCAAGTCCAACTTTCCAACTTTAGCTTGGAGTCAATCTTGCACACCAACAACAAAAAATACCAAAGTAAAATCTAGGAAATAATAAAATAATAAAATAAAATAAAATCCTAATTAAATTAAACAAAGACTACAAACAAAAAAAAAATCTAAAACCTAAACCTAAAGACAAGTCCGCATCGGCGGCGCCAAAAATTGATGTAGTTTTTTAAGTGATAAGAACAGTTCGTTCACAGACTTGTGAAGATTTTGGTTTCAGAATAATTTCTAATGCTAAAATAAATAAAACTTAATCGAAAGTGGTATCGGGAGATTAGAAATAACCAAGGCTCTGGATTCCACCACTACTCATGATTGAGTGATAAGGAATTCAAAACTCTAGTCAACTTTTAAGTCCTTTTTTTTTATCTTAACTCACTAAAATCAGACAGATTCTCGAATATTACTTGTAAATCTTAAGCATAGATTACCAATAGATTTAACAAAGCATAAGCTATCAAATTGAATGACATATAATTAGGAAAATCATGCAAACAAATTAAAACTCTGCAGAAGCAGTGATTAAGTCAAGAATATAAAGCATAGTTTGGACAACTTAGACTAGATAGAGAGAGGCTAGGATGCATTCTAGGGAAAGTTAAATCCATGGTTGTGGTTTGCTCTAATTAAAATTAATCATTATGAGTGCTTTATTAATTAGTGTCTCATTAATCTCTCATAATGAATAATTTATTAAATTTTTCATCATTAAATATCCTCTTAATTAATCTAAAAAATATGTATTTTTACATTATTAAATAATTTTAATAAACATTACCATATCCATAGAAATTAGTGGTTAGTAGTGGAAGAAGTAGTGGCTGGTAGAAGCGGACAAGCGGTGTTGGTGGAGGCGATAATATCATTGGTGGTGGAAAAAATAATGCTGATGGGTGGTTTTATGATGGTGATGTTGGTGAATAGTCGTGGACATTATATTTACAACACAAGCAACATTGTATCGTGAAAGATGTAGTTGGTCATCATAATTGATAAAAAAAAAATCATAATTTTAGGATGATACCATACCATTTAAAAAAAATGATCATAGCCGCCGGATCACCTAAACGGTACCGCTGCTACCTTTAACACCCTGTTGTATAAATCACGGTTTTAACCGTTAAAATAAAATTAATTGCAATACAACAGAGTATATAAAAATAAAAAATATAATGGAATAAATTAACTAACGACTTAAGTTTATTCAATCTTAATTTTACTCATGATGTTTGTGATTTAAAATTAGAAGTACGATAAACGGCTAACGGGAGGTAGCGGCGGTTGTGGTGGAGAAATAAATGGCATTATATATGTTTTTGTAGTGGTGGCGATGATTGGTGAGTATCAATAGGCTATGTTAATTTTGTATCGCTACAAAATGGATAACATTATAAATTAGAAGTTGTGGTTGATCGTCTTATTGATAAAATAAAATAAACTCGGCTAAAATACATGAAAGATCAAAAAAATAAAAATAAACCACAAAATGTCACGTTATATAATTACTACAAACAAACGGGCACAAGTAAAAATCAATACAAAAAAATTACTTATTATCGAGATGTGTCGTTACGGTAAGGGTTGTACCCTAGCTATGTATACTTTTCTGCCCATTTCTTTGTACTGTATTATATAATGAAGCTTCACTAAGTTAGGAAAGATAAAGACCAGTCCTGATTTTTCCTCCCAATTGGTAAATTCACGGTTTCGTTCGAACCCATGAATACACGCTTTAATTGAGAAAAATCCATTACATATTCTCTTATTCCCATCTCAAAATCTAAATCAAAATGGAAAAAATTGATCAACTGAAAATTACAAACCCACCTTCCCATAAAACTGAACAATTGATTCTCTCGCTCACATTCAATAAGATGAGTGGGTTTGAAAACTCTAATTCCTTACTTTGGAGCAAACTAAAATCAGAAATGAAGTTGGGAAGGGAGTAGATTGCGAAAGGAAAAAAATAAAATCCAAGAGTATAGTTCCGCTCAATCTTTTTTCAATTTTCTCTCAATCTTCGTCCACCAAAACGTACATCTATGACCAGTCAAACTACTCTGAGCTAACAACATTTGAGAAAATCCTTTCTTTTTTACATTGTTTCATGTATGAATGTTTGAGGTTTCTATCATTTTATTGAATATCATTTGTTGTATATTTAGCTGAAGTATACATTTTCAAATATAACCTTATTGATTACAATAACCTCATGGTTGAAATTTAGGGGTGCCTGTATTTTGTGATTAAAATTTGGCTATCACAGGTCGTCGGGGTTTCAATCTATTCACAACATTTTGGTCTAGAAAGGTTATTTTTTCAAGAACCAATTTTTCATTTCTATTTGTTTAGATAATAGTGGAAATAGAATTTTGATTTCATCTTGATAGATAAACTTAGAGAGAAACTTATAAGATTATTCAGATTACACGTTATAATTTGACAATAGATTAGTATTTACAAAATGATCTTACATGTAAAAAAGAAAAACCTGTTCTTCGGGCATCTTTTTCATTGTCCAGAACAATTTGACTAAAAGTTATTTTCAATAAATAATCTAATATGATTATACGTAATTTATATAACACCCGTGCTATTATGGATTCATTCTTGGAAAAGCTAAATCTATGGCTGTAAAATGATCTGTTTAATTAATTTTCAATAATAAATATTCTATTAATATTTCATAATAAATATTTCTTTAATTAATCAAATAAATATTTTTTCATTAATACAATACATAGTGAATTTATTTTATATTAAATCAGTAGGCATTAATGGTAGTTGTGATGGTGGGAAAGGGTGGTAAATCCGCGGTGGGGATAATGGTGGTGGGTGTTGGTGAGAATGGTGGAGTGACGACGTTAATGGTGGCGGTGGTGGTGGAAGAAAGTAGTGGTAGTGGGATGAAAAAGGTGTCCTAAGGTTATTTAGTTGCCCTTAGTTAAAAAAAAAATATTTGATAAAAAATAATTACATAGTTGGCAAGCGAGCAACAAGCTGCGTCGCAAGCCCTTATTAGTTTTTAAATTTGTTTTAAAAAAAAATTAAAATAAATATTAAAGACCAGATTTTTCTACGGAGAAGATAAATCAATATCTATGGTTTTAAGATTTGTCGGGTCGGGGAAGGTAAGGAGATGAAACCTATAAAAAAAAATTGACCACATACAAGGCTACACGCGAATCAATTGTAATTGGTTTAGTTTATCATATCTCTCTCTATTCCCATTTTTTGTCATGATTTATGTTTTTGCCATTTCTCCTCGACTTCATATGATTATGCATGCTTGAGAAATAATTCATGTTAATAGGTAAAGAGAGAAGATAAGTAGATCAAAAATGAAATGGATCAAGAATTACATGTTATTAAACTTTAAGAAGACATAAATCTATGCAAATTTAGAATAATTTATATCACCAAAAGGAGAAAAATAAACTTTGAATCTAACAGATTTTGTAAAATTAATCTGATTGATTTTGAGGTAATTTTGTGTTTCAGATTTGTAACAAATTTGGTGAACGACATTTGATGATTTATTTCTTTTCGAAGTAGGGACACTACTTTGTTTTGAAGAAGTTAATAAAATGGTGTTCTACTACCCATAGGCCCATAGGATTTCGAAGAGTTGGTTAACGTTTAAACATATTTGTCCTAAAGGATTGTATGATTTACAGACATAGTAATAAAATATTTGAAGCTAAGACATGTTTATTAATCAACACCTCAAAAACATTTAGACTTGGATCAAGTTGATCGATTTTTCGCAAACAATTATGTTATGTATGAACTGATGGATATATTTGAAATATATATCCTTTCCCGTGTCGTTACGGCACGGGTTAAGCCCTGGTGAATTATATAATAAAACTAGAGAAAATAAAATAGTTATGCATCAATCATGCGTAAATAGATTCATCAATTGCCTTGATTACGAGGGAATTACCTCATCTTGTTGGAAACACGCTCAAAATATGAATTCATTGCTCAAAAGATGTTTACAAAGGTGAAAAGAATCAAAAAGAATAAAACAGCAGTCGCAGAAATCCTATTGCAACTAAATAAACAACGATACTTCTTTTTTGTGGTTGAATATAAGACTGCTTCTGCGACTGACTTTATCATCCCAATGTTCTTCATGTTCTTCATCCCTTGCAGTGTAAGTTTGGTTAGGGCTCAACTACATTCCAGTCCGAAGTTAACTTGTAGTAGGCTAGAGTCTGTAGCGGCTTAATACAGTGTGGTGTTCAAATCTAGACTGGGTCCCAGGGTTTTTCTGCATTTGCGGTTTCCTCGTTAACAAAATTTCTGGTGTATGTGTTATATCTTTTCCACATTATATTTTCTATATAATTGAGATATCACAGGTTGTGCGTAGTTTAATTAGTTGGTGAATCCAACCTTTGGTTGTTGATTGAAATTAATTGATGCTTGGATATTGGTCTTTGGTACCATCCAAGTTATTTCTCATGTTAATTTGACACACATATTTCTATCTGTTCGATTGCATATTGATTTGAGAAATTGAGATATAACTCTTGAATATATTTTCCTTGATTGAGTCTGACTGTCTAGTTGATTCTCTTGGAATTATATGGAGTTAGTCCATACATCTTGCCGAAACGAAATATTGGGTGCGGTTGTTAGACCCCCGCTTTTTCAGTGCTCATATGGCTAACTTGGGTAAACTGTTATTGAGCCAACTCAATCTACACGTTTAGGTACGGTTACCCATATCCAAATGAAGGTATATTTCATTTGTGCGTAACAAGCTAAAGACCATCTAACGGTGGAAAGATATTAGCTTGAATATTAAATCAGGTTTCATCTAATGGTGAATATTGATTGCTTTGTTCCAAAGTTATCAAACGCTGATTTTAAGACTATATAAGGGATAACTCTAGCAACTGGGAAACCTAATCCCCACACTTCCTGTGTGATACTAGTTGCGACTAGAGTCGTTTCTCCTTTAACCTAGGTTTTTCCTAAAACCATTATAGGTTAACGACTTAAAAACTTCATTGGGATTCTGAGATTTGCTCGACCCAACTATCATATTGAGTACTATGTTCTCTAAGATTTGCTCGAGATTTATCTCCGATATGTAAGATATAAAAAGTAGTCACAAAGCTCTTCGTCTCATTCTTTGTGATTCCACAATAACCTGTTATACTGCCATATAATTAAGTTATTGTGAGGTGATTAATATTTCTAGGTTGTTCTTCGGGAATATAAGACCGGATTATCAATTGGTTCCTGTTCACCTTTGATTTATCAGAAGACGGAACAAAACTTCGTAGGTATTTCTGTGGGAGACGAATTTATCTATTCAAATGGAATTTTCTGTGTGAGACAAATTTGTTTATCAAGTTTTCAACTTTGGGTCGTAGCAACTCTTAGTTGTGGGTTATATCTGCAAAGGGAATCAAGTGCATAGAGTCCATCTTGGATTCAGAGGCGTAAGGAACGCGACTGTACCTTAATCAGTGTGAGATTGGTTAGGGCTCAACTACATTCCAATCCGAAGTTAACTTATAGCAGGCTAGAGTCTGTAGCGGCTTAATACTGTGTGGTGTTCAAATATGGACTAGGTCCCTGGGTTTTTCTACATTTTCGGTTTCCTCGTTAACAAAACTTCTGGTGTCTGTATTATTTCTTTTTCGCATTATATTTTTTTATGTAATTCAAATATCACAGGTTGTGCGCAGTTCAATCAATTGGTGAATCTAACCTTTGGTTGTTGATTGAAATTGATTGACACTTGAACATTGGTTTTTGATACCGTTCAAGTTATTTCTCATATCAATCAGGCTCACAGATTTCTATCTGTTCGATTGCAGATTGTATTGAGAAATTCAGATATAACTCTTGGGTATATTTCCTTGATTGAGTCTGATGGTCTACTTGATTCTCTTGGAATTATATTGGAGTTAGTCCATACAGATTACCGAATGAAATATTAGGTGTGGTTGTTAGGCCCCCGCTTTTTCAATATACCACAGGGCCAATAAAATCTCAAGAACTTTACTTTTCTATCTTTTTCTTTCTCCGTGGGTCTCGGACTTCTCCTTTTATTTTATGCTACGCCTGAGCTGTTAAAACTTCCTCCACAATCCACGGGATTTTCACGTCTCTCCCTAAACTAGATTTCTTTGTTTAGCTAAACTTGGCTTCGATAGAATCGACGCGTCTCTTTGCTACGTTAATGAGAATATATTTTCTTTACGTAATTTGCATTCCCTTGAATATTTTCCTTTTCTGTTCTTCCCCTCTGCGGATTCTCTATCTCATCCAAACCCCCAAGATAGAATAAAATCGATCAGAATATACTCTTTCCTTTCATTCCCAAGTTACTTCCTATAATAAATCAAAATAAAGCGGATATACTCTCAATTCCCTGTTTAATCGAAACATGTGTTGAAAGATTCCTTTTCTTCGAAACTAAATCACTTACCAACCCTGATTCGACTTAACAGAATATTCCCAATCAAACTGCGACTAAAACTCTAGCCAATTATCACGAAATTCTCCAACAGAATCTTCCCAGTTTTGAACCAAAAACACAAGACAAATTCTTTCCCATATTTTGTCGCCAATCCGAGTTCTATCCAATTTGGATCCAATTAGACGACTATACCAAGCCTGTTTAGGCCTAATAAGTAAACCCAATCAATTGCATCCCTTTAGTCTCCCTATAACTCGATCAAAATCCCAACCTTAATTATCCAGTCGATGCACACATTTTTCCCGCCAAATTCAGGATTTGAAATGAAGAAGAAATGCTCCCTATCCTCTGTTGGGGTGCGAATAACAATCTGGGTGCCCCTTAGTAATTGAGGTTCCCCTTATCCAAAGTGGAGGTTCCTTTAGTGATTTTCTGGGGTATTTTTAACACTTTTTCTGGGTGCGTTTAACATACTTCTGGGATACCTTTAGTAATTCCTCTCATGGGTGCAAACATCAATTTTCGAGCCAATTTCTCCGCAAAAGCTTATTTCTCCAAAGATACCTACAAATACATAAAATACCAAAATAAGTACGAAAATGGGTACTAACAATATAGAAAATCGAGACTAAAATAGACACATAAATATGTCTATCAAATACCCCCATGCTTATTATTTGCTAGTCCCGAGAAAATTAAATCTAAAAAATAAAATCCTAACTCACTGTCGCAGGCATCGAGATTGTACTTAGCGTGTGCAACAAGCCTTTAAACCCTTAGGTCGCCCTAGTGGCCAAGTTATAGCCTCGGGAGGGTTTACTAGAGATATACCCACAAAACCTTTTACTCCAAACCTTAGCTCTCTATGCAGAACCTTGGAAGGCACTAAAGAATCTCCTTGGTTGGAATACTCTCATTGACTACAGGAGGAAATACCCTGATGTGAGTGACAGAGCTTTACTCAGGTAATCACACTATGGACATCAATATCTGGAGTCAACAAACCACAATCACATGTGAATAGATTAATAAGATGGATATGAACATAATATATTTTTACAATGATGTTGACTAAGGTGAACGGTGTTTTCCATATCTGTTTGAAGGTCATGGCCAAGACGAACCTATGGATCCTAATAGATTGAGGTACTGGTCTAGACTAATATCAATACAGATGGCATATACAAGGGAACTAGTGGTCAATAATCCTAATTCTATATCAACTCAGCTGGCATATACAATGGAACCAGTAGTTGATTTATTAATTGAACATCAACAAACATACTTCTTCTTTTTTGCTTCTAACAACATGATTAGATCTTGCGGATCCAAGCGCATGCTTCTTGTCAGCAGATTGCATGGTAATTCCCGTGGATCATGCGTTCCATGCTTGTTTAGGCTACAGAGACATGGAGAACACACACGTATTGTTATCCAAGTGTTAATCTTTTTTTTTTACTTTCATTTCGTTTGGTATGATTGGTATGGTCTCTTTATTTTATTTTTAGTAACTCAACCACTCTACTTCATCCCAGTGGTGGTAACAGTTCGATGCGTGTGCCCCACCAAATCACTTAGAGAAACATATAAGTTTTTTAAATAAAAAAAACAGAAACTGATATGGTGACGACACCGAGATACGGTGAAACCACCATGTTATTTCTAACACCTGAACTCTATGCTTTTATAAGTAAACTCTATTATTGGGTCCTCAACTCCTACAACCAAGATGCTTCCATCCACTTAGATTGGTTGGTGCTATCCTTAATTGGCATAAATTTCTAGGCTTTAAAGTTTAATAACGCAACTAAAAATTTTCTCTCACACCCCCAAACTTAAATCTAACATTGTCCACAATGTTCTAAAAATAAAATTAAAAGCATGAACAAGGAGAATTGTTACCATTTGAAGCAAAGAGTTAAGAAAAGATATTACTGTGTTGCATGAGCATGGGTTACCTCCCAAGAAGTGCTAATTTTAACGTCTTCAACCAGACATAAGAAAGAATTAATCACCTCGTATCATAAAAAAATAGTCGAAACAACGGTGGGTCATATGCATCAAAAAGTCTTATCACAGATAAAAGAGAACTGCAATATGCCAAGAAAATGAACAAACATGGCACACCCTTGTATAGTTTCCTGTTAAGACAACTACATCTAGTTGTGGCTCAGGTTCAGGCTCTATAAACGGGCCTAAATAAATTTCTTTGGGCTTGTGTTCCTCATAGGTAAGATGTGAATTAACGGGTTGCAGAGTCTGGAAAAACTCAAATAAGAACTTAAAAGCACATAAAAATAACCTGAATAATTGAGATCCTCTAAGTCAATTAGGATTGACTCACACAGTTGACCACAATGAGAGTGATGGTCATTCTTAAGCAAATGTGTCGATTCCAATATCCTAAAGTACTTAGGCTTAGTCTCAAAACTTAATATTTGACACATTTGAAAATCATACATTCTTACTCTTGGAAGAAAAATATTTGGTGGGAAAACAAGGTCAATCTTGGTATCATAGCCTCCACAAACCACATCAACCAGAGGATGGGTGAAAAAGCCGGGGTCTAACAACACCTCCCAATATTTCGCTTAGCAATCTATATGGACAAACTCGGATATACTTTTAAGAGAATCAACAAAACTCAATCAATTAAAAGTATATCAACGAGTTTATATCTCTCTCTTGATTTGATTTACTCAAGCAGGAACTGCGAGTTCTAATCAAATACAAGGAATAACTTGGATGGTACCAAAGACCAATATCCAAGGATCAATCAATGACAATTATTAACCAAAGGTTGGATTATTCTAATTGATGATATAAACGCACAACCTGTATTATTTCAATTATAAAGATAAAACAATATAAGGCGGAAATTGAAAGAACACAGACACCAGAAATTTTGTTAACGAGGAAACCGCAATAACAGAATAAAAAACTCTGGGACCTAGTCCAGATTGAACACACATTATATTAAGCCGCTACAGACACTAGCCTACACCAAGCTAACTTCAGACTGGACTGTAGTTGAACCCCAATCAGTCTCCTACTGATCTAAGGTACAGTTTTACTCCTTATGCCTCTGATCCCAGCAGGATACTGCGCACTTGATTCCCTTAGCTGATCTCACCCACAACTAAGAGTTGCTACGACCCAAAGTCGAAGACTTAACAATAAACAAATTTGTCTCACACAGACAAGTCTATCAAAGGATCAATCTGTCTCCCACAGATAAATCCTAAAAGGTTTTGTTCCGTATTTTGATAATAATCAAGGTGAACATGAACCAATTTATAATACGGTCTTATATTCCCGAAGAACATCCTAGAGTTTTCAATCACCTCACAACAATCTTAATCGTATGGTAGCGAACTAAGATGTTGCGGAATCACAAACAATGAGACGAAGATGTTTGTGATTACTTTTTATATCTTGCCTATCGGAGATATAAATCTCAAGCCAATCAATCTGATTGTACTCGTATGATAGAAGATGCAAGATCAGATCACACAACTACGATAAAAGTAGTATCGATCTGGCTTCACAATTCCAATGAAGTCTTTAAGTCGTTAACCTGGTTTTAGAAGAAGAAAACCAAAGGTTAAAGGAGAACCGACTCTAGTATGCAAACTAGTATCACACGTGAGGTGTGGGGATTAGTTTTGCACAGATACTAGAGTTCCCCTTATATAGTCTTTCAAATCAGGGTTTGCAATTAAGTTACCTTGGTAACAAAGCAATCAATATCCACCGTTAGATGAAAACATGATTTAGATTCAATCTAATATTTTTCAACCGTTAGATCAAAAACTTAGCTTGTTACACACACTTGACAATGCACGCTTCTAGGTTTGTTAACCGTACCCAAACGTATGCACTTGTTGGTTCAACAATAGTTAACCACAAGGTTAGCCATATGAGCATTCCATATCAACCATGTTCTTCTTCACCATAACTAGTTCAAATGAACTAGTTAGAGAGTTGTTCAATTGCAAGAAAATCTCATGTAATACACAAGACACAATTGAAGCAAAGATGATTTGATTCACTTGAATCGGTTCATGAACTTTTATAGCCATGGTTTGCAAACTGCATTCCTTAGTCTTTTTAAGTTTAAGTTCAGAAATCATCTTCAGATATATAACCTTTTCAAGTTCGCAGACTAGGTTCGCGGACTTAAGTTACCGGGAAGAGTTTACAAGCTCCAGCAAAACTTCTCAGGTATGAGAACTTCGCCGGTTCGCGGACTTAGTTTCACGCAAATAGTTTGTCAACTCCAGCAGAAATTCTCGGGTTTGAGAACTTCGGCAGTTCGCTGACTGGGTTAACGGACTTGGCTCACGCAATTCGTCTGGTTCTCTTGATCAACAAAGTTCGCAAACTTTGATTCATAGAATAGGACTTATACATAAAACAATTTCCACAACAATGCTTATATCCACCATTGGTTATGTAATCTAAACTCTCATTTCAATCATTGAAACATTATTAGAGGACGTTATGTAGTTGTTACACCATTTCTCGTCAAAGCAATTTTCAAGATGATTGAAACATATCATGACTTTCGTCACATGGTAAAGATAATTGGTTAAAGAGAAAAGCTTACCAACTCATATTTCGAGATATAGATAGGCGAGGTATACTCGGCTCGAAATACCAAATGTGTATAATCAAAGTATATATATATATAGCATATGACTTCTTGTCTCAAAGAGTAGGAGATAGAGTATATAGACTTTTGAGTGATAGATAAGTTCAAGTCTTCACATACCTTTTTGTCGAGAAGTTCCACCGATTCCTTGAGTAGTTCTTCTACTTGTATGATGAATTGCCATGAATTCTTTGAGCTCAACTACACTTTCTATCCTAGTCTGAGATTTAGCTATAATAGACTAGAAATCAAGACTTATAGTTTTGATCACTAACATTGACAAACATGCTTGAGATAGAAACGCATGCGAGTTCGACCGAGCAATGCTCTAACAATCTCCCCCTTTGTCAATTTTAGTGACAAAACTATCAAATACATATGGAATATAAAAAAGATAAAGAAACTTTAGTAGCTCCTATTCCACATTTCTAATCTTCAACATTCCTCGAAATCTTCGTCACTTCCAAATACTCCAATGATCCCAAAGGTTGTAAGTTTAGTATCACCGCTGTTGAAGATCAGTAGCTATAACAATGAGAAAAAATAGTTCTCAATCATTGTTATCAGTGTCATAGTATTATTACACAGTGTCAAAGTTCAATTATATCATAAATTCAACAATAATACTATGTTGATATGTATCACTCCCCCGTAGTCAATACTCCATCTCACGTGGAAACCACTCCCCCTTACACAATGATCCGAAAACCACATGTATTTGTAGTGTGAACTACATATTAATTCTCCTCCTTTTTGTCAATAAAATTGGCAAAGGTACAAGAACCGGATCATAATGAAATTTCTGAGAGAGACATTTCATGACAAAAGGAAAAAAAATTCATACCAACTAATTTAGATGCAATCATGAAGCCGAAGCTAAATGCATTCATCAAGGAGGTTAAAGATACAAGATAACCCCTCTAAAATTCCACAGCCGCACACCCCTCAAGATATGACCATTAAGCACAAGTTCAAAAGAACTCTCCCCCATTTGATGTCATTCCCGAAGGAACAACAAGAGAGACCTTAATTTCGAAAGAAAAAAGGATTTTTATTGGACACAAAAAACCATGAGAATGATTTCCTATATCCAAAAACTCAATCAAATTAATCACAAGTAAACCCATGATTAATTTAATCGGAATACGCAATCAAATTAAACATAAAAAGTGATCAATTCAATTGATTATGCTCAACATAAGAGAACTTATGGAGACACGAAAATACTCAACTAGATTAATTACAAGAGAATCCATAATTAATCTAATCGGAATACACAACCAAACTAATCATAAAAGTAATCAATTTAATTGTCATTTATTTTGCTCGACATAAGAAAACTTACGGAGCAAAAACTAAATAACCAAACAAGATGATTAATTTAGTTCAATATGCTCGACATAACACATCTCACGGAACAACAACTAAACTAAAAAATCAACTTGGTTGTATAGTGCTCAACACAAGATATATTATGGAGCCTCACAGTAATACATAAAATATGGATCATGGATGATCAATACTGCGGAATACACAAGGATTCATTCTATTTTCCATCACTATTTGCGTAACGATATTTAATAGACATAATCCTTGAAAAACAAAAGATTTTAACCTATCTTCCATCAAATATTTGACAATATAGGCTTAACTTTTGTATTTATCAAAAGTCCATTCATTCTTTTATCAATACGTGAATACCGAACACGAACGACTTTACTTTTGACAAAGTATGGGACAAACATAGTTCACGGTCGTAAACCCCAATATCCCATAACAAATTGCAATATAACAAATAATAACGATTAATACTGCAAAAACATCATCCTCCAAAAAGTTTTTAGAATTTAAACCAATAAACCTAAAAAAAAAAGAAGATGAAAAAAGATAGTTATGTATAGTCACAATCATTGCTATTCAAAGCACTAGTTATTCTTCCAACTAAATCAAAAAGAAGACATACTAGGCAACAATATTTTTGAGAAATTCTTTATCATTCCCGAACTCCTTGTCGTCAACATCCATTGGAACATAAGGTTCGTGGAGATAGGAGTTAATATCAACAAACCGTCTTGGCTGATAATGTCGACCAGGGCTTTCTGAATTTCCAAAGATCTTAAAACGCAAGCCTTTATTTCACGAATCTCCTTTTTTACTTTCTTCAACTCATCAAGAACATCAGAAAACTTCTGAGAGTTAGAAGGGACAACCCTTGGCTTTCTTGTATTCCTCCTTTTTCTTTTCAAGGACGGAGTTACTGGAGATTTATTTTTTTCCTTGATTGATGGCTTAACAATCATGTTGACATCTTTTCCATCCAAAGACATGATGCTTAGAGAACAGTTATAAACAACTGGTTTTTGTGAGTAGAATTCACAATCTCATCAAGCAGGCTTAAGATATAAAGGATATCAGAGAGGAAAAAGGAATGTAGGGTTCGCAACCTTTAAACAGGTTCGTGGACGTCCAACTCTAAACTCTATAAAGAGTAAAATTATCGATAATAACCCTTTATTTGATAGACAGGAAAAACAAACCTAAGAAAAAAAAACTTTTCCTAAAGCCTGAGCGGTACACAATCTTATCTCTTTTGATCAGGCACATGAGACAAGATTTACCAAACAACACAATTAATTTGTGATATGGTGAACAAAAATTTGTCCACCATTTTCCTCTTGAGAGGAATCCTCTGACTTCTATCTATCAAAGCGATTTGACCATACCTTCTTCTCTAATGGTCTTATTTTGTCTTTAGAAACCAACTTATTAGACGAATATAAAATCCTACATACCTCAGTAGTCTTCTGGGCAAGTTTAAGCTTCCTTGCCAATCGATTTGCTCTTCGTTGAAGTTTGTTGGCGTGCCTCACTTGATGTTTGTACTTGTAACATCTTGATAGTTCATGACCCTTCTGAGAACAAAATGAGCACGCCAATCTTGGATAGTATTCAGGCATCTGTGGTGTGAAAGCAGCTAGACACATAGTAGATCCTGAAACATTACAAACAGAGTTTCCAAAGGATGGGTCAATTGATTCTTCCAACTTGATTGGATTCTTTTCTTCACTGAAACCATCAAGGTTGATATATATATTGCTACATTTATCAAAATTAATGTTTTCACATAGAAGACCAACACTTGATTTCCTATCTTCATCAGAATCATAGATCTCAGACATCTCATCAAGTGTTACAATAAGACCTTTGTTCCCAGTGTATTTTCTGTGATTTGGGCACTCGTTTTCAAAATTACCAAAACCTTTACAGACTACAGATAAAGCAATGTGGCATATCCTCGTCATCAGCCTCGTCAGCATCCCTGTTTTTATGAGGAACGCGATTGTGAGGTTTATCTGATAACCTTGGTTTGTCTCTTGAAAACCGTTTACTTCTCTTTAATAGAAGATACCTAAACTGTCTTGTGATCAAGGTGACGGATTTGTCAAGATCCTCATCCGAAAAATCACCCTATGACTGATCATCCTCAGAGACATAAACACTTTTACTTTTATCAAGTAATTTAGTGTTCTTTTGTGCTTTTGAAGGCAACATCCTTTCCGATTTTGGATGTATGCTGATGATCAAAGATCTTTAACTTTCCAACCAAAGTATTTCTGGAAAGATTATCAAGGTTATTTCCCTCAACGATGGAATGCTTCTTAGCCTCGTATCTAGATGGCAGCGATCTAAGAATTTTCATCACAATGTCCTTTTCAGGAATAGTCTTACCCAATGCAAAAGATGCATTATCAATTTCAGACACTCTGTGATTAAAATCATCAAATGTATATTCATCCGCCATACGAAGGTTCTCCCAATTAGAATTAAGGTTTTGAAGCCTAGCTTCCTTTTCACTGAAGTTACCTTCAAATACGGTTTCTAAGATATCCTAAGAATCTTTAGACCTGGTGCAATTTGACAAATGGTGCTCAAGATTTAGGGTAATGGCATGTATGATAGCATTCAAACCGTCGGAATTTTCCTTTTCAGCAAGTATCTCGGCAGGACTATATTCACCGATATTCTTGGGAACGTTTACATCTCCAATTGCCACAACGGGAGCATCATAGCCATTAACAACATATACCCATGACTGAAAATCACGCGCTTAAAGAAAATCTCGCATAAAAAATTTCCACCATAAGTAATTAGAGCCATCGATGACTGCTGGTGCGTTAATAGAGATAGCACCTATGTCCATAGAGTCAGATCGTTACAAACACACACTTGTAAGGTCTTAAACGTGTTTGCCTGCTCTGATACCAATTGAAAAGGCGGGGGTCTAACAATACCACCCCATATTTCGCTTAGCAATCTGTATGGACAAACTCGAATACCGTTTTAAGAGAATCAACAAGACTCAATCAATTAAAAGCATATCAACGAGTTTATATCTCTCTCTTGAATTGATTTACTCAAGCAGGAACTGCGAGTTCTAATCAAATACAAGGAATAACTTGGATGGTACCAAAAACCAATATCCAAGGATCAATCAATGACAATCAACGACAATCAACAACCAAAGGTTGGATTATTCTAATTGATGATCTAAATGCACAACATGTATTATTTCAATTATAAAGATAAAACAATATAATGCGGAAATTGAAATAACACAGACACCAGAAATTTTGTTAACGAGGAAACCGCAAATGCAGAAAACCCTGGGACCTAGTCCAGATTGAACACACACTGTATTAATCCGCTACAGACACTAGCCTACTCCAAGCTAACTTCGGACTGGACTGTAGTTGAACCCCAATCAGTCTCCCACTGATTCAAAGTACAGTTGTAATCCCTACGCCTCTAATCCCAGCAAGATACTCCGCACTTGATTCCCTTAGCTAATCTCACCCACAAATAAGAGTTGCTACCACCCAAAGTCGAAGACTTAATAACAAACAAATCTTGTCTCACACAGACAAGTCTATCAAAGGATCAATCTGTCTCCCACAAATAAACCCTAAAAGGTTTTTTTCCGTCTTTTGATAATAATCAAGGTGAACAGGAACCAATTGATAATCCGGTATTATATTCCCGAAGAACATCCTAGAGTTATCAATCACCTCATAACAATCTTAATCGTATGGTAGCGAAACAAGATGTTGCGGAATCACCAATAATGAGACGAAGATGTTTGTGATTACTTTTTATATCTTGCCTATCGGAGATATCAATCTCAAGCCAATCAATCTGATTGTACTCGTACGATAAAAGATGCAAGATCATATCACACAACTACGATAAAAGTAGTATCGGTCTGGCTTCACAATACCAATGCAGTATTTAAGTCGTTAACCTGGTTTTAGAAGAAGAAAACCAAAGGTTAAAGGAGAACCAACTCTAAGTATGCAAACTAGTATCACACGTGAGGTGCGGGGATTAGTTTTGCACAGATACTAGAGTTTCCCTTATATAGTCTTTCAAGTCAGGGTTTGCAATTAAGTTACCTTGGTAACAAAGCAATCAATATCCACCGTTAGATGAAAACCTGATTTAGATTCAAGCTAATATTTCTCAACCGTTAGATCGAAAACTTAGTTTGTTACACACACTTGACAATGCACGCTTCTAGGTTCGTTACCCGTACCCAAACGTATGCACTTGTTGGTTCAACAATAGTTAACCAAAAGGTTAGCCATATGAGCATTCCATATCAACCACGTTCATCTTCACCATAACTAGTTCAAATGATTTCAAATGAACTAGTTAGAGAGTTGTTCAATTGCAAGGAAATCTCATGTACTACACAAGATACAATTGAAGCAAAGATGATTTGATTCACTTGAATCGGTTCATGAACTTTTATAGCCACGGTTTTCAAACTACATTCCTTAGTCTTTTTAAGTTTAAGTTCAGAAATCATCTTCAGAAATATAACCTTCTCAAGTTCGCAGACTAGGTTCGCAGACTTAAGTTACCGGGCAGAGTTTACAAACTCCAGCAGAAATTCTCGGGTATGAGAACTTCGCCGGTTCACGGACAGGGTTCGCGGACTTAGTTTCACGTAAATAGTTTGTCAACTCCAACAGAAATTCTCGGATTTGAGAACTTCGGCAGTTCGCGGACTGAGTTCGCGGACTTGGCTCACTCTATTCTTCCGGTTCTCTTGATCAACAAAGTTCGCAAACTTTGGTTCAAGGAATATGACTTATACATAAATGTGTTTCCACAATAATGCTTATGTCCAACATTGGTTATATAATCTAAACTCTCATTTCAATCGTTGAAACATTCTTAGAGGTTGTTATATAGTTGTTACACCATTTCTCGTCAAAGCAATTTTCAAGATGATTGAAACATATCATGACTTTCATCACATGGTAAAGATAAACTTGGTTAAAGAGAAAAGCTTACCAACTCATATTTCGAGATATAGATAGGCGAGGTATACTCGGCTCGAAATACCAAATGTGTATAATCAAAGTCTATATATATATAGCATACGACTTCTTGTCTCAAAGAGAGATAGAGTATATAAACTTTTGAGTGATAGATAAGTTCAAGTCTTCACATACCTTTTTGTCGAGAAGTTTCACCGGTTCCTGGAGTAGTTCTTCTACTTGTATGATGAATCGCCATGAAGTCCTTGAGCTCAACCACACTTTATGTCCTAGTCCGAGACTTAGCTACAATATATTAGAAATCAATACTTATAGTTTTTATCACTAACATTGACAAACATGCTTGAGATAGCAACGCATGCGAGTTCGACCGAGCAATGCTCTAACAATGGGTGTCTAACAACTGAACTTCTCTATGAAGATACTCTTGTGAAATGGTAGAGGCATATATTTCAAATCCACCCCCAAACTTAGAATTTTTTGTATCTTTAGATAGACTTGTCACAACATTCCTAATTTCTAGACCATCAGGTTCCTGAAAAAGGTCAATTGCTTTCTCTAAATTATAATCATATGGTTTATCCTCTAAATGCATATGATGCATACAAACTGCAGGACTTATATGTTTCATATCCTCTATGGTCAACCCTAAAGTTTCCTTTATATCTTGAAGAACGATCTCTGGCCTACTCTCCTGATCGGAAGCTGTAATCACATGCAATGTCTCAGATGGGTCTAAAAATGCATATACAGGGTCTAACTTAGGAGGCTCTTCTAAACAAGGGATTAAGGTAGACTCGTAAGCTTGCAATGGTTCGAACCTAGCTTTCAAACTATCTTACTATCATCACGTGTAGACTCGGAAGCTAGCAATGGTCTATTGGATTCCATACAGGTATAAAATCCAACAGAACATTTACTTATTCAATGTTGCTATCGTCATAGAAATCCAGGCTAAAATAGGACAGGCAAGTATCTAATGGATCTTTCAATATAATGTTTGGTAATGACTCCTGAACTAAGGTTCCTATCATGTTCACCTCTTCAATGCATTTGTCATCTAGCTCAGAATGTAGCTTGATGATATTAAAAATATTCAACTCAATAGTCATATTACCTAAAGATAGATTCATGATACCATTTCGACAGTTAATGATCGCATTAGATGTAGCTAAAAATGGGCGACCTAAAACCGAAGGTATCTGATTCTATGGGTCAGGGACAGGTTGTGTATCTAGGACTACGAAATCCACAGGATAAATAAACTTGTCGACCTCAATAAGAACATCCTCTGTCACTCCACGAGGAATTTTAACAGACATATCAACAAACTGTAGTGTTATCTTGGTGGTTTTGAATTTACCAAGTCTTAGCTGTAAGTACACATGGTACGGAAGTAAGTTCACACTGGCTCCTAAGTCGAGCAAAGCATTATCTACTCTGTGTTTTTCTATCGTGCAAGCAATGGTAGACGCACCTGGGTCTTTATACTTAGGAGTTGCGGGGTTCTGAATAATCAAACTTACATGACTAGCTAAAAAGGTTTTTTTAGGGACACTAAGCTTTCGCCTTCGTGTACATATATCCTTAAGGAATTTGGCATAAGTGATCGAATTTTATATAGTGGTAAGAAGGTTGTCGTTCTCTCGGACTTGTGAAGATTGATTTAAGATTTAAGATTATGGAAAGAACTGAGACCATGGATTCCATCATTGACCAATTTTTAAGTGATTCAGTTAACAACAATATTTATGCAATTCATACATTCAATTTGATTCTAAGATATTTCCAATATTAGATTTCCAAAATATTAATTGTTAATCGCAAGTATGGAACATCAAGAGCTCTAAGCTAAGCATGCACCATCAAGAGAGAACACAACTAATTAATCAAAATATTATAATCAATTATAGTTCAGTGCAAATAATCATAAAGAAATTGCAATAATAAATTAATAAGAAAATACCACTTTATTATTGGAACAACGCTTCCTCCATAATCCCAGCATGTGATTCTAGTTCCGCATTATTATAAAGAAAACAAAATAGAAGAAATAAAATAAAATTGTGAAACTGGCTACCGACTCTCCAATAACTCCCCTGGTTTCCTGTTCTCGACATCAATGTATAGATTTCAACAAAATCTAACCTTCCTCTTTTAATTCTCTTTCACATGTCATGTCCAATGGGAGTGTGCCACTTGTCTAAGAATACACAATATCACCTAATAAAGACTCGCCACATGTCCGGCCACTTTATTTTCTTTTCATGGGAAAGAAAATATTATATGAGCACATACTGATCTTATGTACGAGGTAAGTACTCATTTTGTCATTATCTCAATTCCAAAACAGATTTCATGTATTAATGTGGTGAAGTATATATTATGCTCAAAATCAATCTTCTTTAGTTGCAAAACATATTTAGTTTCCTTTCTTCCTCCACCATGTCGACATACCTCGTACATTAATTATTGAGTAGGATTTTTTATTTTACGTGATACCTCATAAATCCTTCGAGAACTAATCACCAAGTCCTTCATCCTAAAATCCACGAGTACCAAAATGCCCGAGAATGTTAATTTCTTAAACCAACTTCAGCCCATCATCTCCTTCACTAACTTAAATTGGGCATATCCCATTTATATCCAAAAGTATCCACGACCCCTGTACTCCGTAGTCCATATATATTAATTTTCTTATTGGAATCCTAACTTTAGCCGATTTTCTTGGAAGAGCCCATTTTATTCATTTACCTAAAAAAACACAATAAAGACCAAGATAAGCACCAACAATATATATTTTGGGTAGTAAATGTGTAAGAATTAATCGCTCATCAATAAATTCTCGGATTTGAGAACTTCAGCAGTTCGCGGACTGAGTTCACGGACTTGGCTCACTCAATTCTTCCGGTTCTCTTGATCAACAAAGTTCGCAAACTTTGGTTCAAGGAATATGACTTATACATAAATGTGTTTCCACAACAATGCTTATGTCCATCATTGGTTATGTCATCTAAACTCTCATTTCAATCGTTGAAACATTCTTAGCGGACGTTATATAGTTGTTACACCATTTCTCGTCAAAGAAATTTTCAAGATGATTGAAACATATCATGACTTTCGTCACATGGTAAAGATAAACTTGGTTAAAGAGAAAAGCTTACCAACTCATATTTCGAGATATAGATAGGCGAGGTATACTCGGCTCGAATACCAAATGTGTATAATCAAAGTCTATATATATATAGCATACGACTTCTTGTCTCAAAGAGTAGGAGATAGAGTAGATAGACTTTTGAGTGATAGATAAGTTCAAGTCTTCACATACCTTTTTGTCGAGAAGTTCCACCGGTTCCTTGAGTAGTTCTTCTACTTGTATGATGAATCGCCATGAAGTCCTTGAGCTCAACCACACTTTCTGTCCTAGTCCGAGACTTAGCTACAATATATTAGAAATCAATACTTATAGTTTTTATCACTAACATTGACAAACATGCTTGAGATAGCAACGCATGCGAGTTCGACCGAGCAATGCTCTAACAATGGGTGTCTAATAACTGAACTTCTCTATGAAGATACTCTTGTGAAATTGTAGAGGCATATATTTCAAATCCACCCCCAAACTTAGAATTTTGTGTATCTTTAGATAGACTTGTCACAACATTCCTAATTTCTAGACCATCAGGTTCCTGAAAAAGGTTAATTGGTTTCTCTAAATTATAATCATATGGTTCATCCTATAAATGCATATGATGCATACACACTGTAAGACTTATATGTTTCATATCCTCTATGGTCAACCCTAAAGTTTCCTTAATATCTTGAAGAACGATCTCTGGCCTACTCTCCTGATCGGAAGCTGTAATCACATGAAATGTCTCAGATGGGTCTAAAAATGCATATATAGGGTCCAACTTAGGAGGCTCTTCTAAACAAGGGATTAAGGTAGACTCGTAAGCTAGCAACGGTTCGAACCTAGCTTTCAAACTATCTTGCTATTATCACGTGTAGACTCGGAAGCTAGCAATGGTCTATTGGATTCTATACAGGTATAAAATTCAAAAGAACATTTACTTGTTCAATGTTGCTATCGTCATAGAAATCCAGGCTAAAATAGGACATGCAAGTATCTAATGGATCTTCAAATACAATGTTTGGTAATGACTCATGAACTAAGGTTCCTATCATGTTCACCTCTTCAATGCATTTGTCATCTAGCTCAGAATATAGCTTTATGATATTAAAAATATTCAACTCAATAGTCATATTACCTAAAGATAGATTCATGATACCATTTCGACAGTTAATGATCGCATTAGATGTAGCTAAAAATGGGCGACCTAAAACCGAAGGTATCTGATTCTATGGGTCAGGGACAGGTTGTGTATCTATGACTACGAAATCCACAGGATAAATAAACTTGTCGACCTCAATTAGAACATCCTCTATCACTCCACGAGGAATTTTAACAGACATATCAACTAACTGTAGTGTTATCTTGGTGGTTTTGAATTTACCAAGTCTTAGCTGTAAGTACACATGGTACGGAAGTAAGTTCACACTGGCTCCTAAGTCGAGCAAAGCATTCTCTACCTTGTGTTTTTCTATCGTGCAAGCAATGGTAGACGCACCTGGGTCTTTATACTTAGGAGTTGCGGGGTTCTGAATAATCAAACTTACATGACTAGCTAAAAAGGCTTTTTTAGGGACACTAAGCTTCCGCCTTCGTGTACATATATCCTTAAGGAATTTGGCATAAGTGATCGAATTTTATATAGTGGTAAGAAGGTTGTCGTTCTCTCGGACTTGTGAAGATTTATTTAAGATTTAAGATTATGGAAAGAACTGAGACTATGGATTCCACCATGGACCAATTTTTAAGTGATTCAGTTAACAACAATATTTATGCAATTCATACGTTCAATTTGATTCTAAGATATTGCCAATATTAGATTTCCAAAATATTATTTTTTAATCGCAAGTATGGAACATCAAGAGCTCTAAGCTAAGCATGCACCATCAAGAGAGAACACAACTAATTAATCAAAATATTATAATCAATTATAGTTCAGTGCAAATAACCATAAAGAAATTGCAATAATAAATTCTTAAGAAAATACCACTTTATTATTGGAACAACGCTTCCTCCATAATCCCAGCATGTGATTCTAGTTCCTCATTATTATAAAGAAGACAAAATAAAAGAAATAAAAGAAAATTGTGAAACTGGCTACCGACTCACCGGGTCTCCAATAACTCCCCCGGTTTCCTGTTCTCGACATCAATATATAGATTTCAACAAAATCTAACCTTCCTCTTTTAATTCTCTTCCACATGTCATGTCCAATGGGAGTGTTCCACTTGTCTAAGAATACACAATATCATCTAATAAAGACTCGCCACATGTCCGGCCACTTGCTTTTCTTTTCATGGGAAATAAAATATTATATGAGCACATACTGATCTTATGTACGAGGTAAGTACTCATTTTGTCATTATCTCAATTCCAAAACATATGTCATGTATTAATGTGGTGAAGTACATATTATGCTCAAAATCAATCTTCTTTAGTTGCAAAAGATATTTAGTTTCCTTTCTTCCTCCACCATGTCGACATACCTCGTACATTAATTATTGAGTAAGATTTTTCATTTTACGTGATACCTCCTAAATCCTTCGAGAACTAATCACCAAGTCCTTCATCCTAAAATCCACGAGACCAAAATGCCCGAGCATGTTAATTTCTTAAACCAACTTCAGCCCATCATCTCCTTCACTAACTTAAATTGGGCCTATCCCATTTAGTTCCAAAGTATCCACGACCCCTGTACTCCGTAGTCCATATATATTAATTTTCTTCTTGGAATCCTAGGTTTAGCCGATTTTCTTGGAAGAGCCCATTTTATTCATTTACCTACAAAAACACAATAAGTACCAAAATAAGCACCAACAATATATATTTTGGGTAGTAATTATGTAAGAATTAATCGCTCATCAATAAGCTGGCAACTGCCTATTTTCTTCTAATAACAGAAGGTTTATGGTAACTTTCTTAAAAACCTCCATTATGTCATTAAAGTTGGATTCACTCTTTGTTGGTACAATTAACTGTGGAAATGGGGCTCTAGGCATAAAATAGTGCCTCTCAGGAACAGAATTGGCATCATTAGAGATTTTGTCAATTTCCTCAGCTCTGGATGGTCCTGAGGGATGAGCTACAGTATGCTCACTATCGGGCATGGTTACCTTATTGCTACAACTCTACCACTCTTAGGGTTATAATAGCATTTAATTGATGTGATGGTTTCACACCTACTTCATGAACTCCTCTAGGGTTAGGTTGTGTTTGACTAAGGAACCTACCTTTTTCTCTCAAAGACTCATTTATCAAACTATCTTTGGTTTTTAACTCGGAAATAGCCGGAGAATTAGCCTGACCTATAATTTTACTTTCTCCTATGCCTTGTGAAAGCGATTGGTGAATCTTTTCAGTGTTTCGAATAAACGAGAAAAGCGTTTCTTCTAAGCTCATGACCTTCTTATCTGGAGGGTTCTGAAATTGTGCTGGTCCTGAAGGATTCTTACTATATCCAAAACCTAAGGGAACATTAGAATTTATAGATTGACCTTGATTCTGGCCCTTCGACCATGAAAGGTTCAGATGGTTTCTCCAACCAGGATTGTAGGTTTCCGAATATGGATCAAACTTTTGACGGTTATCGAATCTAGTGTTATTATAGAGAGCATTGGCTTTCTCTTCGATAGTCTGGCCTTCCCAAAAAGGTTCAATTCTACCACTAGTATGACCCAATTCTAGAGCTTCTAACCTTTTTGCTATAGCAGCAATTTTGGCATCTGATTCAAAGTTTCCATCTATTCTATTAACGTTTCCCCTTCCTAGAAGAATTGTTTTCTAGGGTTGCCTACTATTTTCCCATTGTTGGGTTTTCTCGGCGATTTCATTCAAAAATTCCATCGCTGCATCAACAGTTTGGTTTTCAAATCCACAAGTGCACAAAGACTCAACCATGGTTGTTGTGGAGTAATCTAAACCCTCATAAAGGATCTGAACTAGCCTGACATTTTATAAACCATGGTGAGGACATTGGGCTAATAAATCATTGAACCTTTACAAATACTTATACAAAGATTCTTCCTCTTATTGGGAAAATGTATAGAGTTGCATCCTAATAGATGATGTTTTGTACCTAGGGGAAAACTTATTGAAAAAGGCAGATGTAAGTTGTTCATATGTTTCGATTGACTCGGAAGTCAATCTATATAGCCACGATTTGGATTTATCTCTCAGGGGAAAAGGGAATAACCTAAGTTTCAAAGCATCATCATCTAAGCCGCTAATTCTTAGGGTACTACAGATTTCCTCAAAATCCCTAACATGGAAATATAGGTTTTCATTTTCCTTCCCTAAAATGACTGGGAGCATCTGTATGGTCCCAAGTTTCAGTTTATAGGTTGCTTCCGTGTCAGCTAACTTGATACATGAGGAACGAGTAGTCCTAGTAGGATTTAACAAAGCTTTCAAAGTTTCCATTTCTGGCGTTACCGGAGTATTAGTGGTACTTTTCTCACTAAGAGGGCGTTAAAAACTGAATTTTCCAAAATTAGGACTCTCCAGATTAAGGTAGTCGAGATCCTTGTTTCCTAAAATAGAACTACTAGGTTTTCCACTAATAAACCGTCCTTGTTTGTCTCTTCTACATTCAGGCATACAAGTATTCGGCAAAATCTGTGCACATGCAAATGCTGGGCTCACTAAATTAGGTAAGCTTGGGTTACCTACAGCAAAATGTACCTACAGTCAAAGACTGGTCACAGGTACAAGGTTGAGGTTTGCGGTGTTTCAGATGATATCGCCGAAAGGGTTCACCGTACCAAACCACGTGTCTTCCTAAAATCGGTGCCGGACGAAAATGCAATTGGTGTGTGCGTGTTCTTTTTTTTTTCAAAAATAAAATAATAACAAGCAACCAAATAAAAAAAAGTACAAGTCCAAAAGGAAATAAAGAAACTAAGAAATAAAAGTTCTTAAAAATAAAATCTTCCGCTTTCTCCTTTTATGGCAAGCAAGTCCAACTTTCCAACTTTATCTTGGAGTCAATCTTGCACACCAAAAACAAAAAATACCAAAGTAAAATCTAGGAAATAATAAAATAATAAAATAAAATAAAATCCTAATTAAATTAAACAAAGACTACAAACACAAACCTAAAGACAAGTCCGCATCGGCGGCGCCAAAAATTTATGTAGTTTTTTAAGTGATAAGAAAAGTTCGTTCACAGACTTGTGAAGATTTTGGTTTCAGAATAATTTCTAATGCTAAAATAAATAAAAATTTAATTGAAAGTGGTATCGGGATATTAGAAATAACCAAGACTCTGGATTCCACTACTACTCATGATTGAGTGATAAGGAATTCAAAACTCTAGTCAACTTTTAAGTCCTCTTTTTTTTCTTTTTTTTTTTATCTTAACTACTAAAATCAGACAGATTCTCGAATATTACTTGTAAACCTTAAGCATAGATTACTAATAGATTTAACAAAGCATAACCTATCCAATTGAATGACAAATAATTAGGAAAATCTTGCAAACAAATTAAAACTCTGCAGAAGCAGTGATTAAGTGAATTATATAATAAAACTAGAGAAAATAAAACAGCTACCCATCAATCATGCGTAAATAGCTTCATCCATTGCCTTGATTATGAGGGAATTACCTCATCTTGTTGGAAACGCGCTCAAAATATGAATTCATTGCTCAAAAGATGTTTACAAAGGTGAAAAGAATCAAAAAGAATAAAACAGCAGTCGCAGAAAGCCTTTTGCAACTAAATAAACAGCGATACTTCTTTTCTGTGGTTGAATATAAGACTGCTTCTGCGACTGACTTTATCATCCAAATGTTCTTCGTGTTCTTCCTCCCTTGCAGTGTAACATTGGTTAGGAATCAACTACATTCCAGTCCGAAGTTAACTTGTAATAGGCTAGAGTCTGTAGCGGCTTAATACAGTGTGGTGTTCAAATCTGGACTGGGTCCCGGGGTTTTTCTGCATTTGCGGTTTCCTCGTTAACAAAATTTCTGGTGTATGTGTTAGATCTTTTCCACATTATATTTTCTATATAATTGAAATTTCACGGGCTGTGTGTAGTTTAATCAATTGGTGAATCCAACCTTTGGTTGTTGATTGAAATTAGTTGACGCTTGGATATTGGTCTTTGGTACCATCCAAGTTATTTCTCATATTAATTCGACACAAATATTTCTATATGTTTGATTACAGATTGATTTGAGAAATTGAGATATAGCTCTTGGATATATTTTCCTTGATTGAGTCTGACTTTCTAGTTGATTCTCTTGGAATTATATTGGAGTTAGTCCATACATCTTGCCGATACGAAATATTGGGTGTGGTTGTTAGACCCCCGCTTTTTCAATGTTCATATGGCTAACTTCGGTAAACTGTTATTGAGCCAACTCAATCTACACGTTTAGGTACGGTTACCCATATCCAAATGAAGGTATATTTCATTTGTGCGTAACAATCTAAAGACCATCTAACGGTGGAAAGATATTAGCTCGAATATTAAATCAGGTTTCATATAATGGTGAATATTGATTGCTTTGTTCCAAAGTTATCAAACGCTGATTTGAAGACTATATAAGGGAGAACTCTAGCAACTGGGAAACCTAATCCCCACACCTCCTGTGTGATACTAGTTGCGACTAGAGTCGTCTCTCCTTTGACCAGGTTTTTCCTAAAACCATTACAGGTTAACGACTTAAAGACTTTATTGGGATTCTGAGATTTGCTCGACCCAACTATCATATTGAGTACTATGTTCTCTAAGATTTGCTCGAGATTTATCTCCGATATGTAAGATATAAAAAGTAGTCACAAAGCTCTTCGTCTCATTCTTTGTGATTCCACAATAATCTGTTCTACTGCCATATATTTAAGTTATTGTGAGGTGATTGATATTTTTAGGCTGTTCTTCTGGAATATAAGACCGGATTATCAATTGGTTCCTGTTCACCTTGATTTATCAGAAGACGGAACAAAACTTCGTAGGTATTTCTGTGGGAGACGGATTTATCTATTCAAATGGACTTTTCCGTGTGAGACAAATTTGTTTATCAAGTTTTCAACTTTGGGTCGTAGCAACTCTTAGTTGTGGGTTATATCTGCTAAGGGAATCAAGTGCGTAGAGTCCTGCTGGGATTCAGAGGTGTAAGGAATGGGACTGTACCTTAATCAGTGTGAGATTGGTTAGGGCTCAACTACATTACAATCCGAAGTTAACTTATAGTAGGCTAGAATCTGTAGCGGCTTAATACTGTGTGGTGTTCAAATATGGACTAGGTCCCTGGGTTTTTCTACATTTGTGGTTTCCTCGTTAACAAAACTTCTGGTATCTGTGTTATTTCTTTTCCGCATTATATTTTATATATAATTGAAATATCACAGGCTGTGCGTCGTTCAATCAATTGGTAAATCCAACCTTTGGTTGTTGATTGAAATTGATTGACACTTGACATTGGTCTTTGGTACTGTTCAAGTTGTTTCTCATAATAATCAGGCTCGCGGATTTCTATATGTTTGATTTGATGATTACATTGAGAAACAGAGATATAACTCTTGGATATATTTTTCTTGATTGAGTCTGACTGTCTAGTTGATTCTCTTAGAATTATATTAGAGTTAGTCCATATAGATTGCCTAAACGAAATATTATTTGTGGTTGTCAGACCCCCGCTTTTTCAAATTATACATGTATGCTAGCTAATATTGAGTTGCTATTAGGATTTCAGTATAATAGTTGGATATTAGAGTTGTAGAGCAGCAGATAGACGACGAAGTAAGACTTGGAAGAGAGGTGAGAAGAAGAAAAATGAAGAGAAGAGAGTAACCCTACTCTCGACATCTGACCATGGGGGTTAGAATTACTATTACACCCCTGGGTTATCGGATGTCGGATATTAGCCTCATGGATACTTCCTAATCCGGTTCTGTTAGGCTAAGGAGGTAAAATCCGATAATTATTCCGGTTTTGAAATTCGATACATCGGATTAAATCTTATAGGGTGTCAAATTTTCGGAAACGGATCTCAGGATTCGGAAGTTTATTGACAGCCCTACCTATAGTCAGGTTCGGTTTCAGACTTGTACTATAAAGTGTATACCTTGTGGTTGTTGGACGACCGACCGAAGGGAGGGAGACCTTTTACTATCACTATGGGGGCTAAAATGTAGTTGCACGCAAAATTCTTTTTTTCAATCGATCCAATTGAATAGAAATTGATCATTTATTTTCAAAATTGATTCATAATTGGAGAGGTACAACCTCCGACTAACGGTAAACACCATCAACTCGATCAAAACACGAATCGGTAGTCAATTTTTTCAACCTAAAAACCTTCAAAAAACCGCGGCTATTCGAATTTGTAACGATTTTATTTGATTCGATCAAATTGGATTAACATTGATCATCATTTCATAAAATTGATTTGATAATTAAATATTTGGGGTCTCAAATTAGACTTATACCCCATCAAATCGGATCAACTCAATCGATTTCACCCTCAATTGCTTCAAACTAAACCAAAATTGATCATGTGTTGCGTTTTAGTAACAGATATATGCATTGCTAAAAAATTTCCTTGCAAAATACAAACTACTAGCAATGGATGTTCTTCTTCGTTTGATGAGCGAAAATTCGGTCGTCCACCACACTGCTGAGCAGTAATCTAGTTATCTTATGGACAGTCTCTGTCTATATTTGATCATATAAGGCATCTGTCATATAAGTTGATATCGAAAAGATTGTGATGTACTTTGTACCCTCGTCATTTCAAAATCAACGAACGAACGGTTTAGCCACTATAATTAGGATAAAAGTTTTTTGTCTTTACTACATAATAATGAGTCATTTTACCATCTCGTGGAGTCCTTCAAGAAAAACCAGCAACTTATGTAGTACAGACACGTTTAAAATGGTCACATGTCGTGTCAGACTCGTGTCTGATATTTGGACGGACTGATAGGTGTAGAATACACCGTGATTTAATATCTATTAGTTATGCTTTTTTTGCTATTTTTATTGTAAATTATGTATTTTACGTATGTTTTAAGTTTTATAGCTACTTTGGAGTCATGCGGAAGAAAAGAAGAAGAAAACATCAAAATATAGCGGAAAGGGCAAAAAGGCCATTTCACAGGCGAACACTATCGGGAGGCCAGTAAAGGTTATGGGAGTTGTCATCCAGGTGACGCTTATCTAAAGAGCTAGGGTGTCTGAATCCTTCGCAAAGCCAACCCTACCCTAAAATCGAGAGACTCATTCCTCTCATTCATAAATCCCACCTGAAATTGAGACAGAGAAGTTCAGAGAGGAATAAAGGCGGCTGCTGCTGCTAGATCACCTGAAACAGCAAAAATGAGAGATTGAAGAGCAGATTTCAAGAGAAGACGCAACATATATTGGTCTGGTGACGTTGTTAGGATGATGATGAAGTTGTTGTCGATCTCAGAGAGGATTGAATGTTGATTTGAATCACAAATTAATGAAGAACAGATGGGTTGTGGCTGGTGAATTCGAAAGAATTGGAGATGGCGATGCTGCTGTTGAATCGAGAGAGGAACATATGGGTTTCTACCGTGACCAGATCGAGAAATTGAGAGATGATGAAGAGATTAAAGAAGATGTATCTGCTGGTGAAGATGGATGTTGTAAATCGAAAAGCTGAAATTGAATTAAGGGTTTGAGTTTGTTTGAGAATGATTTAAGACCCTGATGCTGTTGATTTGGAGATGAAGAAGTCTAGGGTTTGGTGGATGTATCTGCTGCTAAGAATGGGTTCTCGCGAAACTGAAATTGTGGTAGTGATTGATATAAATTATGGCGGTGTTTGCTTCTGAATCTGAGATGTAGAAATGGGTTTTGTTGCGATTAGAGAAAGATTGAGAAGAACAAGATAATGTTGCTAATTGTTGTGTGGAGTATGGCGCTGTCTGGTGGTGCAGTTTCAGTATTGAGTCTGTAAGGAATTGGAGAAGCTGATCAGAAAGGGATCTTGTTATTGCAAAAATAGCAGATGAACGAAATGACTGCTTTAAACTAGATGTATGTTAGGAATGATGCAGGGAAAGAAGAAGTTTAAGAGGCCGGGATTTGGCCTGGAATGTCCTATAAACAGCCGAAACTCGGCCGGTTTTCCATTACGGCGAGTTAACTCAGTAGTCGGTGATGAACCGAGTCGGGTGAGCCAATGACCGATCCATACCAGCAGCTCGGACAAGTCAGCCCAGTAAGATTGAGTTAGACAGCTGACTGACTCAGAACTTGACTTCTTTGACTAACAGATGACCGTTAGTTTGACGGTTATATCTGACGGAATATTCTGTCGACGGAGAAGAAGATTCCAGTGACCTGCGGTGCTTTTCCGGCTGAATTCCGATGATACCTATAACTTTTTCAGGCGAACAAAAGTTCAGATATTTGTGAAGAATTCTCTAGACTCATCTAGACTCGTGGGTTTGAGGAATTGGATTTGAATTTGGAAAGTGAAGATGGAAAATTTGAGAAAGACTTGGACTTGGAAATTGAATTGCTCAAGGAAAGGGAGTCTATTCCCGAGAGGATTGGAAACAAATTGAAGCCTATAAATAGAGAAGTTCTCTACTTTTCTCAATACACATACACACTTTACACACACAACACTTCTCTTTTCTTTATTCTTTGTGTGAACTCCTTAGCATGAATAATTAATTTTGTTGTTGATCGAGGATGAGTTCCTGGTTCTTGACATGTTTTGAGTTTTGTTTTAAATCTACTTTGAAGTTTTCACATGATTATCATTTGTTTTAGCTAAGAAGAATATTTATGCTTGATTGATAGGTCGTTTAGGATGCATACTAAATTGATTTATTAATTGATCTAAACCTAATGAAAGTTAGGGGATAAGTAATCATTTCTTGACTCTTTACACAAGTAGAAAACATGAGACCTTGCGGAGGGATTCCGTGGAACAATTGTGTGTGAAAACAACGTTAACAAGTAGACCTTGATCTAAGAGTCTAACTACTAATATTAACCTAATATTATCATGAATCTTAATGCGTTTAACTAAATTACATCTTGAGTGATCTACTATTAGGTGGTTTGGTAAATAGAATCAGGTAGTCGAGAACTTCCGTATCCGGTGATACAAGGGATTTATGGGTTAAAACTGATCTACCTGCTAAATCTACGGTTGGTGATGATCTGTGACTAATAAGAATGAAAAAGAACATAACTTGAATCATTGTTTTGCAACGAAGAAGGATTCATTAATCTAATCTCTCTTATTGATTTCAACTTATACTTTTAATTGCTTTATTTGCTTTCTTTTGCTTTTAAAATCTAAAACCAAAAACCCCCTTTTTGTGACATTATAAAACAATTAAAACCTCTTGCTCCTCGTGGGAACGAATTTAACTACCACCATATTACTTGTTAATTGAGTGGAAAAATATTCACTAATTTTTTTTGGTTACGACACGCATCAAATTTTGGCGCTGCTGCCGGGGAGCAGCGGAGCAGCTTTAGTTGTTTTTATTTTCGTTTTATTTTTGTTTCTAACTTTATTTTCTAGAATTTTTATTTCAGGTACCAGTTTTCCATGTATGGTGGACAAGATCAAGAATATTACAACAATCAATACGGTTTTCAACCTCAACATTATGGAAACTTCCAACCATCCTTAGGATACAAACTTTATGGACATTCTCATACATATCAACAACCTTATGACGGGTATGTAAGTGAACAATCACTAGGAGGGGAGGATAGTTATGCTTCTAAACCTATTCGTGATCTCCTTGGTGTAAGGAAACCTAGTTTGAGGGAACTTGAGAGAAGGTTCTATCAAATGATCGATGAAGGCCTAACATCAGTTGAAGAAATTATTGAAGCTAAAAGAGCTTTAAGAATGGAGCGTGATAAACGTTATTATATGGGTTACGATGATGATTTTGAACCTTTTGAAAATCATTGAAACAAGGATAAAGTTATTCCAACTCCGGATCAAAATAAAGATCCTTCGTTTATTCAAAAGGAGGAGATTGGGTGTGACTTGCCTATTGTTATAAATGGTGTAACACCCACACAAGAAGATCTTACAATCTATACCGATGAAAATCATTTTAGTGAATGGCCCGATTCTGATGATGAAGATGTTGAAGAGATGATGCTCGATAATGAAACCAAATTGATTGAATTCGTGGAAGACCCGATTGAACTTGCCAATGATTTTAATGATGCCAAGACTTTAGTTAAGGTTGAAAATAACGACGAAAAATTGTTGCAAGGCTTGATAGAGGACCACGATATACAAGAGGTAAGTAATTCATTTGACTTTTTTAAGGATGAAGAGGATTCCGTAATATAAGAGTTTTTGCAAGGTTTGTCTAACCCTTTGCATATTGATTCTTCTCCTTTACCTCTTATTGGTTTGAATATATGTGCTTCGGAAGTATTTTTGAATGATTTTGTTTCTAGATATCCACCATTGGAAACACTTGATTCTAAAACCATACAGGTTTGCCAAGAGGAATCCATAGAAATTCCAAAATTCTATGTTCTTTATACACTTCCAAGTGTAGACAAGAATAAGTGTGGGGGAAACTTTTATTGAGCAATAACATTATTATTATTTTCTTGTGCTAACATTTGTATGGAGTTATTATTTGCAAAACAGGTACTTGGATCCCCAAATTTTCAGATTGTTGGCATATGAGAAGTTAATCTTACAAGAGCTAAGTTGGGTCGTAGACTTTAAACAAGCGCTAAATGGGAGGAAACCCATCGGTTTTGTATTTCTTAATCTTTGCTTTTTATTTTTGTTATTTCTTTTTCTTGTTCCATATCATGTTAGGATTTCCCACCTTGACTTTGCTAGGAGGATTCAATTATATTGAAGACAATGTAAGGTTTAAGTATGGAGGAGTGGTTAAGCATATTTAAAAAAAAAAATTGCATAAAACCTCCAACTCGTAGAGATTTTAGAGTCACTAGCATACTTCTAGCTACATAGAGAATTATGACCGACATAACTAAAGTTGGAAGTGTTAGGGAACTACGTTCAAATTTCTTACTGGTTAGAGTGTTAAACAATGGATTTAATCATGACGGTGGCAAATGAGGTGCAGAGGGAAATGCATTATTAGAGTTGTTGATCAATCATTAGTGGAGACTACCCGTATTTATATCATGTGAGGCACCAACCAAAAATTCTTTGTAGCTGACTAAAAAAGCTTTGTTTTGAGTGTGTGTGTGTCACCGTACGCTAATTCCGGGTAGAATGGTGACCTACCCAACTTCACACCAATTTTCAGCACTATTTTTGATATCTTAAGTGCTAATTTTGTCAATCATGAGGGTGACGTCTATGGATGAAAGCCTCCTTCTTGTAGTTCGATTTGCAGTTAGCACCATTCTCTCGACAACAACGGGTCCATAGAAACATCAACATCATCAAAAAGTGGAGTGGAGCATCACAAGTTCGAAGTTAAATACGTTCAAGGTTTACAAGCTACGGAACAAGAAAAGAGCAAATTTCATATTCAAGTAAAGCAACATACAATGAGCAGATTTTTGTATATACGTTGAAGACTTACAATACAATGAGCATAATTATACATACAAGTTGAAGACTTATTTACAAGAGCAAAGAAAATCAAAAGGTGAGAACTATTGAAGTTTATGATTTCGAGACGATATAAATTGTGAAGAATCAAGCGGTAAAGTACTTTTTCCACGGTCATGGTTTGTTTTTTTTTCACTTTGTTTTGTATTTTATTTATCTTGTCTAGAAAAAAATGATTGAAAAAAAGGATATAAAAAAAAAAAGAAAAAAAAATGATGACAAGAGAAATTTTTGTTATTTTTGGTTTTTATTTATTTAACAAGCCGTGGGGAAGGAAAATCTGTAAGGAAGTTTCAAGCAACAAGGATTTAAGGAAAAAAGTTACAAATTGTCAAGGATCTATGAAGTTCGAGAGTTTATCATCAATAGTTGAAGCCGAAGACGAAAACCAAGAAGTTGAAGACGAGGAGCCGAAGACATTTTTATTGGATGCTGTGAGAGTGATGTTATCATCATTGCAATCGGATGTGAAGGTGAGTAAGTAATCTCATCCTAAACAATAGTGGTTGATTTCCTTTCTTAGAGATCGTCATAAAAATGGTTTTTCAAAACGGTAAAATATGTGGGTTTTTAAAATATTTAGGAAGTTTTCCTTCCCACCATACAACGTGTTGCAGGATTCTCTCTTCATTCCTACCTGCACACATGTGAGACCCATAAAAAAGAAGTCTTATTGAATGCAATTATCATAAAATCCTTTTAAGTGAGGCAGAAGTCGAGGCGAAATGCTTATTGATCTCTCTCAAACACGCGTTCTCTCATTATGGTGTGGTCATTTCTCACTCAACATTTAAGTATGAGAATATGTTCTTTGATATTTCTAATTTCTTATTACTAGCATGCAGAAACTCTATGTCCTCATAGCTCTTTGGATGCTTGTGACCCTGGAACGCTTTGAAGTTATAACTTTTAGTTTAGTTTGCTCGAGGACTAGCAAAGTCTAAGTGTGGGGGAATTTGATAGGTGTAGAATACATCTGTGGTTATGCTTTCTTTGCTATTTTTCTTATAAATTATGTATTTTACGTGTGTTTTGAGTTTTATAACTACTTTGCAGTCATGCAGAAGAAAGGAAGAAGAAAATATCAAAATAGAGCGGAAAGGGCAAAAAGGCCATTTCACCGGCGAACACTATCGGGAGCCCAGTAAAGGTTGAGGGGGTTGTCATCTAGGTGACCCTTATCTAAAGAGCTAGGGCATCTGAATCCTGCTCAAAGCCAACCCTACCCTAAAATCGAGAGACTCATTCCTCTCATTCATAAATCCCACCTGAAATTGAGACAGAGAAGTTGGGAGAGCAAATAAAGGCGGCTGCTGCTGCTAGATCACCTGAAACAGCAAAACTGAGAGATTGAAGAGCAGATTTCAAGAGAAGACGCAACATGTATTGGTCTGGTGACGCTGTTAAGATGATGATGAAGTTGTTGTCGATCTCAAAGAGGATTGAATGTTGATTTGAATCACAAATCAGTGAAGAACAGATGGGTTGTGGCGGGTGATTTCGAAAGAATTGGAGATGGCGATGTTGTTGTTGAATCGAGAGAGGAACAAATGGGTTTCTACCGTAACCAGATCGAGAAATTGAGAGATGATGAAGAGATTAAAGAAGATGTATCTGCTGGTGAAGATGGATGCTGTGAATCGAAGAGCTGAAATTGAATTAAGGGTTTGAGTTTGTTTGAGAATGATTTAAGACCCTGATGTTGTTGATTTGGAGATGAAGAAGTCTAAGGTTTGGTGGATGTATCTGCTGCTAAGAATGGGTTCTCGAGAAACTGAAACTGTGGTAGTGATTGATAGAAATTATGGCGGTGTTTGCTTCTGAATCTGAAATGTAGAAATGGGTTTTGTTGCGATTAGAGAAAGATTGAGAAGAACAAGATAATGTTGTTAATTGTTGTGTGGAGTATGGCGCTGTCTGGTGGTGCAGTTTCAGTGTTGAGTCTGTAAGGAATTGGAGAAGCTGATCAGAAGGGGATCTTGCTGTCGCAGAAATAGCAGATGAATGAAATGACTGCCTTAAACTAGATGTATGTTAGGAATGATGCAGGGAAAGAAGAAATTTAAGAGGCCGGAATTTGGCCTGTAATGTCCTGTAAACAGCCGAAACTCGGCCGATTTTCCATTACGGCGAGTGAACTCAGTAGTCGGCGATGAACCGAGTCAGGTGAGCCAATGACCGATCCATACCAGCAGCTCAGACAAGTCAGCCCAGTAAGACAGAGTTAGACAGCTGACTGAGTGACTGACTCAGAACTTGACTTCTTTGACTAACAGATGACCGGTAGTTTGACGGTTATATCTGACAGAATATTCTGTCGACAGAGAAGAAGATTCCAGTGACCTTCTATGCTTTTCCGGAGCCGTTTCCGACTGAATTCTGGTGATACCAATAACTTTTTCAGGCGAACAAAAGTTCAGATATTTGTGAAGAATTCTCTAGACTCGTGGGTTTGAGGAATTGGATTTGAATTTGGAAAGTGAAGATGGAAGATTTGAGAAAGATTCGGACTTGGAAATTGAATTGCTTAAGGAAAGGGAGTTTATTCCCAAGAGGATTGGAAGCAAATTGAAGCCTATAAATAGAGAAGTTATCTACTTTTCTCAGTACAGATACACACTTTTACACACACAACACTTCTCTTTTCTTTATTCTTTGTGTGAACTCCTTAGAATGAGTAGCTAATTTTATTATTAATTGAGGATGAAGGTTCTTGACATGTTTTGAGTTTTGTTTTAAATCTACTTTGAAGTTTTCACATGATTATCGTTTGTTTTTGTTAATAAGAATGTTTATGCTTGATTGATAGGTCGTTTAGGATGCATACTAAACTGATTTATTAATTGATCTAAAGCTAGTGAAAGTTAGGGGAAAAGTAATCGTTTCTTGACTCTTTACACAAGTAGAAAACACGAGACTTTTCAGAGAGATTCCATGGAGCAATTGTATGTGAAAACAATGTTAGCAAGTAGACCTTGATCTAAGAGTCTAACTACTAATATCAACCTAATAAATTCATGAATCTTAATGCGTTTAAATAAATTACATCTTGAGTGATCTACTACTAGGTGGTTTGGTAAATAGAATCTGGTAGTCGAGAACTTCCGTATCCGGTGATACAAGGGATTTAGGGGTTAGCACTGATCTAGCTGCTATATCTACGGTTGGTGATAATTTGTGACTAATAAGAAGTGGAAAAGAACATAACCTGAATCATTGTTTTGCAACGAAGAAGGATTCCTTGATCTAATCTCTCTTATTGATTTCAACTTATACTTTTAATTGCTTTATTTACTTTCTTTTGCTTTTAAAATCTAAAACCAAAAATCCCCCTTTTGTGACATCATAAGACAACTAAAACCTCTTGCTCCTCATGGGAACGAACTTAACTACCACCATATTACTTGTTAATTGAGTGGAAAAATATTCACTAATTTGTTGTGGTTACGACACGCATCACGGGCGTGTTTTTGCGTCAGAAACATCTGTGATATCACGTACATATGTCACAAACTATTTTAATATAAATGGCTACTGAAAATATATGAGTTTTCTGTATACTTATTATTTCATCAATATGTATGTTATTCTTACATAAATTTATTATTTATCAACAATTTCTAGCATTGTTGAAAAATTAAATTGAGTGGAAAATATTACTAATTCCATAACATGTCTGCATCCTAATTTTTTATATCCTTCGTGAAGAAGTAAGTAGAAGAGAAAGATACTTATAAACCCTTCGTGGGTTTAACAGTGGAGTTTGCAACACTATTCTTGGCTAGGAAAAGGGGAGAACAAGTATACAGGAGAATACGATAATCCTGCTTTTTTGGCGTCCGAAATTCACGTGGAGTTTTAATATCCGAATACATGACTGGAATATGTGTGAAATAAACACAAAATAACGGTTTTTATAGGGATAACCCAACCTAGGTTGGGATATTCAGGTTGCCAAACTCACCCTAAGAATTTGTTTGTGTCCACGTCAGTGCTACCCGGCCATCAGCCCAAAAACAGAAATTAGGCTAAGGCCCAACCCATGGATAACCCCTAATATGAGGCCCTTAATTAAAAGAAGTTTAAATCTAGGCCCCGAGTTATTAAAAGACATTCATGCCCTTTTATATACTGTCAAGCCCCAAATTAAATAAAATTTAAATTTAAGCCCAAAATTATTGAAGTATAGTGTGAATGTGTGAACAAAAGTTACACATGCATATGCCATGTGTATCCAGAAGTTACACATCCTTATGACATGTGTAATGCAAAGTTACATATCAAAAAATAAACATCAAAAAGAACGCATAAAAAAAAGTACATGTATTATTTTAATATTCATTTATAATAATTTCTTAGCATGTGTAACTAGAAGTTACACACGCATATGTCTAGTGTAACTGAGAGTTATATATGCATCTATCTAGTATAATTGAGAGTTACACATGCGTCTGACTTGTGTGTTCAGCGTCAACTCCAGTTCCAGCGATACCTAAAATATAACGACAAGCAATTAGTTTTTATAAGATTAAATGAAAAACAATGTATATTCAATTTCACATACATCTGAGTAGTGAAATTAGCAATTACCCATGCAACTGACTAGTGTAACTAGGAGTTACACATACATATTGGAATTCAGCACACGAACCAATAAAGGCAAGAACATAAGCATGATTACCAAGTGTATAATGTTCAAACCACTGATTTTTGCGGTAAAGCTATGAGTTAAAGGTTCAACATTTCCGGGAAAACGAAGAATATGAAACAAAATATAGACTGAGGCATGCTGGACTAACCTTGCAGTAGTATCAAGCGTAATTTCAGTGCTGGCATTCACTAATCCACCATTCTTTTCCATTCGATAAGTAAGTTCAACTCCATCTAAACTTGCATCAATATACACAGTAGAGTTATCGTCAATCTCCTCTGTTAGAAGCATCTTTGACAACTCTGTCACCACCTTCTTCTCTAGCCACCTCCTAATTAGCCTAGAGCCACATACCTGTAAAATCGACAAAGAAGATTTTTCAACTTCTGTAAGCAACATCAGGAACATAAGAAATAACCTCGCAGAAAACTTTATAATCCTAATTTATTTCGTTATTCAGGACGAAGGATCACATTGCTAAGTAGATCACATACCAGATCGTAGCTTTCAGTCAGTACAATGTCCAATGCAGCATCGGACACAGCTAGTGCAATTGCCCTCTCAGCCAAGCGAGATGCCACATCCTTCATCATAAATCTAGTTACTTTCCTCAGTTGGATATTTTCATTAAATAAATGTAAAATAACATTTTGAATACTACAGCAGTTAAAAGAAGTAAAAACAACTAAAAAAACCTAGAAAAATTTCATACACAAGCAAACTGTTCTACATGTAATCGGCAGTTACACATGCATATATCATGTGTAAGTCGCAGTTACATATGTCATAGGCATGTATAATAGGCAGTTACACATGCATATGACATGTGTAAGCCGCAGTTATACATCAGTATTATGGCTTGTATACTTGGCACGTATACTATGTTAGCTATAAAAATCGAAATGAAACAACTACATCAGCCCCTAAAATCACTTTCCAATTTGGAAAAGTATATATCCTCAAACCAAGCTTTCAAGGATGTCATGATTCATGAACAGTTACATCCTTCACTTCTATTACACCCACTCATATATTTCTAAGCGGAAAACTTACAAAGACAAGTAAGAATACTGGAATTGAAGGACTCAAATCGTTAAGCAAAGACAGGAATTCAATATATTATTCACAAAAATAAATGCTTAGTAATCAATATCATACAGCAGGCACACACATCACAAAATCTATCAGATTCTTAGCTAATAAACACGATATCACAGTATAAATTTCTAGTTTAAGCAACACAAATATTGGATTAAACCTTCTTATAATCTGAACTGAGAATCATTTCCAAAGAAATTACTCTAATCATTGCACAAGGAAATAATTTCCTTGTATCCTATTCGATTCAGTTGGCATGTGTATCTATAAGTTACACATCTAATTAACATGTGTAACTAGTAGCTACACATCTAATTAGCACGTGTACCTAAAAGTTACACATCTAATTAGCACATGTAACTAGTAGCTACAAGTCCATTTATCTTGCCAAGTTATAACACTCTACAAATATGATCAAATCATGAACTGTACAATAAATGTATAATGTATGTTGATATATATAAGAAATCACATACCTGCTCCGCAGAATGATACATGGCATGACTATGCATTAAGATCCAGATATACCTGATTGGCCTCCAGCAATAAGCACCTAGTTCTTTATAGGAACTCCAGCATACTCTACCCCAACATGCAATGTAATTACCATCTTTTCATAGCTGAACGAAAACTCAAAAGTATTATATTCCAAAAATACCGAAAATAATAATACGAGCAAACAATATTTTAGTAGCACAAACCTCATCTAAATGTCGTTTCCCAGCAACCCAACATCCAAAGCCCCATCATTCAAATTATCTCGCAAACTTACATAATCATTACTAAGAATTCCACATTCAATCTCATAATTTCCAGAATCAATAGCTCTACTACTAGTCCCTACTAATAGGACTTGATGTTCTTTACTCAATTTCATAAATGTAACCATTATAACAGATAGAAGTTTCATATTAGGTTACATATACATATCCCATCAAATTAGCATGTGTAACTATAAGTTACACATCTAATTTACATGTGTAACTAGTAGATACACATTCATTTAGCTTCTGTACCTAGAAGTTACACATTTAATCAGCATGTGTAACTACTAGTTACACATCCATATTCTGCCAATGCTAGTTAAACGTGCAAACTGTCATGCATATGGCCTGTGTAATCTGTAGTTAAACAGATGTATGAGTTAAGTGAAACCATTCCAGACCTATATCCATATATATATATATATATATATATATCCATATACTAACTTTCAAGAAAAGAAGTAGCTAGTCGTAAGTAATCAAGAAGGCCTACTTGATAATCAGAGAACTGATATTGGTATTCAGACGTCATACGAATATCTATATGGAGAAAAAACAATAAGTTTATCACGAATAATCAATGTCCCAGCTACGAGAACTATCTCGATGCATAATTCAACAGTAAAAACCAATCATTCACAGGGGATGCTAACGTAGTAAATTTATCAGAACAAGTTAACCTTGAGCACAACAAAAATATAAACATTTAAAAAAGAAGAGAACCTTGTGAAATCAGCTAATTACCTGTGACCACTAGCACCAGCAGTAGAAACTTAAAATATCTCATCCTCTATCATCTCATCATCTCCTTCAATTCATCAATTAAAACACCACCACTGACTTCAAAATCCTCCTTCAAACCTGCTCAAATACCACCACCTCTACCACCACATCCTCTTCATACTCTTCCAAAACCTGCATCTCCACTACCAACACCACCATAAATGTGTAGTAAAGATAAGCAAGATAAAAACACTAACAAGAGTCCACAATTGGCTCCACTAGAATTATGAGAGATCAACGTTTTTATTGAATGGAGAATATCTTCTTATCTGATTGAATTCAACTAGTAACTAGTATTATCAACAAATCGAACTTAAACAACAACATCAACGGAAACAACAACAAACCTAAACATACTTAGATTCAAAACACGTTGATTCAATAAAAATCATGTTATTCTCCGATCTGAATAAAGTCAACGAAAACAAAAATCAGAACCTAATCAAACTAAGAAAATAGAACTACTAAATGAGGAAAACCCATTGAATCAAATCGAAAACCTTACCTGAAGTAGCTTCGAAAAAAAAATTAGAGTCAATTGATTGATTCGAACTTGTAGATTGATGTTCAGTTGTTAAACCTGTTTGAATCAAATCGATTAAATCTATAAATCGATTGAAAACTAGAATAATTCAATCAATACATGAGATATATTCGAATCAACTGAAAAATACAAAGATTCGATTATAATTGATATGGAAGAAAGAAAACCCTAAAAGGATCATTGAAGCTCTGATCTGAGATTCAATCTAAAACCAAAAATGAATTATTTCTTTCGTTCTTCTGTAATACGTAAATGTCATCAGCGAAGATCGATAGATCCATAATCATTTTCTTGCTTTCTGTAATTGTTTTCTTCGGTTTGATGAAAGAACCCTAATTTTTTCAGAGCAGAGAAGAGAAAGAAGTGAGAGAAAGTGAAAATGAATCTGGAAATGAAACCTATAGCCTATTTCATTAGGTATATATAATAAAGGGCATTTTTGGTATTACGAATTTTCCCCAAACCCTAAACTTTATTACCAAGCCCTGAAATCTAAAGTTCTAGGCCTAGAAATATTAAAAAGTGAAAGTATGGAGTTGACAGGGAAGGATCCATTTAGTGGGGCTTCTATATATTGAACCCATATAGTAGGGGGTTCTAGTATTTTTCACAAGGGAAAATTAGGTTCAGGCTCCACCTATGGGTAACCCATAATACGAGGCCCTTAATTAAAAGAAGTTTAAATCTAGGCCCCGAAATATTGAAAGACCTTGATACCCTTATGTATCTTGTCAAGCCCATAATTGAATAAAATTTAAATTTAGGCCCAAAATTATTAAAATATTATGTTATGATGTTCCAACCACCTCCGACCACCACCGCCAGTCAAACCACCTCCGACCACCACCGCCAGTCAAACCACCTCTGACCACCACCACCAGCCACTTCCGACCACCACCACCGCCTCTCACCACCACCTTCAACCACCAACCGCCTCCGCTGCCCACCACCTCCCAGCACATCCATGTGGAATGTGTAACTAGAAGTTACACATCCGTATGGCATATATAACGAGAAGTTACACATCTGTATGGCATGTGTACACAAAAGTTACACATTCATACGTCATGAAACAATTAAAATGGGCATATGGCATGTGTAACAAAAAGTGAGACATGCATATGGCATGTGTATTTTGAAGTTACACATCCATAATAAATGTGTATCTAGAAGTTACACACCTATATTCAGTATTTGAAACAATAATTTCATCTACAAAAATTTCTCTATTTATCAATTGTTATTGAACACAATAAACGAGCTAAAACACGAAATACGTAAAACGAAATCCTAGAAATAAGCTACGAGATCTTCTAATAAAAATGTTATCTTCCCTTCTTATCTTCCTCGATTCCAAAATGCTTATAAACATCCACGAGTTAGGTTGGATGAAAAAAAATCCATAGAAGCAAAAGTATAGAACAATTACAAGGTGAATAACAAATATCATAAAAAGATGCTTAATGACTCATCTAAGCAAGTTTATTTAGGAGTTACACATACTCTATGTAGTGTAACTGGGAGTTACACAAGTCAGCAGTTACACACCAGCTGACTTGTGTAACTGAGAGTTACACATGCATATAGCATGTGTAACTAGGAGATACACATGCATCTGGCTTGTGTAACTTTCAGTTACACATGCATATGACTAGTGTAACTAGGAGTTACACCTGCATATGACTAGTGTAACTAGGAGTTACACCTGCATATGGAATATGCCATTTATCATGAACTTGCAAGCTTAAGTTACCTAAAGCACAGTATCACAGTTTTTGGATCAATCAAAAGCAAAATACACTAAGAAAGGGTAATTGAGTATGAAAAATATGGATAAAGTTAATTTGGCCAAGTGTGTCATGTATTCATAATTTGGCTTGTGTACCTATTGTGAAAAATATACCAGCAGAACAAATCCAATGCCTAGAGCACAATATCCATTCATCTAGTTATACTAGCAGGAATCACCTTATATCATTATATCCAATGCGTAGAGCTCATAAAAGACGAAAAGGGAACACAATATCTTATAAAGCTCATATAAACATAAGAATATACACAAAAGAACTTCAGCACTGTAATAAAGATGAATTTATGGGTTATAGGATATACCTCCTCAATAAATAAGCGAACCCTTTTCTCAATGTCCGCAATGATGCTATCAGATTGACCATCTACAGTGCCAGTTTACTAGTCAGTCAGTTTCATAGTAAGAAAATAAGTTGAATCATAATACATCATATATTACAGTAAGAGGACTGCGAGCATCACATAATAAGTTGAATCATAGTACTGTAAAATAAATAATTGCAAGATTTTTTCGTTTTAGCTTGTGTAACTACGAGTTACACATGCATATGAAAAAGTGTAATTAGAAGTTACACATGCACCTGACTAGTGTAACTGAGAGTTACACATGCATATAACATGTGTAAATAGGAGTTACACATGCATATCAACACATCATTTATCAAAGAAACCAATTCCTACAAGATTATATACTTCAGTTACACATGCAACTGACTAATATAACTAGGAGTTCATTTCTAAATAGGAACTTAGGTTTGAAAATAAAAAGTATGGGATAATTTCAAACCTTGAAATGAGCAGCAGATTTGTACTTGTCAGTGAACACTCCAGTTGGCTCAACAATGTATCCAGATTCAGTCTCAGCCCATGAGATCTCTTCAGGGTTTCTACATCCAAAGACTGCAACTTCCTTCTCTAGTTGACACAACTCAATCGTATTAGCATAGTTTACTTGAACTCATATATTTCTATTTCAACAAGTAAACAACAACATGCATTCGCAGTAAATCTACAGAGAGGTATTTAAACATATTCAAATCATGTGTAACTAGAAAATACACATCAATATAACCAGCAATTATCCCAAATTAAAATTTGTTAAGGTTCACTTCAATTAAAAGTTGGAATATATAGTGGATGTGTAAAGGAAAGTTACACAAGCTAATTGGATGTGTAGACGCAAGTTACACATGCAATTTGGATGTGTATACGAAAGTTACACATGTTATACATCATCATCAAAATGAGAAACTCAATCACATTGAAATATTAATCAACTTCTGAACAAAAGAACAGTAAACTCAAAGCATAAAGTTTATACGATTTCAATATGATACATTCAAACCATATGATTTAAAAAATTTAAGTGAACCTTAACAACTTCACAACTTTTAATTTGGGAGGCTACAATTATAACCACAGATATTGATGAGACTATTTGTTGTTCTATTCAACTACTATTCATTGTGAATCGACAAAGTCGTCATCACTAATGGATTTTTGTTGAGAACATAAAATGATAATAAAAACTGAAACAGAAACTCCAGATTAGATACATGATTCAGTTCTTGAAAGAAGTTAATTACCTGTGACGACCACCAACACCAGCATCAGAAACTAAATATGGTTCATCCTCTTTCTTCTTATATTCTCCTTCAATTCTTTCCATTTATTATTCAACCTCCCTATTAAAAGTATCACCACCACTGTTAATCAACCCTATAAAATCAAATTGAAATACAAAAAACAACAAATCGAACCTAAAATAACAAAAAATTATAGCCATTCACATCCACTGCTAGTCTGTGCATTTACATCTCAGTCACCACCATATCTCCAATCCTTTCTTCTGCAAATTCCATCAATAAGATCCAATTAGTTTAGCTCAAAATTTAATCTCACCACCACTAATTTCCAATAAACAGTACTAGTGTAACAAATTCAATTTCGTTCACAGAGATACAAAAAATTACATAGAATCAGAAGTAAACTACACAAAATTGAGCAATTCAGTCAAAGTATACGAAGCTCGTAACAAATAGATATGTAACAGAGATGATGATTCGCTGATTTCGAATCTGAAAACCGATTTTCAATCGAGATTTAAGATAAAGAAATCGATTGATTTCAATTAACGAAACCTAGAAAAAATAAATTGTATATGTTTTTAAGATTTTCATCTTAAACAACAAGATAAAGATTATACTATAACAGATCTGAACTCTGATCATGAGTTCATAAAGAAAAATTAGTTGAAATTCATAATTTCAAGGTAACTTCAATTAAATTAAAAGATGATGACTAATGAAACTTACCTGCAGGTCGATTTGATTCTGTTGATGAATCTTCAGATGTAGTTGATCTTCTTTCATATCAAACAAATCTTCTTCGTCTTCCATATGATCTGTCTCTCGATCAGATGCAATTGATCTATGAAATTACAGAGGTATAGAAGGAACAAATGGAAATCTGTATGCATAATTGATTCTTTCTAATCACAGATCGATTTGCTTGCTAATCAATGTGAAAGTAAACCAGAAGAGGTAGATCTTGTACAACCGAATGGATAAAACCCTAGAAAATGAATCTATGAGAGCAGCTCTGGTTTTAGACGGAGAGAGAAAATGAAATAGAAAATGAAAATATCTTCTGATATTCCTCTTGTATAAATACTAAAGGGTAGTGTTGTCATTATAAAAATTCATAATAATTAATTATGGACCAGATCTGAAGTAAATTTGATATTTTGGGCCTAATAATATAATAATATAATTTTAAGTACGAAGTTGACAATTTGATAGTTCAGTAGTAAGGGGTTACAGTAGTTTTCACTTACAAAACAGATTTCTTTATTTGACGCATCACGCGCAGGTTAGCGTGAAAACCCCATTTCACTCCCATCCCAGGTTCCCAAGTCCCAGCCCTCAAAAGATACAGGTCTTCTTTGTATTTTTCTTCTTCGTTCTGAAAAAACAAAGAGATGATGCAGGGCTACGCCAGGAGATTAGGGCACCAGTATTTGAAGCCTTCACCATCGCTATCAACTCTCAAATCAATCTATCCTGTTTCTGACAAATGTATGTAAATCTTGTAATTTCTATGGTCTCTCATTTCTTCTTACATTTCAATTTTTTCTAGGGTTTGATGAGATCTTATAATTTAGAATTTGATTTTAATCTTTAGATTATGGATATGATCATCCGCGGTTTGGATCGAATATTGCTACAAAAGGAGTTGGGCATCTCATCCGTAAAGGTACTGGTGGAAGATCATCTGTTAGGTCAGTTCATTTTCCATTCATTCATTTGAGCTAAACCTTTGAACTTGGTATATTTCATTTAGGATATTGGGTATGGGATAAGAATTCTTCATTCGATAAAAGACTACTACTTCTTCTTTTGTGCTGCAACATAAGATATCATATGGGCAATTGATTTTTGAATTGAAATAAATAGTGTTTGAATTGGCAGTGGAATTGTTGCAACTGTGTTTGGAGCGACAGGGTTTCTCGGACGTTATGTTGTACAACAACTAGGTAATTAGAATGTATTTTAATTTACTCCACTGGTAGTAATGTGTTTTGGTTTATTGTTAATCTAAGTTTTTGTTTGTTTTCATAGCTAAAATGGGTTCTCAAGTGCTAGTTCCTTTCCGAGGTTCGGAGGATTCTCATCGACATCTTAAATTGATGGGTGATTTAGGCCAGGTACAACTATAGCTTTTAACTGCATGTGTTGGTTATGTGGTTTTCTGTTCTTTTGGTTTCTTTTTCTCATCATGTCTTACATTTTAACTTAATTCGAAGCTGTATTCAGATTGTACCTATGAAATATGACCCAAGAGATGAAGATTCAATTAAAGCAGTAATGGCAAAGGCGAATGTTGTCATCAATCTTATTGGTTGGTATATTTCGAGTTTATATCTGCTCCTTAATTTGATTTTTTTCGTTGGGCTAATTAAGTCATTATGCTGGCAGGAAGGGAGTATGAGACAAGAAACTACAGTTTTGAGGAAGTGAACCATCATATGGCGGAGCAGCTTGCTTTTGTAAGTCCTTGTTCAGAATTTGGTTGTATGCTTTCGTTCTTCTTCTTTTTGCTTAGTTTCTGATGGTTATGGCTGGCTTCTTTTGGATTGAATGCGCGAGAATTATGCAGTTGTAAAGTGTATTTTTCATAATAGGTTTTTAGAACCTGTGACACATGATGTGTGAATATAAAAGCTTAATACGACTCATAATTTTGCAGTTATCAAGTGTATTTTTCATATGAGGTTTTAACACCTGTGATTCATGATGTATATGAAATATAAAAGTTCAATACGGTTGCTTTGGATGAAAAAAACAAAAATAAATAAAAATGAAAACAACTTGGTCAGTACAGTATATGATTTAGACCATTTCTCAGGGGGGGAAGGGCACTAAGTTGGCATTTGTAAGAGTAATAGAGTATCTTATTTTTAATTCATCCAACTAAATTGAAGGAGTGCTCTTACAAGCTGCATCTTAATTTCTTTACTCTAGTCTAGGTATCATGTATGTAATGGCTGATGATGTATTTATCTGTGACTAGGTGCTTGAGCATTTATTTCACAATATTTACCAGTTTGTTTTCTATTAAGTATAAATATAAGTTTTTTAATCGGTACAGGTCGCAAAAGAACATGGCGGTATCATGAGATTTATACAAGTTTCTTGCTTAGGGGCATCACCATCATCATCTTCCAGAATGCTAAAAGCTAAAGCAGCTGCAGAGGGAGCAATACTGCGAGAACTGCCTGAGGTTTGACCTATTAGCCTCTTATCTCTTACTATGACCTGATTATTTCTGTCTTTTGTTTCTGTATTGCTGCCTTACATTTTGCTACTAATTAGTGCATAATATGCCAGTATATTCAAATTATGGTTTTGATAATTGTTATTTCACACTAATTGTAACGATTGCATGGTGGTATCTTATATGAATGTTGGTTTTTATCCATTCGTCCTGCTCATTCTTTTCTCTTTCCGATTCACCTGGTATTAAATTTTCTTTTATTTCACTAGTACAAGGCATGTCTGTACCTTTATCAGGTTACCCTTATTTATAATGTTCTATTAGTTGTTAATGTACTGTGTTCTGCAGGCCACAATTTTAAGGCCAGCCTCTATGGTTGGCACTGAAGATCGGATTCTAAATAAGTGGGCATTTATTGCAAAGAAATGGAGCTTCCTTCCGCTTATCGGGGACGGATCTACTAAGTATGCTTATTCTCGTCATGCATTATTTTAACGCATGAATATAGTGCAATTAACCTTTGCTGGAGAAGATGATTTTTTAAATCTGTATGTACCTTTAATGATTTAACTTTTTGCAGAATTCAACCAGTGTTTGTTTCTGATGTTGCTGCTGCAATTATTGCGGCCTTGAAAGATGATGGCACAAGCATGGGTAAAACTTACGAACTTGGTGGTCCAGATATTTACTCTATGCGCGAACTGGTAAATTTTGCTTCCTCGTATATTTTGCTCTAAGTTGGCAGAATAGTCTCGTTCAGCTCTTTTTAAGCCTCTTATCCATGTTGCAGACAGAGCTGATGTATGAGACTATTCGAGAATGGCCACGCTATGTAAAGGTTCCTCTCCCCGTTGCGAAGGTATGCATGTACATTTACTCTAGAAAATATTTGGGTTACCGAATAACTACTTGACTGGTCTTAGAATCGTTGCAGATTATTGCCTCTCCTCGAGAGATATTGCTGAACAAAGTTCCATGTCCTCTACCTGTCCCTGAGATCTTTAATCTGGATCAGCTCAATGCTCTCTCCGTAGATACAGTTGTGTCTGAAAATGGTCAGTGTTGAAAAGCTCATGTTATCTCATCTTTTTTTTTATCCTCTTGTAATTTGTCTGTTTTGTGCATCTAAAACCTCGGTATTACAATTACCTTACGCGTCTGCTTTTTTCTTTCCTTTTTGGTGCACTTGGCAGCTTTAAAATTTGCTGATCTGGGAATTGTACCACATAATATTAAAGGTTACCCCATTGAGTTTCTTATCCAATATCGCAAAGGTGGGCCAAATTTCGGTTCAACGATCAGTGAAAGAGTCTCTCCCGATGCTTACCCATAAGGGAGGCTTTTCGACAATCCTCTTTCTTCTTTGTTATTCTTGTGAGGTTTTAGGTTTTACAAAGACTGTTGATGATCGGGCACTCCTCAAAGCAGGTAATTATCACTGATGCCATTTATCGACAATAAAAATTGTACAAGTACCTGTCAGACGAACATCTATACAAAGTAGATGTATCATTAGAATATTGTTTGCTTGTTTGTTTGTGGAGGTGGATCTTGGTCATGTCAAAAGGTTATGTAGGCAAAAAAATAAAATGTATTGGATTCTTGTCAAAGAAACATGTTTTTTGTTGAATGTTTTATTTTGTGTGATTTAAATTTTTTACAAGATTTTTTTTTTATCATTTTTATTTAGTTCTCAAGGACTGGGCTTTGGGTGTCACTAATTTGTGCTTTATGCGCCTGATAGCTTTTTCCAACTGTTACTGGGATTTTTTGTTCCCATTACATTGTACTGTATAATTTAGTTATTGTATTCGCTCCAAGATCACTTGATTAACCTGTTGGAATCGGAGTATTCTTAACAAGAGAGAAGAAATAGACGTGAATAAGGAAATTGGTGGGGCTTAATAGTCGATCTCGGATCTCGGTTTGGACCGAGATGCTGAGACAACATTATCTTGGGGAGATTTTTGGTAAAGTATCTGAGTTTTTATTTCTAAAGTTATGCCTATAATATGCATGCCAAGTGCCAACTAGGGCTTAACCCGTGGGTAGGCCTGTCAATGGATGCTAACGTAACGGAAATAGGCTCTGCCGCTGCCGTTTCCGTTAAAATTTAGCGGATATCCGTTACCGTTCATTTCCGGCGGAAATAAGAAATTCAAAAACGTTACCGTTACGTTTGACTTACCGGATAACGGATATTTTTCCGCTGCCATCCGGTAAGTCACAGGACAGCCACAAAACAGGCTAAAAACACAGAAGTTACAGAACAAGTACACATAACAGCTTTAAAATCCAACAAAACATGTTCTAAATCCATGCCACACCAAAAAAAGACATACAGATGTTCATGCCATTGCCACACAAGAAAACAAGTTCATAATCTTCATGTTTTTTTTTGCAAATGCATTCCTCCTCCATCTCCAGATTCTCCTCTGCCAAGTCCCAAGTGCCAACTGCATCTGCAAATGCATTTACCTTATTCCTTAGTCCTGAACTTCTGTATTTTAAAAGAAAAATCAAAAGTGTTAGACTTTTCTAAGCTGGCAATGTCATTGTCAGTGCAATAAGCCAATAAATTGCAAAAAAGAAAGAAAGATTAAGATGTACCTGTAACACAACTATCACTGTCACTGAGAGTGAGATCTGGCAGGCAATCACCCAAACAAAGCAAAGCTTCAACAAGATCTGGAGCTAATGAACTCCTGTGAGATGTGAGAACTCTGCCACCAATACTAAACATAGATTCTGATGCTACACTTGTCACTGGAACTGCCAATACATCTCTTGCAATCCTTGAGAGAATTGGGTACTTAGGAGCATTATTCTTCCACCAACTTAAGATATCAAACCTCATTTCTTCAGTGGCTGTGCCTTTAGGAAGAACTGGTTCTGCTAAGTATGTCTCCAATTCTGACTTCTCAACCTCAAACATATTGTTTTCCATAATGAAATCATCATAACCAAATTCATATGATGTTGTTGTACCTGCAGAGCTCTCAATTGCAGTTGAATGCATTCCAGTATCAAAGTAATTTGGAGCTGTAGTGTTAGTTTCATAAGCACAGAAAAGAGCATTGAGTTCAAGCTCAAATTTGTTATAGTGACTTTTATAGTGTTCCACACCATATACTCTCTTCATAACAAACTCCACCCATTTAGATTTGTACCTACGATCCAAAACAACTCCAATTCCCATCAAAGTGTTACTTTCTTTCCAGTAGCTATCAAATTTCATCCTCATATTCTTGGCCATGTCTCTGATATACTCATGCTCACTTGATTCCCATAGCTTAATGCATCTATTAACTTCTTGAACCCCATTATAATACAAATTTGCTGTGGGGTACTTAATCCCAGCAAATTTGGTTGAAAGGACATCAAAAAATTCCAAACATTCACATATGTGTACTCCTTGTTGCCACTCCTTAGAGGTTGGTAGTATCTTGAAGTCATCATCCAAATCAGCTAGCCTAGCAAAAGCTTGTCTAAAAAAATTTGCATCCTTTAGCATCTTAAAGGTGGAGTTCCACCTGGTATCCACATCTAAACCGACAGACCTTGAAGCAGGAAGCTTAACTTGGGAAATTGCACATTCAAATCTCTCTTTTCTAGCCTGACTTGACTTGACATATTTTACACACTCTCTAACTGCATCTATAAATGGATCGGCTACTCTCATTCCCCACCCAACAATTAAGTGCAATATATGATTACAACACCTCATTTGGAACATATTCCCATTAAGAACTAAACAGTCTATCAAGCCATTTCTTCAGCTGTTCCATCATAACATTGTTGGAGCTAGCATTGTCAGCAGCTACAACAAAAAGCTTATTGTCTATGTTCCATTCTAGACACACTGATTTCGCTACAGATGCTAGAACCTCTCCAGAGTGTGGTGATGGCACTAAAGTATATGCTAGTGTTTTCTTAACCAGTTTCCACTCCTCATCTATGTAATGCAGTGTCACACAACAATAACCATCCTTTGTATGCTTACATGACCACATATCTGTTGTTAAACTACATTTAGATGTAATATTCTCAAATTGTTCTTGTAATTGCAGTTTGAACTCAGTTGTTAGTCTCATGATGTCTTCCCTAACTGTATTCCTAGTGTAAAGCTTAGCAGTAGGATTCAAAGACTTAACAAACTCTCTAAAATAAGGATGCTCAACTATAGTGATTGGATAACCATGTTTAGCAATCATTTTGGCAACTAGTGTCCTAGTAACAACAGGATCAAACTTCCAATTTGCTAACTTGGTTTGAGCATTACCTGTTTTGAGAGAAGTAATCTTGCTTTGTCCTTTCTTATTGTCAGGCTTTTCTTTGCAGATTTTGGCATGGTAATGCAAGCGGCTGGTTCCTTGGTTACTGGGAGCAGGTATTCTATTGTGACAATGTTTGCATTCAGCTATCAGTACCCCAACCTCCTTCCCACCTTTTACTGTCTTCTTTCCAACCTTCCTTTCAAAATCAACCCATACATCAGACCTTACTGAGCGCATTTTTTTCTTCTCTTCAACTATAACTGGGTCTTCATCTACTTCTTCTTCTTCTTCTTCTTCTTCTTCTTCTCTAGGACGAATTGCAGGTGTAATAGAAGCAGGTGTTGAATTCACTCCAGAAGCTTGAACTTGGTTGGATGCAGCAGCAACAGGTAAATGTGATGCAACTGAAATAGAGAGATTTTGTGAAGATCCAACATGGTTTGATGCTCCTCTTTCGCTTTGGGACATGATTAATTTCACAAATCTGAAATTGTGAACCCTAATTTCAGAAACCCTAAATTGAAATTGAGTTTTGAAGATTTAAATTAAACTCAAAGGAAATTGAAGAAGAGAACCCTAGTTTCTAATCAGTAATCACACAGAGAAGATGATGATTTCTAAGGCAGAGAAGACGATGCTTGATTCAGCATCCGTAGTTTCTCTCTTTTTCTCTCTGAGAACTTCTCTGTTGTGTCGAAACTCGAAGTGAAGAACAGAAGAATGAGATGAGATAAACCAAACAATACATAACGTATAAAAATTTACACGTGCAGTACGCACGTTAGCGGATAACGGAACTAAACCTAACGGAAATAGGCTCTGCCACTACCGTTACGTTAAGAAGGGATTATCCGTTAGCTTATCGGTATCGGATATCCGTTTACCGCTATGTCGGATGGTAGCAGTAACGGCTAACGGATTATCGGTATCGGATAACGGAAAATCGGTATCCATTGACAGGCCTACCCGTGGGGAAACAGTACGGGCATATTATTTATTTTTGGTAAAGGCCGGAGAGGATTTTTCTATACTGGCCATCTCACATTCAGAACTATAATCAGTTTAATCAATTTCAAACTATAGGATGGCCCCGAATCTATTATGGTGATTATTTTTTTTAATTTAATTTTGACATATTCAACAGGGATTAAGGGCCCCTAACCCAACAAAGAAAGAAAAAACAAGAGCAAGAACCAGAAAACAACCTAGAACAGACTAGGAAGTAACAAATTACAACTGAAAGTAAACTTTGTAACTACTATCATCAGTAAGAATACTAGCAAACTCTTTCCCTAGTGGCTCTCGGTCGATGATCTCAAAAACTGATGGAGGATAAATCCCAGCAAGCCAATCAGCAGCTCTGTTGGTCTCACGATAAATGTACCCAATCCTTATCCAATCAAATTGCTTTCGCAATCTAACAATATGTCTCTAGATATACCTCACATTTCAAGGAGGGTCAGGGTCTTCGCTGTTCAACAATGTAACATCAACTATAAAATCTAAGCCAAAATGAACTCTTTTAAAGCCCTTGTGAATAGCAGCCAACATCCTTGCTTCAACCCCCTGTAGCTAGGGCTGCACAATGGGTAGCATATGGCCTATTTCGCCACTCTACCCGCTGAATGGCGGGTAAAAAATTTTGTACCCGCCACCCTACCCGTCATTAAACGGGTAAGATCCTACCCGACCCATCAATTGGCGGGTAGGATAGGGTGGCGGGTATAACCGTTTTTTTTCTTCCTTCTATGTTCTGTTCCTATTTACTACTATGTTCTGGACTTTCTGGTTAATAGTTACTACCTTGACTGTGTTACAAAAAATGCTTCCCAAAAAGCAAAAAAAAAATACTCAGCCTATCTAAATATGTACTCAGTGGTACTGCCAATCTAACTAGGGAAAAGGGAACAAATAAAAGCATCCTGCCAGGCACAAATCCATTTGTAGTCTCAAGAAACAAGTGTTCCACTCTATTCAAAATCGACGATGAATCCCAGCATAATTTCATGTTCTTCACGTAACCTTGTTCTTCATATAGCAGTATCATCACCAAAAGCTCTTCATATGACCTTCTTCTTCAATCATTATCTACGATGATGGAATACGTACTAAGATCACCAAATAAAGCTGCATAACAACAGTTGAAACATGAGTGATTAAGACTAAGTATTCATAGTTAAGAGAGATTCTAATTTTTTGCATTATATACACTGCAACTTATCCAAAGACCAACAACTTATCCAAAGACCAGCAACGACAAGAGGCTGAAGCAAGGGAAGCAACGAAACACAATACGGAAGTGATTAATTGTACAAATTACAAAAAAAATTGAGACAATAATTTTGACAGGGTAGGTAGACCTGCAAACTTCTTAAGGAGGTACAGGAACTGCAGACTAATATTTATCAATGTTCTATTTCGCATTATACTACGTGCCTGTTGCCTGCTGCACACTAAACTAGCATAGGGGGAAAAGTTTAACTAAATGTATGGGGTAAAACCCCTGTGACAATTCATTAAAATCCAGAAAAACAAATATTCATTAGTCGTATTGACGGATCCTAAAGTAAACTTCTACAGTGTAAAGTGAACTTCTCAAACTGCAGCTAACTAATTTAATTAAGTATATTCATAACAGCAGATAAATATAGAACATAAATGTTTGTGCCAAATACTAACTATTACAGTGTAAAGTGAACTTCTCAAACTGCAGCTAAGTAATTTACGGATCATGTAAACGAGAGAGGAAATCAAATATTGCCCAGTACGATTTAGAGGCTACAGTAATATACAAAGCCTACAAATGTTCTGTGCTGCCTGCTTAAATCATACGGAGTAGATACATTTGGCAATTTCACTAAGTTTGGGTCCTAATCCTTCAAAAAATACTTCTCATATTTTGCACTTTATGCCCTTACTTTCGCTCCTTAAATGCCAAAGTCTACTATATCAAATTCATTCTCCAAAAACTAGATAGATAAGACACATCATGTCGTGACATAAATATTTGAGCTAGTTTTCTGTTCTACTTGCAGAGAACTCGTAACCTACAAGCAACAATTTTAACAGCAGCAGTTCATATTCTATGACCAGTTTACGCGACCAAAAGGACACCTCGTACGTTATGTGGATGAAGAGTAGTATAGGTGATGGATGAGCATGAAATCAATACAACGATCAACTTTTCAATATGTAGAGTCAGAACTTTCTCTTACAAAACAATTTCATGGGTTTTCCTTTGGTGACTGTCATGTGCATGAAGAACTCAACAACTTACCTTGCTGATAACGATGCTTAAGAGTTTAAAGCCTAAGCAGATTGCAATTGAAGGAAAATGGTCACCATTACTGTTTCTCTTAAGAACTCCCTTTATGCATAATCAAATAAATGAAGCAAAGAGCTAATATACAATAAATCAGGATAGCCACACGGCAATGTGATTCTACTATAATTTTTAATGCGAAGTGGACTCAATGTGATTGAAATCAATTGGAAATTGAGGGCACTAACTAAATTTCCATAGGTTCCAGAATTGAATGTGTCCCCTGTAGTTTCATTGACAACCCACTAGGCCATTTACATTGAATCATATTCACTCAAACTCTTACCATATCATAGTGGTTACGTGGGGTTCGTGCCAAGGACTAGGATTTCCCCTCTTCTTAAATGATTGGACGATTAAGTTTGTCAAGTTTTCATCCATCCAAGCTACACGATTATGTGATTAGACGTCGGGTTGTTAAAATACTCATTGAGACACAAATTCTGCTATTAATTCAGTATGGAGGTGTGGACTATTGTAACCCAAAACTACACCGTGACATGAATTTGTGTTTCAGAATTTGCCGTATAAATCAAAACATGCCTAGTGGTCTAAAATCTGCAAGTTCACCCTAATATTGTCGCAGTGGCTTGTCACGAAATTCGTAATTTGTTTCTTAACCCAAAAAAAATAAGAGAAGAAGAAGGGAAATGCTAGTACTAAACTCTTCTGAGATATCAAGCTCAACTCAAGTGAATCACTCATACTCTAATTAGGATTAGGATTTTATATAACAAAGCAAACAAACCCAACCAAAAGAAATACAAATCAATCACAAAATAAACAAGAAATAAGAGGAATTCTAATTCCTGCGTTCTATTTCAGTAGTATAGGGTTTTTCATAAAAATTTCAAAATCAGTTACTAATAAAAAGAAAATCAAGACTCTAACCTTGATTTCGTCCTCCATGTGGAACAAACTAAACTCCTATGAGAAATTTCATCAATCAGTTAACATGCATGTTAATTTCTCATAATGGCAATCATATTACTCAACTGATTTCAAATAATTTCTTCAAATACAAATGAAACCACCAAGCAATACAACATACTTCAGGTATAAAAAGAAAAATCCATTCAGATTATCAAAAAAAAATATGATAATCATGTGATTAATATGGACTTACCTAAGATTGGACGTCAGTTCATAACTTCTTCATCAGATTTGCCGGAATTAGATTATTAAGGTGTAAACGAACCAACTTAGTGAAGGGTTTTAACCGAGACCTTGAAAGATGAACATGAATTCGAGAAGCGTAAGGTCTAGGGTTAGCACTGGGAAAGGGTTTCTATGACTCTGTATTCGATTTGAGGAAGAAGAAGAAAGAAGAGAATAAAGATAGGTAGACGAAAAGGCCAGTTTACATTACACCCCTAATATCTTATAAAATAACAAAACAATAGGCAGGCGAAAAAAACAATAAAAGGGTTACTTGGTCTTTTTGATATTAGACGGGTAGGCGGGTAGGATAGGATAATTTTGACCTTTACCCGTCACCCTATCCGTTTAAAGGCGGGTAAGAAATCTCTAACCGTCACCCTACCCGTCAAATAGCGGGTAGGGTAGAATACGAGTAAATCAGTGGTGGGTAGGTAGAAATGACGGATATGGGTAGGGTATGTGCACCCCTACCTGTAGCTCATGACCAAGAACAGATATGGCCAAGCTAAACCCAGCAACAACAATAAGACAAACCCCAGGGCCATCTCTAAGAATAACACCAAATCCTCCCAAAGTATCCCTTAGAGACCCATCTGTATTGATCATCACAGTATCCCCTTCAGGCCTTAGCCAAGTGCATCTAAGTTCCACTTTCAATTGGAAAAGACAATTGACATTCCACATATGAAAGAAAGGGCTATCCTCAACAGCTAAATCATGAGTGGCAAGTTTCAGTTGAATGTCGCGAATAATAAGCCAACCAACCTGATCAGTGGATATATTGGTCTGCTTGAATAGTCTGGCATTCCTCTCCTTCCAAATATGATAGACATGGCTATTAAAAGTAAGCTTCCTAATGGTGGTAATGATAGAAGACCCCACAAAAGAATCAACACACCATTTAATCTCTTCAATCCAATTAACTCCCTGGCCTGTCATATAATCCATTTTAATAAGTAATCCCTGCCAAATCTGAGAAGAGAAAGGACATTGTGTAAATAGATGATCATCATCTTCAATACCCTGATTACACAACAGACAAGTAGGAGACACATCCACCCCCAACTATGAAACCTACTTTTAGTCTTCAATATGTGATTTAAAGCTATCCAAGTAATAAACGAATGTTTGGGAATATGCTATTTTAACCAAACTAATTTAAACCAAACAGGGGGAGCATATCTAGTCCTTAGAGCTTTGTAAGTATCCTTAATAGTAAATTTTACAGAAAAACTAGGAGCCCACACCACCCTATCCTCTTCAGAAGAATCCACACACACAGACCCAATCTTTTCAAAGATAGACTTTACCATAATATCAGAAGTATGTGGCAATCTCCACTGATCACACTCTATATATTCAGAAATTCTACAATCTCTGTCTAAGAAAATGGAGTGAACAATCTCCTCAGGTACCCAATCCACCAACCTGCCATTAGGGGTTCCAATTTCTAGTCAAGAAAGAAACAGATTTACCAATTCCAATATAAATCCTCATAAAATTATCAACCTCCTCTCTCTGCCCCAAAATATGTCTCCAACTCCAAGAAGCATCTTGAGGGCACTCCATACTCCAAGAATTCTTATCTTTAATTAAATTCGCTTTGATCCAGTCAGTCCAAACAGAATTGATATCGGCCACTAAGTTCCGCACGTGCCTCATACATGCAACTTTGTTGGTAATCTGAATATCCCTAACAACCAAACCTTCTTCATCATAAAAACAACAAATTTGACTCCAACTTACAGGACAATTAGCCTTTTTATCCAAATCATCCCCAGCCCAAAGAAAACGTTTGAAAATAGAATTTAAGCACTTAATAACCTTCTTAGGTAAGATAAATCAATACAACTAGTAAAAGACCATGCCATTTAAAACACTTTTAATGAGTTAAAGTCTCCCAGCATAAAATAAATACTTTGACTTCCGAGATTTGACACGACTAGTAACTTTGTCAATGAGAGGAAAACAATCTTTAAAGGAAAGCATAGAAAACAGTAAGGACAGACCCAAGTATTTAACAGGAAGTTCACCTACCCTACAATCAAGACAAGAGAGAATATTATGAAGATTCACCTCATGAACAGTTGAGTGGAACAAATACGTCTTCTCCTTACTCATAACAAGCCCAGTGCAAGTACTAAATTGTTGAATGGCAGTATTAAGAGAGGAAGCTGACTGAAGGTCACCCCGAAAGAATACAAGCATATCATCTGCAAAACATAAGTGCGTAATGGAAGTCTTCTGACATTTAGGATGGAACCCATGCTCACCACTTTGCATTTGCTTCTTTAAACATACACTAAGAATCTCCATCACCATCACAAATAAATAGGGGGATAAAGGGCAGCCCTGCCTCAACCCTCTCTTGGCACCAAAAAAACCATAAGGAGCTCCATTAATCATAATTGAAAACTTAGGAGAAGTTATGCAACACCTAATCCACTCAATAAAAATATCAAGAAACCCAAATTTTTGTAAAGCAGTAATCATAGCTCTCCAACTAACAATATCATAAGCTTTTTTGAGATCTATTTTGAGAGCACATCTAGGTGTCCCCGCTTTCCTATGATAGTTTCTTAACATCTCATGGGATACCAACATATTATCCTGAATGGATTTACCCGAGAAAAAAAACCGACTGATTGGCACTAATCAATCTTCCTAGAACATGCTTCATTCGCAAGGAAATAATCTTAGTGATACATTTATATAGAACATTGCAACAAGCTATGAGTCTATAATCCATTACAAAGTTGGGATTTTCTTTTTTAGCACCTAGTGTGATGAAGGTGCTATTTACCTCCTTGAGCAACTTAACATGGTTAAAAAAGTTCTGAATTTCCACAGTAAAATCATCACCCAGGATACTCCAACAAAACTTGAAGAACGAGCTAGAAAAGTCATCTGATCCCGGTGCCTTATTAGATCCAATAGAAGACAAAACAACCACCACTTCATCCCTTGTAACAGGTCTAAAAATATTAAGCCTGTCCTCTTCACTAAGAATACTATCAAACTGAATAAAATAAAAACAACAGGGTCACCAAGAAAAGAGCTAGAAGAATCATCAAATAAAGTTGAGTAGAAGTTAATACATTCCAAGGAAATATTAACATCCTCTTTAAGCAAAACATTATCTCTAGATAAAAGGGTGAGGATATTGTTCCTAGAGTATCTTTCCTTTAAAGAATTATGAAAAAAATGAGAATTTGAATCCCCAAGATCCATCCATTTAACTCTGGATTTCTGCTTGGCCACCGATTCTTCATAACGAGTAATTTTCGCATAAAATTTAATAACAGTCTTCTCCTTCTGAGCAGACTCCACATAAAGAGGGTGTTGCGGAATATGGTGTTGTATAGCCCTCAACTCAACCTTAAGCACACTCCACTTGAGCAAGGATATTTTCAAATCTTTCCTTCTTTCATGAAATAATTCTAGCTTTTACCTTCTTCAATTTGGTAACAAAAACAAACATGGGATTTCCCCTAATAGGTACTTACCAAACACTCATAATCATCTCCAAAAAATAAGCTTCCTCAGTCATGAAATTAAAGAATTTAAAAGGAGGAGGACCATGGTGACGATTTTCAAAAATAAAAATTATCACATGGGAGAATGATCAGAAATTCCAGCCTCAAGAAAGACAATTTTAGAATCATAAAACCTACTCACCCAATCCAAGTTAACAAGAACCCTATCCAATTTTGACAAAATCCTAGTATCTTCAGTATGACCATTCAACCAAGAATAAAAACATCCAGAATAAGCAAGATCAAATAAGTGGCAATTCTGAGTACAATTCCAAAAATCCAAGTAGTTTTGAGGAGAAAAAGTTCCACCAACCTTCTCATGAGGAAACAAGATAGAATTGAAGTACCCCAACAACATAAAAGGTAATCTAATAGAAGAAGTAAACCACTGCACATCATCCCACAATTGCTGCCTAACAACTGCATCATTACTTCCATAGACAAAGCCAACTACAAACTTTAAATTCATATTAGGAAGAACTTCAACAAATAAAACTTGATCAGAAGAAAAAAGAACAGAAATATTAACCTACACAGGGTTCCACCCAACCCAAATCCTTCCAGAATTATTATTGATATAATTATCTACAAACTTCCAGTCAGGCCTAATGGCCCTACTTATTATCTCTTTATTATGGCACTGCACATGAGTCTCAACAATGCCCAAAACAGACAACTTAATTAATACTAATTAAAGATCTAACTTCTACTTGTTTAAGAGGGTCATTAAGCCCTCTTATGTTCCAACATCCTAAGTTAAACATCATTAATTGCTAGAGGTTTTGATTTCCTACCTCTAGCAGGCTTCTTCAAATCTGCACCTATATGATGAATACTCTTAACAATAGCATGAGTCTTCTTTATGTAATATGCTTTAACACTATTACCCCCTAAGACAGAGAAAGAATTCTGGCCTTGATTCTCCAAACTGGGATTCAAATTCTCAGCTGAGGAAGAAGGAATCTCAGATTTCTCACTCTCCTTTACTACATCATTGGTAGTCTTTGTAACGTCCATGAGAACCTCAAAGGCATTGCTGGTAGGAATTACAGTTAAACTTCCTTGGTCACATGTTATGTTACTAAACCCAAGATCAATCCCACTCTCAGTAAAGAGTCTCTTCCTAGCTTCTGGCTCCATCTCCTTAAGTGGGGTAATCATATTAATCAGCAATAACTCTCTGCTCCTCTACTTCTTCATCCATAACCTCCTCAACAATTACATGGTCATGACCTGAGCCAATAAAAACCCCTTTATCCTTCTTATTTGTTTTTACAACCCATTCACTTCTTTGAGCTTTAGGCACAGAGTGCACCTTCTTCTTATCAACCTCAACATGTTGAGCAAAATGACACTTTGAATTCGAATATCCAAATGTATTACATCCATTACACTTGGGTGGTTTCTAAGAACACTCAACTGTAACACTGAAAGCTTCAAATCCATCTATAACCACATGTGTTTGAGGGTGAAAACGGTTTCTGCTGATTTCGGTAATTTCACGTGTGTGGGTTAGAAATGGGTCTAAACCCTAAACAATGTACTGCACGGGAGTACTTTTGATTCGAGAGATCAATCTGTACAAATACGGCCTAAACCAAGAAATGGCCGTTCCAGACTTGCTTCGGTCACAAAGTGAAGGAGAAGGGTTAGTCTTGGTGAGGGAAGCGAAGAAAGTGTTGAGACCAGAATAGTTGATTCTGAAGGTGTGGATGTTTTACGAATCGTATCAGAAAATTGTACTGGCAAGCTGAATGAAAAGCTGTCAGGTGATTTCTGAATGTAGTATCGTTCTCCTGACCAAAAACTTCTTGTTTGGTGGAAATAGGTGAGACCTATTTATACCAGTCGCAACAAAACGTACCCTGGTCTTGTAGGAAGTGGAAAAGATCGAGTGGTGGAAGAAGAGAGTAACGGCTAACTCCTGGAATTGATGTGTCCATAATGAAGGATACGTTTCACCATTACTTCTTGCCATTACTAACCGCCCGCTTTATGACACTTTCTTGTAACCGGCGTATCGCACGCCGCAGACCAATACCCTGATGAGCATCCCCCAGTTTGTGACATGTTTGATGTCTCGAGTGTTTTCTGTGGAAAAAATGTAGCACTTTGCTACGTTTGGTGAGCCAAAATCAAGAGACTTGCCGTAGGAGAATATCATGTGATGCTATTAGGCTTGTCATGACTGGTCGTCTGAAACTTGCCACCAGTTTGCCAGTTCAGTGGTGAACTTGAATGGCTGAGATTGCATCTCATGAGGAAGGGTAGCCGTTGATTATGGTTGCCTTCTGTTGGCGCCTGATGGTGGGCCCGGGAAAGCGTGAAAATTAAGCGTAATAAAAACGCGGGCCTACAGTAATACCGCAAGTGCACGGTCGTCAGTTGTAGCTCGTGCAAGTACGGGTCGATCCACAGAGACTGGGTGTGTTTGGAGTGTTTAGCTATTTGGGCTCTAAATTTGCTTTGGGCTTAGTTTTGTTTGTAATGATGAAGTGCTTTAGGCCTTGGGCCTTTGAATTGAACTGAGCCTTGGACTCAGTTGGTCTTGAAATGAATTGAACTGGGCCTTAATAATGAACTTGGGCTTTGGTCTTAAACTTAGGCTTGGGGCTCAGTGGACTACAGATGGACTGAACTGAGCCTTGGGCTCCCTAACAGTGATCTGGGCTTTTGCTTCACCCTAGCAATGAGCTGGGCTTTTGGGCTTTGTTCCTGGGCTTAGCTTTTGACCTGAGAGTAACTAGGCCTTTGGAGTTAACTGTGGACTGAACTGGGCTTGTGCTGTGAGCCAAACTCAGTTGCAGCAGCAGCAGTGGCTGTAGCACAGGACAAGAGAAGCAAGCTGGAGCAGCAGCAGGAGAAGTTGAAGTAGCAGGAGCAAAGACAATGCAATAAATAAAATGTAAAGAAGCAAAGACAATGAAGTAAAGAAGACTAACAAAATAGCAAAGAAAACAAAACAAAGAACATCAATGACAGTGGAGGAAAACAAAAGTAACAAGGAAACAATGGAGGAAATGGAACAAACCAAGGCTTTTTCAGCCAAGGGCAGGGGAGATGGTGAAGGTGAAATGGTGAAGGTGAGCCTATGCAAGGCCAAGGGAAGAATACAGGCATACAAATAGAATGGGAAGAGAATTAGCTTGCTATGAGCACTAATTTCTCCCAATGCTCAATCAACACAATGCATCCTAAGCACACAAAAATGGAATGGCAAGATAATCAGCTTGCTATGAGCACTGATTTCTTCCATTACTCAATCAATTCAGTGCTTCAAAGGCTTCTAGCCTAGCATTAACAGGAACATAACAGGAACATTATCAAAGGAACTTATCAACACAATGCATCAAAACAAGCACATTAACAGGATCATCAACAGGATATGAAAACAAGCACATTAACAGGAACATAAACATGAAATTAAAACAAGCACATTAACAGGAGCATAACAAACATTTAAACTACTAAACAGGGAATGTAAAACAGGGAAAGAAACTAAAATTGAACAGAAATGAACATGAACAGAAATGAACAGAAATGAAATTGAAATTGAAATAAAATTGAACTAAAATTAACAGAACTAAGTTCTGGACACTGGCTAGTCCAGCATAAAGTTTTACAACAACACCCACAAGGCTATTTATACCCACAGACACAATTAGGGTTCTACCAAAAAAAATTCCCAAATTAACAGTAGACTAGGGTTTGATTTTTTTACCTAATTTGATGTAGCAACATCAAATTAAACTCGACCCATTCTTCCTCTGACTCTCCTGGTGCCTTTCCCATACCTTGATTTCTTTTCTAGCTTCACCTAATTCTCTACCATGTCTATCAATGCTTTTTCTCTATTTTCAAAACCCTAGACTAGGGGAAAACAGTGAAAAGAAGTGAGAGGCATGTTAGAGTGATAAGGGTTTCGGTGGTTGAGCAGGTGGAGAGTTGGTGGTAGCGGATATGGAGGTGACAGAGGTGGAGAAGGTGGTGGTGTACGGTGGCGGACGTGGGTTTTCTGCAGAGGAATGGGGGAGAAGAGGGAGGAGAGATCGATATTTTTAGGGATAGGGTCTGTTTGGCTTGAGGTCTAGGGTGTTCGACACTTGGGTGTGAGGCAAGTGTAGAGAGTTTGATGCACAGCAAGACTAAGCCGTGAGATGTGGATCTGGTAGGTAGATCGGACGGTGATGCGGAGGCAAGCGAGGAGCGACCGTCGGATGAAGGGATACAACGAAACGAACGGTGCTAGATTAGGTTAGGTGCTGTAGTGTAAGGCGGAGATATCAAACTTTGATGAACAACAAGGGAGCAACCGTTGGATTCAACTACCATCTAATCTGAAGGCTTGGAATTTCAGCGCTGTGGTGCTTGGCAGAGACTTCAGATTTTGATGCTCTATGAAGGAGCGACCGTCGGATGCTTCTGAGAACTGATCTGATGGCTGAGAACGGAGGCGTTTTTGTGTGTAGAAAATGAGGTTGTGCGCACCATTCTTCGCGGCTTCCTTGCGTGATTTCTTCCGGCTTTTCACTACTTTTCTTCTCTTTTTGCTCCGCAAGTCATCCAGACTTTATTTATTACCTAAAAATGAAAAATTAATTAATAAAAATATTTATTCTTGAAAACAATGAAAATACAGAATATGGGATAAAATGTAGAATTAATGCATAAAAGATGAGTTAAATGCCAACAAAAAGGGATAAATATATACAATATTTGGCACTCATCACCTGATAATGGCATAGTGGCGCTCTGAGCGCGCGCCAGTGACATTGCGGCATGGCCGGGATTTTTTGCCTTGACCAAATAAGGGTTTGACACTGTGGCCGAAATTTTGGTTTTGGCACTGTGGCCGAAATTAGGGTTTGGCACGTTCGGTCATGCCGATTGGCATGGCATGTGCGTCTAGCCTGTTTGGCATGCCGTTAGCATGTGGGCATGGTTTTGGGAAACCAACTTTAGTAGGGCAATTTTTCTGGTTTTGCGCCCGATAATCTGTGGCGGGTCACTTGCTTGGTTGCTTTGAGCATAATTTCGACCAGTGCGGTCTAATTGTACTGGTAGGGAGCAAAAACCCTAATTTCTGCAAATTAGTCAGGTTCATGAGCCTTTTGTGAGTTATCACAATAATTGGCTGGATTTTGTATGCTGCCACAAAAATCCTTGTTTACAGAATGCAGCATGCTTTCCGTCTGAGCATTTTGTGCAATGACCTTAACTTTGGTACTTGGAGGTTCATGCTACTCTGCTATGAGCGAACATAAATCCGTCATGCCATACCGATGTTAAGGGTTCTGCTGGGGATCATAGCACAAGAAAAATACTCAGCAGTTTCCGGCATTTGTGAGTAATGCAGCTGGGAGCTTATACACTCATTAGGCTCTATACTAGTGAACAATTCATCTAGGATCTTGATTCTTGTATTGGCGAGGTGCCGAAATTTACAGGTCACCTGGGATGGTTGCTACATGTCCAATATGGATAAATTTCATGTAAATATATTGAACCGGTTCAATAGGTGTGCCAGTGGAAAGGTTGACACTCATGGCTCCGCTTCCTTACGGAGTGACGTCACATCAGATGTAAGGTTTTACAATTTTCACCCTAAGTTAAAAAACACCATCAACAACAGGAATCTCACTAGGAAAATCACAAGAAGTATCTATGTTCACACACACTCTATCAAAATTCATTCTAGACCTCTCAAGATTCTTCCTATCAATCATTAAAGGAATTCCTAAATAACTAGCAATGATGCTAATCCCCTTCTGATTCCACATGAACATAGGAATTTTCTTGAGGGTAAACCACACTGGAATAGTTTTCAAACCCTCTATCATTTTCTCCACCATAGGAGACCAAGGATGAATCGTAAACAATCTACCAACAATATAAACATGTCCCTGCTCAAGAACTTCTTGTCTATCGTCATCAGAATTAAACTCAAATACAAATGTAGAATCACTGTGTAAAGTCATATGGACTTCACCCTTCAAACGCCATATCCTATTCAACGAATTCTTCACAAAATAGAAAGGTAATCGACGACCAACAAAAGCACCCACAACCAATTTCTCAAATTATTTAATATCCTCTGAAAAATCAGAAAGAGAAGCAACAGAAGCCTTCTTAACATTGAAGATTTGTGAAGCACGATAAGAAATAGTCTATTCCTTTCTCATCGATTGACCATTCCTAGCCTTAGAAGCCATCTCAGCCCATGAATTTGAAGTCGATCCAGAGTTTGATCGAAACGGAGAAACCCTAGATTGATCCTCCTTCCCACCCAAAAGAGGTGGAAACTCCTCCATAACACCCTTTTGTGCCACAATATTTGAATTCACTCCCTGAGCAGATCCCTAAACCACCATGGGAGATGATAGAAGAGGGTTAAACCCTTTACTGAACGAACCAGCAACACCACCTGGTGGTGGTGCCATGAAAACCGTCAAGACTCTGAGAAGAATATAAAGTCAAACTCCAAATCGCCTCAGTCAAAAGGAGACGTCCAGAGTCTTCACGACACTTTTTTTTTAATATGGTGATATTATTACATCTAGTGTGAAAATGGCACCAAGAATAGATCGAAAATATAGCGCTGGAGTACTCCACAACAAAAATTATTTTCGCTCTTACTCTCTCTAATAAAAATCCACTAAAACCACGCAGTTGAAAAAGAATATCAAATTCCTTTCTTGTTGTACGTAGAACGGAATTCTCCTTTTACGCAAAGAAACACAAATTCTCTTAAGTGATTTAGTATAATGTCTAATTGTTGATGCGTTCTTTTCTTAACTTAGGGAGAAAACTGTAAAGGTCTGTCTACCTGAACTGGCATCAGCAGCAGTAGACCTTGACATGTCTATATTCCGTAAGGAATTTAAGAGATATAAGAAAATTGGGGAGAGCCTATGCCTCTCTTCTTGTATACATATAACTATGTTTATGAGCTTTGCCTGGCTGAACTCAATATATATATATATATATATATACGTATAACAGTATTCACTACATAATGAAGTGCCTACATATGTAAAATTATTAGAACAGTATTGGTGCATGTTGCAATAATCCCAGGTTTCTAATATTTTATCATGAAAACTCAAGCTCATAGATGATTGCTCACTAGTATAAATCCGACTGAGTACTTATTTAATGTTATGTTCTCAGCTGAGCTCTTAATACTGACCTGATATCCATGTTCATTCTTAACTGAGTAACATGGATTCAATGAAGTGTCTAAACTAAGATATGAATAAAAGGTACCTGATCAAAAGAACCGCAAGCTTTGCCAACAAGACCAGGTAGCCATCACGCTACTCACAAGAGTATTTAATGATTTTGCGCAAACGTGCAAAATTCAATTAATGTACTCAATTTTGTGTCAATGCACAAACTTCAGTTATTTGAACAATTTTGTGTCAACACACAAAATTTAGTTATTTTCTCCCTAAAATTAGAGCAAGCACGATATCTCGATTCCTATTGGTCGAGACTCAGTCTAGGAAAGCTAGGAATTAATGCATTATGAGGCTCGTGGGTACAAAACCCTAAAAAGGAAACTGGAAATAAAAGAAAACCGTGACTGACTAAGTGAGTCATGGGAGGGGCTCGACTGCGCCACTTGTACGACCAATCAAACATGCTTCGCGCCTCATATGGCCTTCCGAGCATGCCCCATATTAGTTGCCTCACACCCTTCTCTTTTATCGACCAATCACATCACTCCTAGCCAACATGCTCCGCTCCAAAGTAGGCTAGTCGAACTGCTTTAATTTTATTACGTCCAATTCATTCGCAAAGCGATCACAACCATCCAACTTGGCCGGTAAATTTAGATGACCTAACGCCTTCTACTCTCGGCCAATCAGGTGCCACAACGACTACGTGTTGCTCATTTGTTCTACTGACCAATAAGGTTGCTCGTATCCTACGTGCTCCGCTTCCAATGGTCAACCAAAGTAGGCTAGTCGATCTCCCTATTTATATTAAGAATCAAATATTGTCCGACCAACTCAGTCACAAAACGATCACGACCATCCAACTTGGCCGACCGATTCAACTAGCTTAGTTGTTTCTATACTCGATCGAGCAAGCTCCATGGTGACCACCTGTCACCCTTCTATTATTTCGGCCAATCAGAATGCTTGTAGCCTACATGCTTCGCTCCCAATAGCTATCCAAAGTAGGCTAGTCGAGCGGCCCTAAAAATCCCATTAAAATTGAATTAACCGCCCATGTTAATCGCGGATTGATCTCGACCAGTACTCAACTTAGCTAGATGATTTGACCGGTTTAGACTCGATGTTGGTCGACCAATGAGGTGCCGTGACCACTATCGATCATCCCTCTCCTAGATGGAACGATAACATCGTCCACGACTTGCTTGTACAGTTCCCGACAACCATTCAAAGAGGGCCGGTCGAGCTTCCCTAAAGTTTGTTAATTACACATGCGACTTTCCATGTGAGTCGCATGTTCCAAACACTTTTAAATGTCGATTAAGACTTTCATGACTGATTCAGGTAGGCTCTACTGTTGATGGATGAAGACGATTTGTTGGTTTTTGAGGAAAAGTGGAGAGACGAGCAATTCCTCGATCGAGCAAATTGCACATACATTTAACAAACAGATGCACTGCACGGGAGTGATTTGAGTTCAAGAGATCAATCTGTATGACTCCGGCCTAAACCAGCACAATGCCATTGCATAGTCAATTAGGTCATAAAGAGGGATGAGGGTCGATTTTTAGGAAGGAAGCTGCGATGTATGAGATCAATGATTATTGAAAAATGGTGTATGTGTTGTAGAGTTCTGCAAGTTTAGTGAACTGCTGAATTCAGATAATATAAGTTCTGATAACTTGAGTTGTTGTTGTTCAAGCGTGGATTGATGAACTTATTTATATTGCAGAAATAGTAAACACATTGATCTCCAGTAAGTGTTACGGTTGTAGAGGAGTGAAAGAGTGAGAAAGTGGGAAATCGTGGTTAAACCGGTTCTACGTGCATGGAAGAATTGGTTGATTGTCCATCCACTACTTTTCTAACTCCTTCAACTGATTGCACGTCTTACTCACATTTCTCATCGTAGGTGTACACACGTGCCGTAGGCCGCCAGACCAAAACCCTACTGAATATCCCCCCATGTGACATGATTGATGTCTCATGAATGTGGAGTTTGCAAGGTAGACGTGTATTTAATTGGTCAATTGTTGATTTGACTAGACCACGAGTCTTAGCCTTGATGATTCGACCATAACAGATGAATGTGATGTGCTTTGAGACTCATGAATTGAGCATGATGTCTTCCGGGACAGAATAATGCACAGACGTTGGGTCTTGATGAATTGTGATATATCATATTACCAGTTGAGGTAATAATGATTTTCTGATAATTTGGATCTACGCGCGTCAGATGAGATTGCTCGATCATGGACTTATTATGGTATGTCGAGCATTCGACAGGAAATCAGTGGTTGCTGAGTTCTGAGTTATCTAGGGTGCTCATTCCTGATCTACTATGTCATGATATGTTGAATAACAAAGGATTAAAATATTCGTGAATATTAGACAATCGAACGTCCAATTGGGTAACATTCAATGAAGTATTGGAAGATCGTCCAAGTTGATGGCCATCCAATGAGGGTGCTCTCATACGGTTGAGCAATCAAAAATGTTGGTAGCAGGACCGAAAATTAATTATGAATATTGATTGCTGGATCAATATAAAAGTTTTCAACATTTATTAAATTATCGTAAATTCGAAACCCTAATTTTAGAGAACCCTGGATGGAGAGTCGTCCAATGTGGGTCAAGAAATATCGACCAACCAATGGGAATGAGAGTCGGCCATTGGTGGAGAACGGACGTACGAGCGTGCGGAGGAATGTCCATGAATGATAATTCCATAATTATGAAAAGATATGAATTATTACTAAAATAATAATGGAGAGACGTGGGACCGACCGGTCATGATGGACAAGGGGTCGGACAGGTCCGGTCATGGTGGTGCACGGGCCACCATGTCCCTCGCGTGTCCATTCCTGAAAATCTCAGGTATTTTGTTGGCCGTTTGAGCGATATTTTGGATTTTCAGAAGAGTTTGATCTTGACTGAAACTCTCAATTTTGCATGAATGAGCAAGTAGGACTTTGCTCGCACGTCCAAAATTTTAAGAATATTAAAATAATAATATTTTAATATTTGTCGTGAGAAGCCTGGACGGTCGTGGGGCCATTTGACTTTTTTTTTTCTTTTATGGAGATTTGAGCAATATTTGACAAATATGGAAACCAAGAGTTTGCTCGAACGTGGGAGTTTCAAGAGATGTGGGAGAAATAATAATAATAAGAAAAAAGAAAAGTGAGAGGCATGGGACCGTCCATGACCAGCGCATTGCCTGACGGCCGGTAGGCCCCGTCCTGTGCGCATGTTATTCTTTTTCTTTTATTATTATTTTGCTTCCCTTTTTAATTTTGCATAGGTCTCCATATATCCTCGTGCGTGCGTCCAATATTTTATTTTAAAATATTTTGCCCATCTTGTTGCTAGGCTTCCTACTACCGACTTTGTAACAAATCTCTTTTTTCTTTTCAATATAATATAAAATGCCTCTCTCAGTGCTGGTTATTTTTAAAATAATGTTATTTTAATATTATTGATAAAAGAAAATCTAATAGTCGTGGGACTAGGTCTTTGGAGAGTTGAGAAATATTTGGAAAAATATGGAAAACCAAGAGTTTTCTCGAACGAGGGAGTTTCAATAGATGAGGGAAATCATAATAATAGTAGAACAAGGAATTGGAGAGGCGTGGGACCGGCCAAGGCCGTGGCATGGACAGCCGGTCGGTGGGCCCGGTCACGTGATGCCTCTTTCATATTTTTTATTATTATTCCTTAGTTCTTCATATTTTCTCGTTCGTCCATATTTTTGGATGCTCATTTGTACATATTTTTGGGTGCTCGTTCGTGCATTATTGCTAAGTACACTCGCACCATTTTCTCGGGCCTTACGGGGTGGTGGCCCAAATGCCAGAAAGTTGAATATTTATTACTAATCCATGAAATTCTGCTGGCAAAAGCCGTGAATTGAAGTAATGAAATATTGCAGTAAAAATAGAATATTTTCTAGGAATTCAATTGGTGAATACTGCACTAGAATTAATTAATTGATGGCTCTATACTAGCAGTCAATCTGTCTAGGAGCGTTATATTTATTCGAGAATCGAGGTATGAAGTAGTAGAAGCACCATACTCGTTCTGAATGTTTATTCTGCATAGTCAGGTAACATCGCGACATCCTGAAGACGTTATTGCTCTATACTAGTGTTCAATCCATCTAGGACCCGTCCAATCATTCTCGATTCTATACATAAGTCAATACTGAAATTGTTCAGTATTGATGAAATATAAAAAATATCGAAATCTCAGTTGAGAGGCTTTAATAATTGTATATTTATGCGTGCTCTCAAAGGCTAAACACTCAGTTAGAGATTATCGTAGCATGAGCTTTCATGCTTAAATTCTGAAATATGAATTTCACATACTTGTCTGATTGCTGGATCAGAAATATGAAAAATTATTATTTTATGATTTTATCCTTCGTCAAAAATCCACCATCAACATCTACACAACGACGCTTTACATGCGTCGAATATTTTTGAGTTGGTTGCTTGTAAACGATGCTTCACATGTATCGTTCTATATTTGACATACTTGCTTGCAAACGATATTTTTAAGATATCAGTTAAATAAATAATTTAATTATTTATTTATTTAACGTAAAGCAGCATGTGCTATTTTTTTGAAAACTACTCACGGCAGGTCCCATTTTTCTGACTTGACTTGTCAGTTATGACCACCTGCAGCCCAGCTTGCGCATGATTGGTCGAAATACTTCTCTACTTGTAGGCCTTACATACAAGGACCGCGACACATGCTAGGTTACTGGGATAATCACGTAATTATTCCTCCACCCCTCATGACCACTTCTCACATGACATGATGGTGGGCCCATCACTAGTTGTGACACGACTTTCTCCCATGTCATATTGATTTCACAATATATAAAGCCTAGTCATGCAGGTAAGCTTTAACCTTGCAGGTGTGCCTTAGTCATGCAAGTGACCTGGATATGCAAGTCACAACTAAGTGTTATTTTCTACCAAAATACTCGAGACATCAAACATGTCACAAATTTGGGGGTGGGGGGATGTTCATCATGGTATTTTTCTGAAGGCCTACAACATGTGGTGTGTAACACACCCATCATGAGAAAGTAACACTAAGAGAGGACAGTTAACGAATAGAGGATAAGTGGGTGCACAACCTTCCAGTCCTACCTTCACAACAGGGACACAATTTCTGTAACTTTCACACGATCTCCAATTATTCACTACTCCACAACCTCCTCTTACTACAATATCAAGGTGTTCACTATGAGTTATTATAAAATAGATTTCAGTCTATTAAATAGACAACTAACACAAGCATCCAGAAAACCATAGAGAAGACACAACTTATATTTTACAAGCAAGTTCCACATTCTGATACAAGTCATAAAAAAATCACACCTTGTAAAGCATGTCTCTCTGAATTGTATAAATTGATCTCTCGAATCTAAATTACTTATGTGCAGTACATTCGTTTAGGGTCTAGACTCGTTTCTCATTAACCTACCCACTTATACTCTTTTCTCCAGAATCAGTTTTTACCCTACTACACCAACATAGAAGAACGTACGGTGGTGCAAATGTATGTTTTATAATTGAAAATGCGGGGGTACAAAAATAAACCACCAACTTTTTTCGTAGGCAATCTGTATGGAAAAATTTAACACAATCCCGAGAGTTCAACTTCTCAATCAAGGAGTAATGCCAAGAGTTATATCTCTATCTCTCACAATCAGAAAGTTTTCAGAGACTAGTACGTGAACCTGATTTACGTGTGAGAGTACTTGGGTGATTCCAAAAATCAATTTCCCAAGTAATCAATCAAGTCGTATCTAACAAACGAGGTGACGTATCTACTATGATTGATTCACATACAACCTGTGATATTTCAATTATAAAGATAAACAATGTAATGCAGAAAAGAAATAACACAGACACCAGAAATTTTGTTAACGAGGAAACTGCAAATGCATTAAAACCACGGGACGTAGTCCATATTGAACACCAAACTGTATTAAGCCGCTACAGACACTAGAATGTAGTTGAGACCGAATTAAACCCATGTACCAATTAACTTCGAACTGGAATGTAATTGAGACCGAATTAAACCCTCCCAGTAATTCAGTTACAGTCGCGTTCCTTATGCCTCTTGAATCCTAGAAGGACTTTGCACAATTGATTCTCTTAGCTGACGTTGCACCAACTAAGAGTTCCTTTAACTCAATTGAAGACTTTAAACCAATCTGCCTCCCATAGATAGCATATATATATATGTGATCTCCCTTTTGATCGTAGATCAAGGTAATGGAAATAGATAACAATATACAAAGTCTAGCAAACTCAAAATCCGGACTTGTGCAACCCGAAGTGCAACCTAGATTATTATTCACCTCACAAGTATAAAACTTTTGGAATCAACAAAATCTAAAACGAACAAAACTTTGATGATTACTATCTATCTTGATCAAGTGACCAGCTCAACAAACGATCAAGATCAGGATAATCGAGCTATCTGATAAACAATAGCTGGAACTGGCTTCATGAATCCTTATGAATTCTTTGTACTCGCTAAACCCTAAAAGGGTTTTTGGAGATGATGACTCTAGTTATAACTAGGCACACCAAAAAGTAGTGTAGAGATTCAGAGATCCCAATTGTTTGAGGTTCCCCTTATATAGACATTCAAAGCATAGGTTGCTTTAGGTTTAAGCTAAGATAGCTTTGGAACCAAGCAAATAATATCCAGTGTTAGATGGATCTTTGAATCTAATTTACGTAATCAAGATATACACTCTGGTTATGATGAACCATAAACGAACCGTGTATAAGGCCACGCTCATGAATGGTAAGCCAGAGCTATGCAACTGAACTGTAAGCTTGAGCATTTACATAAATACTTAAGACTTAACTTGAAACACAATCAAGTGATCAAATATGTCTATGGTGTTTTATAAATATAAATAGAGATTATTTAAATGCTAATTATCTAGGAGAAATAATTTTTATGTGCATAAGAATTTAATCGACATGGTAAGTAGGCGTACAAAGTACAAGTACTTTACCTGTTTGTGAACAGTTATGTCATGGTACGTGTACCTGTATGTATACTTTATAACATAGCCGAGTTACGGAGTTCACATAACTTTTTTAGTACATGTACCGGTATGTAAACTATTTAAACATAATTGAGTTCTGGAGTTAACACAGAACTTTTTTGGTATGTGTACTAGTATAGATACTACTTAAACATAACCAAGTTCCGGAGTCCATAAAACTTTTCTGGTATGTGTACCGGTATGGATACCAAACCGGTTCAGTAACAAAAAGTTCCTTTCTAGCACGCGTACTGGTTTATCCAGATTCACGAGTTCACAGACTTTTAAAGGCGTGTATACTAATATGCGTACCATAAATCTATTTATCGACATATATCTACTCTGCTACGTGTACTGAGTACATGTATTACGGTTTCATACTTATAATAGAAACTGATATGTACACTCTCATATATCTGAATTTGTAGTAGTTCTATATATTTCTCTGTAAACAGATTCGAAACATTCCCGAATAACATCAATATCACATATCACTGTTCCAACATATTTTCGAATGATAATCTTGAATCATAATTTTTGATTGCCAACAATAAATTGTACTTAACCGAAATTCATCAAGTATGAAATGTTCATTAAGCTTAGTCATATTTTGAGGATTAATTATAAAAAGAGTCTTGATTTGAAATTCTTGATATGCTTACGATAGTCTAATTAGTTACGCGTTAATGTCTCAAAGATAAAAAGGTGAATATAACTTGAGAAATAGGTGGTTCAGTCTTTAGTTACCTTTTTTTGAAGAAGTTATCCAAAATCTTCGGTTGATCTTCGTCTTCAAACGGTAGAACGAAATGATGACTGCCGTGATATCCGTTTCTCAACTACATTTTCTATCCTAATCTGAGACTTAACTAATTGTAGACTAGAAATCAATATATAGTTTTGACAACTAAATTTCACAACAAGCTTGAGATAACAACACTTGTGAGCTCGACCAAGCAATGCTCTAACAATCTCCCCGTTTGTCAATTTTAGTGACAAAACTATCAATACATATGGATAAAAAATAAATCTTCAAAAACTCCTCGAATCCATCATGCCTTGATTTCCTTGGTTTCTTCAACTCCTTGAAATCTTTGTTATTTAAAGTTACAATGATTTTGAATGTGTTCAACTCAGCATCGTTGTTGCTGAAGATCCGTATCCATAGCTATAGCAACTTTTGAAAACAAATATTCTCAATCGTCGTCATACGAAAAACATAGTATTATTATCTTCCCCAAAGCTCAATTGTATTCCAACTTTGAAGTAATACTACGATGACATTTTTCTCCCTCTTAATCAATACTTACATCTTTTGCATAATAGGTGAAACCTATAGATTATTGATTCACTCCCCCTTACATTTTTTTTATTCTGAATCACATTTGATTTAATTAATAGAGAAGAGATGTTTATGAATTACAGGACCTCAACAAAAAATAAAGAAGAGACAACTACATAGGATTTTAAGATAATTTGAACAATGAAATCAACAAAACCTGTAATATTCTCCATTTGGCATTTCAATTCTAGCCAGGAAATTTGGTCTGCCATAGTTTATTTGTCTTTGACCTGCAGCCAGTTGAGCACCTTTTTTTGCAGTTGTATCTGCAGAAAAATTAACTTCTCTGAAACAGTGGCAGAATCTTATTGAATGGAGTTTTTCACAGCCTTCTGCCATCTTATTTTAATGAACCAGGGCATCTTATTTCCAGCAAATTCAGATATTACTATCTGTGAATCTGAGTTAATAATTATATCCTGTAGTTTCCAATCAACTGCAAGCTCAACTACACATATTATTGCATACACTTCAGCTATGTAGTTGGTTGGAATACCTAGTCCTCCTGTGAGAGTCCCAAGCACCTGACACAGGTGATCTCTGATCACTACTCCAAAACCAGCAACTCCTGGGTTACCAAATGATGCTCCATCATAGCAAAACATAACAACTCCAGCATTTGGTGGTACCCAGTAACAAGGCTTTATACTTTTAAGTTTAATTCTTCTTGGACGCAAATTAAAAAAGAGAATTACCTGGTCATCATAGTCCTGGTTCCACTTATTACTTTTGATTCTGAGACCACCTTCAAAAACAGTTTTCTTGATTCTTCATTTAAAACTTTGAACATTTAGACTAACTTGCTCAAATAGTTTTTTATTTTTTTTAAAACCATAGGTCTCTTATAATAGAGCTGGCTGCAATAATCCAACACTCTTTAACCAGTGGACTCTTGTTTTTTGCATTATTCCACACATCTTTAAAGGATTTTGGAATCTTGAATTTTAAAATAGAACACATCCAACACCAAATCTCAATAATGAATTTGCACTCCCACAAGAGATGATGCATACTATCGTGAGATTTTTCACAAATGCAGCATCTTGAAGCCATCTCATAACCCTTTCCAATCATTACAGAGTCATCAACATAAATCCCATGAACTATTTTCCATAAATTGCTTGCAATATTTGGATGTAGATATGAGTTCCATATGTATCTATAACAATGCAAAATAGGTTCTTTATTTCTCAGGATATTAATTGCTGAATAAGTGGTAAATGTACCTTTGAGATCTCCCTTCCAGATTAAGCAATCATGATCCACTCCTATTCCTGGTAAAGTATATGATGAGAGTACTTGCTGGAGTTCTATAGGAATGTTCCACTCTCTTTCACAGATAATTTCAGCCACCTTCATATTTATATCCTCTTTGACATAATCAGTATATCCAACATTATCAATAATAGGAGTGTCACTAATCCAGGAGTCAAACCAAAGTGATACTTTCTGACCATCACCTAGCTAAGCACCATCTTATATTTTCTTTTAAGTGATTCCATGCCCATTTTAAGCCTGGCCAAACTGATGATAATTTCCAGTTGGACTTCCATTGATTCTGTGTATCTTAAAACTTAGCTTTGATGAATAAAGCCCATTCTTCACCAGAATTGATGATTCTCCACAACATTTTCATAAGCAGTGCTTTGTTGAATCTGTGTGCTTCCAATTCAAATCAAAGTTAAATGCATATTACATAGTAAGGATATTTAGAGTTTGGGTCTCAACTTTGTGACTAGCTTTGAGTTTGTGTCCTAGGAAAATTTTAATTAGAGTTTGGGTCTCAGGACCATAATTGACCGTCTTGACATTTATAGATAGTGATAAACTCCACATTCTCCAGCCTTTGAATTCCTAAACCCCCTTCACTATAAGGACAACATACTTTCTTCCATGATAATATTGTATACTTCCTAGTTTCTCCATCACCAGACCACAAAAAATTTCTAATGATTCTTTCACAAGTCTTGGTTACAGAGGCATGCCACTTGTATGCTGACATGTTGTAAATTGGTACACTGCAAAGCACTGATTTTGTTAGCACAAGCCTGTCATGGAAGGATATCAATTTTCCTTTCCAAGTAGCAAGTTTCTTTTGCATTAGTTTTATTATTGGCCATATTATTGATATTTTAACCCTTCCTACATGTAAAATGACTCCCAAATACTTTCCAGGCAAGATACTTAACTCCATTTGGACCCATTCCTTAATTTATAACTTCCTTGCTTCAGTTATTCCATCAATAAAGAGTTTGCTTTTACTTTTATTTATCAATTTCCCTGAGTTAAGTTGGTAATTCTCCAAAAGCTTCATTAAGTTCTCAATACTCTTCTTTGCACCATTGCAGAAAATAAACACATCATCTGCAAAATATATATGTAAAGGATGAATACCATTCCCGATCACCATTGGAGTTATCTTGCCTTCAGCCACCATTTTTGATAAATTTCTCCTAAGAACATCTTCCATGAGTACAAAAAGAGTTGGAGATAAGGGATCACCATGTCTTAGCCCCCTACCAACTGAGAAGAAACCATTAGGGCCTCCATTTATCATTATTTATATTTTAGCAGATTCAAATAAAGTACAGAGCCACTTGCACCAAGAGTCTGAGAAACCATACTTAAGCAGAACTTGACATAAGAATTTCCAGCTAACAGAGTCATAAGCCTGAGATATATCCAGTTTAAGTCCAATATTACCAAATCTTCTTTTTTTCTTCATTTCATTTACCATTTCAGAAGCAATAACAATTTGATCTTGTATGCTTCTCCCCTTTGATGTAAGCTTCTTGTTGAGGAGAGATGAGCTTATGCATAAGATTAGATAATCTTGTTGTATTGATCTTAGTGAAGATTTTAAACCTTACATTGCTAAGACCAATTGGTCTGAATTGGTTGGGAGATATTGCACCTTCTACCTTTGGAAGTAAAACTAGAAAATTAGAGTTTAAGCCTTTTGGGATGAATCTTATTCTCCAGCAAAATTGCACTGCATTCACAACATCCTCCTGAATTATTTTCTAGCAAGCCTTATAGAAACTGCCTGAAAATCCATCTGGACCTGGAGAGCTATCAGGATCCATTTCAAAAAGAGTTTGCTTAATTTCCACTGCTGATGGAAGAGCATCCAACATTGTTTGATCATCTTCAGTAATCACTTTTGGCACCACATCAAGTAATGAATCAGTTATTTATATCTAAATTTCTTCTCAAAATGATTAATAAGCACCTCTGCAATTTTCCCTTGATCTGTAATGATTTCATTATTACTGTCCTCCAATTCACCAATGAAATTTATGGCTTGCCTGATTTTAAGATTTGTATGGAAGAATTTTGTGTTTCCATAACCCTTCTTGAACCATTTGATTCTAGCCTTCATTTTCATTATTGTGCTGAGCTACACCTCTTTTGAATTAAGATTATTTTCAGCTTGAACCAATCTGTCTAACAAAACATTATCAAAAGGATTATTATCAGATAAATGCTTCCTGAACTTGTTTTTATGCTTCTTTGATTTACACATTAATATTACCAAACACTTTCCAATTCCAGTCAACCAAAACTTTTTCGAGCTTCTTTAATTTACTCTAAAACACAAAAGCAGGATCCCCTACTACTTCTTCAGACCAACTTTGATTTACAACTTCCATAAAACAAGGATGATCAATCCATATTTTCTAAAATTTCTGTGGTACATTTTTATGTTTAAGAATGCTTACACAGCCTCCCAAGAGAGGAGATTAATCTGAGGCTATTCTGAAACACAAATGCTTCCCCCCTACATAATGATCCGTAAACCATATATATGTAGTGCGAAACTACTAAATAATCTACCCCACCTCCCCCACCCCCCCATTTGTAAATAAAATCGGAAAAGGTACGAAAATCGTGGGATCGTAATGAATACCACCAAAAGATATTTCAAGTTTTAAGGAAGTTAGAGATACTACATAATTACATGGTTAAAATGTAACTCCTCATATCAACTCTTAGAGCACTGCTCGGTCGAACTCGCAAGCGTTGCTATCTCAAGCTTGTTTGTCAAGTTTAGTTGATCAAAACTATATACTTGATTTCTAGTCTACCTCAGATTAGGATAAAATGTGTAGTTGAGCTTTAGACTTCACAGCGTTCACTAATTGAAGACGAAGATCTAATGAGGAGATTAGAGGAGCTTCATCAATAAAAGGTATGTGGAGACTAAAACTTATCTGTCGCTCAGAAGTTTATCCTATTCTATCTTCTAATGAGACTAAGTCGTATAGCTATATAGACTTTTACATTATACACATTTGATATTTCGAGCTGAATTTATCTCGTTTATCTATTTCTCGAAATATGTGTTGGAAGATTTTTGCTTTAACTATGTTCATCATATTCTTGACGAGTTTAGTTTGAGACAATTTATTTATTGGAAACTAAATATTAAGTCAAAAGATGATCATGTGAAAATTACCTTGAACATCTTACATGATTTATGTGAGACAGTCATTTGATGTTAACTTGGGAAGTTTCGTATTGATCATTCGATCACTTGAAAATTACTTGAAGCTAATAGTATGTGTGAGATTACCATTGTCATCTTCTAAGGATGTTTCAATGATTGAAATGAGAGTTTTGAACAATTACGGATGTCTGGATACAACACGGCATGCATACCTAGTATGCTAACTTTTTTGTAATGATTCAGGTCCGGAAACCTCGTTTACGTACCTAGTATGCGAGCGATTTTACCTGAGAAGGTTCGGGAACCTTGTTTATGTACCTAGTATGCGAACGGTTTTACCTGAGTTGGGTCCGGAACGGCTATTTGCGAATCGAGTTTGCGAACGGCTTGACATGCCAAGGTCCGGAGCAGCTGTTCCCGTACCTAGTTTACTAAAACATTTATGAATTAAGGAATGCAATCTTTGCGAACCGTGGCTTAGTGTTCATGAATTGATTCTTGTATAAGTACTTTGTACGATTACGAATCAATCCGATTTTATTTGTTCATATATATTTCTCTGAGATAGTGAACAATTGAACAAATCTATGTGAAACACAATTAGATTCATTTGATTATATTTCATGATTGATTGATCATCATATTTGATCTTGATATGTTAGATGAATATGGTTAAGATAAAAGTGTTCATATGGCTAACTTTGGTTAACTGTTATTGATCTAACTCAATATACACGTTTAGGTACGGTTACCCATATCTAAACGATGGTATATTTCATTTGTGTGTAACAAGCTAGGACCATCTAACGGTGGAGATTGATTGCTTTATTTTTAAGAAGATTTGCTTGAATCTTAAATCAGGATTTCATCTAACGGTGAATATTGAATGCTTTGTTACTAAGCTATCTTAGCTTTGATTGTAAGCAACCCTGATTTGAAAGGATGTATAAGGGAGAACTCTAGAAACTGGAAAACCTAATCCCGATACTTTCCTGTGTTCTAGTTGCGTACTAGAGTCGATTCTCCTTTAACCTAGGTTTTTCCAAAACCATTATAGGTTAACGACTTGAAGACTTCATTTGGGATTCGTGAAGCCAGATCCAACTATTTTGTTTACAGTTGTGTATTCTTATCTTACTTATTCTATCGTATTGAGTTTTATCTTCTCTAAGATTTACTCGAGATTTATCTCTGATAGGTAAGATATAAAAAGTAATCACAACAGTTATTCGTCTCAGACTCTTGTGATTCCGCAATAACTTTTTCTGTTAATCAGTAGGGTTATTATGAGGTGATTGATATTTCTAGGCTGCTCTTCGGGAGTATAAGAACGGATTATCAATTGGTTCCTGTTCACCTTGATTTATCAAAAGATGGAAGAAAAACCGAATAAAGAATAAACATATATGTGAGAGACATATTTGTGTATAAGTCTTCAACTTTGGGTCGTAGAAACTCTTAGTTGTGCATAATCCAGCGTGATTCTAGAGGAGTAAGGAACGCGACTGTACCTTAATCGATGTGAGACTTGGTTAAGGCTCAACTACATTCCAGTCGGAAGTTAACTTGTAGTAGGCTAGGGACTGTAGCGGCTTAATACAATGTGGTGTATTCACCTCACAAGTATAAATTTTTTGGAATCAACGAAGTCTGAGAGAACAGAACTTTGATGATTACTATCTATCTTGATCAAGTGAACATCTCAATAATCAATCAAGATCATGATACTTGAGCTATTAGATAAACAACAACTGGAACTAGCTTCACGAATCCCTATGAAGTCTTTGTACTCGCTCAACCTTAAAAGGGTTTCTATAGATGACAAGTCTTGTTATAACAAGGACACACCAAAAAGTAGTGTCGGGATTCAGAGATCCCAGTTGTTTTAGGTTCCCCTTATATAGACATTTAAAGTATAGGTTGCTTTAGGTTTAAGCTAAGATAGCTTTGGAACCAAGCAAACAATATCCACCGCTAGATGAATATTTGAATATGATTTACATAATCAAGATATACACTCTGGTTAGGATGAACCGTAAGCGAAACGTTTACAAGACCAAGCCCATGAATGGTTAGCCGGAGCTAGCCAACTGAACTATAAGCTTGAGCATTTACTTAAACACTTAAGACTTAACTCGAAAGACAATCAAGTGATCAAATATGTCAATGGTGTTTTATAAATATAAATATAGAAATGCTAATTATCTTATAGAAATAATTTTATGTGTATAAGAATATAATCAACATGGTAAGTAGGCGTACAAATTACAAGTACTTAACCAGTTCGTGAACAATTATGTCATGGTACGTGTACCGGTATGTATACTTTATAACATAACCGAGCTCCGAAGTTCATAGAAATTTGTAGTACTGTACCGGTATGTAAACCATTTAATATAACTGAGTTCTGGAGTTAACAAAGAACTATTTTGGTATGCGTACTGGTATCGATACCACTTAAACATAACCAAGTTCCGGAGTCCATGAAACTTTTATGGTACGTGTTGGATACCAAACGGTTCCGTAACCAACAATTCCTTTCTAGTACGCGTAGTGGTTTGCGTACTGATCCGGATTCACGAGTTCACAAACTTTTAAATGTATGCATACTAATATGCGTAAGAGATCACCATAAGATGATATCGATCATGAAAATAGTTACCATTTTTGAAAAGATTTTTTTGAACCGAAACTGCCCAAGATCATGCTTCCTCACCAAATAGAACATTGGGGAAGATGTGAGGATGAATTTTTCCAACACAGTTAGTGTGTGTTGGGGTGAGAATTAATCTCACCATAGGTAACTAAAACAACCTAAGGATGATCAATAAACATGGTGGATTGTGTTCTTAGCATATTTTATTCTTTTCCCTTGTTTTTACAGGAATCTACAACTTACTCTTTAGATTCATTCCGATCAAGCTCCGATTTTTTCATGACCTTGCAGAGTTTCTTTATAGTTTATTATTCCATTTGGAATTCTAACAGAAGTTGTCGATGTGGCTATTTCTTCCACAAAAGGAACAAATCATAAGGTCTAAATACTTTGGAGTATATTCCTTGACTTTACAGATTTCTGACAAAGCTGGTTTAGTAGGAACAAACTTATTATTCGAACCGGACTTTCCAATATATATGATACCGCAGAAATTCCCAAAAGTCTTTTGTCAAAAAAGAATAGTCGAAACTTTTCTTGAACTTCTTGAGAGACATTGTAGATCACCTTTTAAGATGTCAATCTCTTTATCTTTTAAAACGATTGTGTCGAAAAGTTTTCTTGTTCTATTTTTGCCTCTTGAGTTTTATCAGATAAATATTTTCTTAAGTTATCAAGTTCCCTTGTTATCTTTTCATTATCTTTAGTCATGATCTCAAGATTAGTCAAACAGTCTCTTAGGAGAAACTTACTAATATGATCGCTGTTAGTTTTGGCGAAAAGTGCATCACAGTTTGATATTCCTTCATAGGTTTCATCCTCGGGAATATCATCCAGGGTAGTGTGATATGCTTTGTCACTTTTATGAGTTCTTTAGCTGGAACAATTTTTGGCCGTATGTCCAAAACCACGACACTTGAAACATTGGATTTCATCATCCTCATTATGATTATTCGACGATGATTTATCAAGTATCTGTCCATCTCTCAATAGTAGATCCTTGAGACGTTGTGTTAAAAGTACAATTGTTGAATCGTGCTCTTCTTCAACAAGCGCCTTTTTATCTTTACAACACTCCTCAGCTCAATTTATGCTTAATTCGTTCGAAGATTGTTTAGCATTATTTGTGGCATTAAATCCAACGTTCCTGTTCTTCATAAAAAATTCTTTATCAAAGTTATTCAACTTTTCTACAAGAGAGATTCGAGAAAGTACATAAAGATCATTGGCTTCCATTATGGCATTTTTCTTAGACTCGTATCTGGATGGTAAGGACTTGGAAATCTTGCATACTATTTTTTTCTTCGAATATAGTATTTCCAAGTAAGAAAGAAACATTGACAATCTCAGAGAGTTTTGCATTAAACTCTTCAAAGGTATCGTTATCATCCATTCTAAGGTATTTCCATTCAGAAGAGAGATATTGAAGTCTAGCTTGTTTTTCTGAACTGTTACCTTCCAAAAACGGTCTTAGGAGTATCCCAAGCTTCCTTGGAAGTTTCACATGTTGACTCACTGCATGTATTATGGCATTCAAACCACCAAAATTCTTCTTTGCAAGAGCTTTTTATTCATTAGTATAGAAGAATAAGCGTTTAAACTCAGTTACAACATATTCCATTTTCAGTCGTTCATACCTTTCTTTGATTAATATCCAAGTATTAAAATGGCGAGATTGAAGAAATGATTTCCACCGGAGATAATTAGAGGCATCAATTCTTGGTGGTACGTTAACTGAATCATCCATTGGATTCAAATCTTATAGGTTGGATCGCACCAAACACAGATTGTTAGATCTTTTCATGTTTTCCCTGATACCAATTAAAAAGATGATGGTACCCAAATACACCACAATATTTTTGTTTCAACCTATAAGTCCGATACCAAGTGTGATCGTCTATGGAAAAAGTCGAGACTATACAAAAACTTGATGTTCACTTGGCAATAGTTACTGTACAAGACTGATTGACTATAGGATCAAATTCAAGTGATTAGGATTATAATACAAGTGTATTTACTTTTAATTATAATAAATAATTAAAATTATGGAAAATAAAAGTAAATAATAGACAAGATTTTGTTAACGAGGAAACCACAAATGTAGAAAAACCCGGGACCTAGTCCAGTTTTGAATACTCTCAGAATTAAGATGCTACACAAAGTACACCTCCAACTTCATATAGTTGAGACCAAGTAAACTACCCCTAGTTACTTATATAGTTACTTCAGTATCCACGCGTCAACGCCAACATATCTTTTCTTGGGTCACACACATGAATCCCAAGACAAAAAATCAATTTTGAGTTGCTTTACCGATGTAAAGTCTTAACCACTCAACTCTTTTTTATCGTATTCCAAATAGTAAAGGAAAATGTATGTTTGGAACCACTCAAATAATCTTTAGTAAAAAATATATGTTGACTTGTAACAAAGGCTCTTCCGTTTAAACAAGTAAACTCCTTTGTTGGGTAAGATCAATCCAAATCAATAACTTAGATTTAGATTCACAACTATCAGATTCAGATATTGAAGAATACCACCAAATGATAGTTGCCGATCTAAACGACTTTATGATTAGATATATCAAAAGATAAACCGTATCTAAGTCAGATCCCAACCGATCAAGATGTGTGCACAAATCACGAGATACAAAAACCAATAAGAAAAGGTCTCCCTGTCTTCAAAATCTTCAATTGCCTTTTTATGTACTTGCACACCACAAACTTAAATCCACTTATGATCGATCACACAAAGAATGGAGTCTGTTAAAAATGGATGATCACAAGTTGTATTTAGATCTTAAAACAGTTCTAAAGATCCCTTCAATACTTTGATCTAGTTTGAGTGACCCTTATGTCAGAAGAGAATGATCTCAAGAATAATCAAACTAGGTGCAATCAAAATTTCAACAACCGTTATTCAATCAAATCAATAATCGAAAACTAAAATAAAAATGCAGTTATCTAGTTTCCCACCAACGGTACTCGTAGAGCTTCTTGATCCCACATAAGCCTTTAAATGAGTGGTCGTAAGATCTTTCACTTAATTAGGGTACTTTACTATACGAATAGACGGCTCCATCAGAAACAATACAAGTGAAGTTTGCCTGGATCTTAGGATAGTTTACGAGAAATGCAAACTCAACTATTTATTTACCAAGGTTATTTGGACAACAAGGAAATTCCAAAACCGAAAATATTTTCAAGATATGCAATAAGTACCTAATTTAGGTTTTCCTATTTCCAACTAATATCCAACTTTTAATTCGAAATCTCTCATTATAAAATATCTAATATTAGTTTAGCACTTAACTAATATAACTTTCCAAGAATTATGTTCTGATTTGCTGGAAAATCAAAAGCATATAATCAAAAACTCTTAATTAAAAGATTCTCAATATTTCGGATTGGGATCAGCTTGAGTATCAAGGAATATCTTTGGACATTAAAAGATATGAATCATACTCATGTCCAAATTGTGCCGACGTCTGGAACTTTCCTAAATAGCAAACCCTAATTCCAAACTTACACAAAACCGTAAAGTAATATGTGAATATGAAGGATCGGTTTTTCTCTTGGGACCGGTTCTACCATGACTCCTGACATATGTTAAGATCGGTTATACCAAGTCTCCAAATATAGGTAGGGATCGGTTCTACCATGACTCCCAACAATAGCTAGGATTGGTACTACCAAGACTTCCAATATAAGTAAGGATTGGTTCTACCATGACTCCTAACACTAGATAGAATCGGTTCTACCATGTATACCAAAATAGGTAAGGATCGGTTCTACCAAGGTTCTCAACTTAAGTCAAGATTGGTTCTACCGCATATACCAAACTAGGTAAAGATCGGTTCTACCATAGCTCTCAACATAAGTCAAGATCGGTTCCACCAAAGTTATTACCTAGGTTCGTATTTGTCATCCAATAGATCTTCAATGAAAACTGGACCAAAACGCTTAATGATTTACTCCCGATTACGAAACAAGTTTCATATACGTATTTCTTTTAAACATATGTAATCATCGTAGTTTTGTAGGATGAAATTACACATATATCCAATACACAATCAAGTAACAAGTTACATAGATTATGTCGATGTAACATTTACGAAGTTTAACAAATAAATGTATACTTCATAATAAAATATTCATCCTTGACACTTTGATCATACTAAAAATGATCAAGTCTAATGCTAGAGTATTAGATATAACCTCGTATGTTATGTTTTAAATCTTAAACCACTTGAAAGTAATGATGGGAACGGAAACAAGTCAAGTCAGTATCACAATACCTTAAGTGGAAGGATGATTTCTTCGTCATAGTCGATACATCTTCACGATCTTCAGGTCTTCAGAGTAATACTTTTATGTCTCAACATTCCTAGACTTTCTGGTCTAACCTAAATGAAGTTGGACTCTATTACATTTAATCAAGAGACTCTAATTGAGTTTTCATACTAAAATATGACAACCAAACTTGACATATCAACGCTTGGTGGGTTCAACCAAGCAATGCTCTAACATTCTATATGAAGGTGTTAGTACCTAAAAATTACTTCCAGGGAAAATAAATGCACTGCCGTGGCACTTTCTTTTTAGGTTTCAAAATAAAAATCGAACATGACAAGCCTAAACCACGATAGTAGTCGTTCCTCCTGCTTTGGTCACGATGGAGAGGAAGATGGGTTGATTTTAGGGGAGGGAAGAAGAAAAGTTCGAGAAATTGACAATGGTATTGAATTGTGTGTCTTGGGTATTAAAAACTAGGAAGAATACAAAGCTTTTTTGGGTATGAAAGCTTGTTATTTTTTTCTGGATAGGCTAAGTAACCTATTTATAGTAGTTTTGAATACGCAGTGCCATTCTCATAAGTTGCGGAGGTCGTGAGTTATGGAGAGATAGAGATGATGAGATAGTGCGAGGTAATTCAGGGAAGTTTCTGAAAATCCCTTTTATAACTCTCCCATTATCTCTCTTAACTGCTGCAACCGTTCCACTACTCTAACTTTTCACATGGGTTGTTGCCATGCAACATGTTTCCGTGGACCGTCAGACCAATACCCCTTGAAGAATCCCCTCATGTGACGTATTTTGATGTTTCTTAGGTTCTTTGGATGAATCATCGATCTCATCCTATTTAGGCTAAATTGTAGCCGTTGATATGCTGTGTGCCTTATAGGCGTGTTAAATTAGAGTTGTTGTGAAAACAACTTAGCCAAAGCCATCCGTGAGATTAGGGCGTTCCTGTACGATGTTGAGGCGTAGGATATGGCCTTGGACGAGACTGACAAAGGCCAAAAATAGCGCGCGAACCATGCCATGGCCTTGGCCTTGGTGCCAAGACTGAGAATAATACGCGAGGTTTTGCCATGGCCTTGGCTATAACTGCCAAGGCCGTAAATATCGCGCATGACCTTTCAATGGCCTTGGACAGAGCATACAAGGCCATGAATAGCGTGTAGGACCGTGCAATGATCTTGGCGAAAGCTTCAAGGTCGAGAATGACGCGGGGGATTATGCCATGGCCTTGGCCAAAGCTTACAAGGCCTGAGATGGCTCGCGGGATCATTCTATGTCCCTGACTAAAGCTGCCAAGGCCGGAGATGCTCGCGGGATCACGCCATGACCCTTGGCCAAAGCTGTCAAGGCCAGAGATGGCTCGTGTGATCACGCCATGGCCTTGGCCAAAGCTTCCAATGCCGGAGATGGCTCGCGGGGATCATTCCATTGCCTTGGCCAAAGCTTCCAATGCCGAGATACTCGTGGGATCACGCCATGGCCTTGTCCAAAGATGCCAATACCGGATATGGCTCGCAGGATCACGCCATGGCCTTGGCCAAAGCTTACAAGGCCGGAGATGGCTCGTGGGATCACGCCATGGCCTTGGTCAAAGCTTCCAAGGCTGGAGATGCTCGCGGGATCACGCCAAGGACAGAGATGGCTCGCGGGATCACGCCATGGCCTTGGAAAAAGCTTCCAAGGACGTAGATCACTCGCGGATCACGCTATGGCCTTGGTTAAATATGCCAAGGCCGGGGATGGTGTGCGGCTTATGCCGTAGCATGGTATGCCACACGCTATATTTCGCCAGATTTTGTTTTTCCATGCCATGGACTTAGACAATGGTTTTGGAGTGATTCCAACTAAGCCATTAGTCCATTCTTGTCTTAGCGGGAGCATTATGAGCTGCGATGGTGGTATTATGGACTTTAGCTATACTTAGCCAAGGTTCTATGGGATATGCAATATATGCTATGAGCTTAGCTATGCTTAGGCAATGCGCCACAATTATTAGGCCGTCGATCATGATTTAATCATCATACGGCTACGGTCTAGGGTTTGGGTCTATGAAAATATGTCAAAACTATATTTGAAGTTTAATGCCATTCTAATACAAATATAAGTACGACAGTGCCGCTATAATATGTTCAAGGAACTCGGCCGTGGGAGTTTGTGAGTTGAGACGATACATATATGACTATGTACTAAATATGATGCCCTCAGTATCATATTAATTCGATAATACCGTCAAATCCTATTATGAATACAAGTTATGCCATTCATGCATCACAAAAGGTATATCTATTGGCGCGCACGAAATAAGAAGGTTTCTGATGGGGAAAGTCCTGGAATTTGGCATGCATAGAGATATTTAAAATATTTATAGTATTACCAGGTCCGTTAGTTATATGCTTTATTGATTCGCTTGCGGAATATAAACTTATTTATTACAAATATCCTAATCTTGTTACCGGGTCAAGGATTTTCATTATGTTTATGCAAATAGGGTAAGGCCAATTTACCATGATCGCCCTTGTCAAAAGTTCACCATCAACATTAGTCCCATGGTTATCACAAAACAATGTTGTGTTGCGTGGTAAGCACTATATGGTGACATGGATACTACACAAACTCGAAATTTATAAGAAAAAAAGTGTGTTCCTTATCTGTAGGGCAAGCAGCATGGTGTGCATGGCTATGACACATTCATTCCCGTTATTAAGCTTGGAAAGGCATAGCTTGGTCTTCACGCGATGGTTGATAGGGTGTAGAATACATTCTATTTATTATCTATTGTTTATGCTTTCTCTACTATTTTTCTTGTAAATTATGTATTTTACGCTTGTTTTGAGTTTTATAGCTACTTTGGAGTCATGCGGAAGAAAAGAAGAAGAAATCATCCAAATTGAGCGACAAGGAAAACTAGTCATTTCAGAGGCGAACACAATTCAGAGCCAGTAAGATTGAGCTGACTCGGATAACTCCCTTCCTTGACCCAGCTGACTAACAAAAGACCGTTAGATTGACAGTTAAATATAACGGTACCGGAAAGAATATTCTGTCAGCGGCGATGAAGATTCCAGCGATGGGCATGGAGCTTTCCGGTGCCATATTCCGTTGGTACCAGTGAAGTTCCGGCGACTCAATTAATGAAGAATTTTCTAGACTCATGGGTTTGAACAATTGGGCTTGGATTTGGAAAGAGAAGATAGAAGATTTGAGAAAGACTTGGATTGGGAAGTTGAGCTACAAAGGGAAACTGGTGTTATTATGGAATGAGGATTCTATTCCTAAGAGGATTGCTAGGAAATTGAAGCCTATAAATAGAGAAGTTCTCTACACAACTTTTACACACCTTTTACACACACAACACTTGTCTTTTCTTTATTCTTTGTGTGAATTCCTTAGCATGAGTAACTAATTTTATTGATTAAGGATTAATTCATAGTTCTTGACATGTTTTGAGTTTTGTTTTAAATCTAATTTGAAGTTTTCACATGATTATCGTTTGTTTTTACTAATAGGAATGTTTATACATTCATGGTTGATTGATAGGTCGTTTAGGATGCATACTAAATTGATTTGTTAGTTGATCTAAAGCTAGTGAAAGTTAGGGGATAAGTAATCGTTCCTTGAATCTTTACACAAGTATCAACACGAGACTTTGCGGAGGGATTCCGTGGAGCAATTGTGTGTGGAAACAACGTTAGCAAGTAGACCTTGAGCTAAGAGTCTAACTACTAATATCAACCTAATAAATTCATAAATCTTAATGTGTTTAACTAAATTACATCTTGAGTGAGATACTACTAGGTGGTTTGGTGAATAGAATCCGGTAGTCGAGAACTTCCGTATCCGGTGATACTAGGGATTTAGGGGTTTAGCACTGAGCTAGCTGCTTTACCTATGGTTGGTGATAATATGTGACTAACAAAAAGTGGAAAAGAACATAACTTGAATCATTGTTTTACAACAAAGAAGGATTCCTTGATCTAATCTATCTTATTGATTTCAACTTTATCTTATTAATTGCTTTGTTTATTCTTTTACTTTATAAAATCTAAAACTCTCCTTTTTTGTGACATTATAAGACAACTAAAACCTCTTGCTCCTCGTGGGAACGATCCTTAATATCGCTATATTACTTGTTAATTAGTGAGAAAAATATTAATTAATTTGTTGTGGTTACGACACGCATCAAATTTTGGCGTCGCTTCCGGGGAGCAGCGGAGCAGCTTTAGTTGTTTTTATTTTCGTTTTATTTTTGTTTTTAACTTTGTTTTCTAGATTTTTTATTTCAGGTACCAGTTTTCCATGTACGGTGGACAAGAGCAATCATATTACAACAATCAATACGGTTTTCAATCTCAACATTATGGCAACTTCCAACCATCTTTAGGATACAATCAAAACCAATCTTTTATCTATGATCAATTTCCTACAAAACCTTATGGATATTCTCATACATATCAACAACCTGGTAGTAGGTATGTAAGTCAAGCACCAAGGTGGGATAAGTCTACTTCTAAATGGATTCATTCGAGTTATATGCAGATTATGAAAGAATTGCAAGATATGCGACAAATACTAGACCAACTTGACCGTGATAAAAAGAACGGCGCACAAACCAATTTCTGCAACACTTTTTCTTATTCGACTCTGGATCGTAGTTATGATCATTCACCCATTCAAAGGGAAGAGTCCTGGGAAAGAGAACCTATTGTATCCAACGACGGTAAGCATGTGAACGTCAAGAAACTTGCACAGAAATTATACAAGTTGGAAGATGATGGAACCTCGGAAGAGCTTGTCGCAGAAATTAGTAGGACCATTCATATGGAACTTAAACGACATCTGGATAAAGGTTATGAAACCGATGAAGATTCTTATTATGGTGAGTCTGAAAGTGAAGATGATTGTCTTGAAAAGGACCAACCTTTGGAGACTTTTGATGACGCTAGTGCAGCCTACTCGAGCCTTGATCTTAATAATGATCAATCACCTATTCAAAAGGTAGAGCTTGAGGAAGATGCAATTAGTGCTTTTAAAAAATTCCTTAGGGAAAGAAATGAGTCCGCGGTAGTGTATGAGCGTTGCAACAATGAGGAAGTTATTCCAACTCCGGATCATAATAACGATCCTTCACTTATTCAAAAAGAGGAGATTGGGTGTGACTTACCTATTGTTATAAACGGTGTAACACCCTCACAAGATCTTACAATTTATAATGATGAAGATCATTTTAGTGAATGCCCGATTCCGATGATGAGAATGTTGAAGAGATGATGCTAGAGGATGAAACCAAATTCATTGATTTTGTGGAAGACCCAATTGAACTTGCCAATGATTTTAATGATGCCGATACTTTGGTTAAGGTAGAAAACGACGAAGAATGGTTGCAAGGTTTGATAGAGGACCAAGATATACAAGAGGTAAGTAATTCACTTGAATTTTTTTAAAGATGAAGAGGATTCCGTAATACAAGAAATTGTGCAAGGTTTGTCTAACTCTTTGAATATTGATTCTTCTCCTTTACCTCTTATTGGTTTGAATGTATGTGCTTCGAAAGTATTTTTGGATAATTTTGTTTCTAGATATCCACCATTGGAAACACTTGATGCTAACACTATGTAGGTTTGCCAAGAGGAATACATGGAAGTTCCCAAATTCTATGTTCTTTATGCACTTCCGAGTGTGGAAAAGACTAAGTGTGGGGGAAATTTCTATCGAGCGATAAAATTATTATTATTTTCTTGTGCTAACATTTGTATGGAGTTATTGTTTGCAAAACAGGTACTGTGTGTGGATCCCCAAATTTTCAGATTGTTAGTATATGGGGAGTGAATCTTACAAGAAACCAAGTCGGGTCGTCGGCTTTAAAACAAGCGCTAAATGGGGGGCAACCCATAGGTTTTGTATTTCTTATCCTTTTACTTTTTATTTTCTTTTTGTTTTGTTTATTTATTTTTTCTTGTTCCATATCATACTAGGATTTCCCACCTTGACTTTACTTGGATGATTCAATTACATTGAGGACAATGTAAGGTTTAAGTGTGGGGGAGTGTTTAAGCATATTTTAAAAAAAAAAAAAAAATTTGCATACAACCTCCAACTTTTAGAGATTTTAGAGTCACTAGCATACTTCTAAGTATGTTTACATAGAGAATTCTGACCGACATAAACTTGGAAGGGTTAGGGAACTACTTTCGGATTTCTTGCTTGTTAGAGTGTTAAATAATGGATTTAATCATGCCGGTGATGCAGATTAGGAGCAGGGAGAAATGCATTATTAGAGTTGTTGATCAATATTAGTGGAGACTACCCTATTTATATCATGCGAGGCACCGAACAGATTTCTTTATAAATAACTAAAGAGCTTTCTTTTGAGTGTGTGTCACCGTACGTTAATTCAGGGTAGAATGGTGAGCTACCCAACCTCCGACCAATAGAAGCACTACTCTTTGATCTCTTGAGTGCTAATTTTGTCAATCATGAGGGTGACGTCTTTAGATGAAAGCCTCCTTCTTGTAGTTCGGTTTGCAGTTAGCACCATTCTCTCTCTCGAAAACAACAGATCCATAGAAACACCATCATCATCAACAAGAGAGCGACATAAAAATCTACAAGGAAAGTTGAAAACGTTCAAAGATTACAAGCAATGGAACAAGAAAAGAGTAAATTTCATATCCAAGTAAAGCAACATATAATGAGCGGATTTTTATATATACATGTTGAAGACTTACATATAAGGAGCGTAATTTTATATCCAAGTTGAAGACTTATTTACAAGAGCAAAGAAAAGCAAAAGGTGAGGATTATTGAAGTTTATGATTTCGAGACGATACAAGTTGTGAAGAATCAAGCGGTAAAGTACTTTTCCCACGACCATGGTTTGTTTTTATTTACTTTGTTTTTTATTTTATCTCTCTTGTCTCTAAAAAAAAGTAAAATAAAAAAAACATATATTAAAAAAAATGAAAAAAATGAAAAAAAAAATGATGACAAGAGAAATTTTTGGTTCTTATTTATTTAATAAGCCGTGGGGAAGAAAAATTTATAAAGAAGTTTCAAGCAACAAGGATGTTAAGGAAAAAGGTTACAAATTTTCAAGGATCTACGAAGTTCGAGAATTTATCATCAATAGTTGAAACCAAAGACGAAGACCAAGAAGATAAAAACGAGGAGCGGAAGACGTTTCTATTGGATGCTGTGAGAGTGGCGTTATCATCATTGCAATCGGATGTGAAGGTGAGTAAGTAATCTCATCCTCGATAATAGTGGTTGATTTCCTTTCTTAGAGGTCGTCAGAAAAATGGTTTTCAAAACGTTAAAAGATGTGGGTTTTTAAAATATTTCGGAAGTTGTCCTTCCAACCATTCAACATGTTGCAGGAATTCTCTCTTCATTCCTACCTGCACACATGTGAGAACCATAAAAGTACGTCCTTTGAGTGCAATTTCATAAACCCTTTTTGGTGAGGCAGAAGTTGAGGCGAAATGCTTATTGATCGCTCTCAAACATGTGTTCTCTCATTATGGTGTGGTTATTTCTCACTCAACATTTAAGAATGAGAATATCTTCTTTAGTATTTCTAACTTCTTATTACTAGCATGTAGAAAATCTATGTCCTCATAACTCTTTGGATGCTTGGGACGCTGGAACGCTTTGAAGTTGTAAGTTTTAGTTTGATTTGCTCGAGGACTAGCAAAGTCTAAGTGTGGGGGAATTTGATAGGGTGTAGAATACATCCTATTTATTATCTATTGTTTATCCTTTCTCTACTATTTTTCTTTTAAATTATGTATTTTACACGTGTTTTGAGTTTTATAGCTACTTTGGAGTCATGCGGAAGAAAAGAAGAAGAAATCATCCAAATTGAGCGACAAGGGCAAACTAGTCATTTCAGAGGCGAACACAATTCAGAGCCAGTAAGATTGAGCTGAGTCGGCTAACTCCCTTCCTTGACCCAGCTGACTAACAAAAGACCGTTAGATTGACAGTTAAATATAACGGTACCGGACGGAATATTCTGTCAGCGGCAATAAAGAATTCAGCGACCGGCATAGAGCTTTCCGGTGCCGTATTCCGTTGGTACCAGTGAAGTTCCGGCGACTCAATTAATGAAGAATTTTCTAGACTCATGGGTTTGAACAATTGGGCTTGGATTTGGAAAGAGAAGATGGAAGATTTGAGAAAGACTTGGATTTGGAAGTTGAGCTACAAAGGGAAAGTGGTGTTATTATGGAATGAGGATTCTATTCCTAAGAGGATTGCTAGGAAATTGAAGCCTATAAATAGAGAAGTTCTCTACACAACTTTTACACACCTTTTACACACACAACACTTCTATTTTCTTTATTCTTTGTGTGAACTCCTTAGCATGAGTAACTAATTTTATTGATTAAGGATTAATCCATAGTTCTTGACATGTTTTGAGTTTTGTTTTAAATCTACTTTGAAGTTTTCACATGATTATCGTTTGTTTTTACTAATAGGAATGTTTATACATTTATGGTTGATTGATAGGTCGTTTAGGATGCTTACTAAATCGATTTGTTAGTTGATCTAAAGCTAGTGAAAGTTAGGGGATAAGTAATCGTTTCTTGACTCTTTACACAAGTAGAAACACGAGACCTTGCGGAGGGATTCCGTGGAGCAATTGTGTGTGGAAACAACGTTAGCAAATAGACCTTGAGCTAAGAGTCTAACTACTAATATCAACCTAATAAATTCATAAATCTTAATGCGTTTAACTAAATTACATATTGAGTGAGCTACTACTAGGTGGTTTGGTGAATAGAACCCGGTAGTCGAGAACTTCCGTATCCGGTGATACTAGGGATTTAGGGGTTTAGCACTGAGCTAGCTGTTTTACCTACGGTTGGTGATAATCTGTGACTAATAAAAAGTGGAAAAGAACATAACTTGAATCATTGTTTTGCAACGAAGAAGGATTCCTTGATCTAATCTCTCTTATTGATTTCAACTTTATCTTTTTAATTGCTTTGTTTATTCTTTTACTTTATAAAATCTAAAACCCCCCTTTTTTGTGACATTATAAGACAACTAAAACCTCTTGCTCCTCGTGGGAACGATCCTTACTATCGCTATATTACTTGTTAATTAGTGAGAAAAATATTAATTAATTTGTTGTGGTTACGACACGCATCAATGGTGTAAGGCTTGTGCGGTCCCACAGGCTTTGGTCGGTTATTCCTAGACCAATAAGGAATATACACTAGTACAACTGACCCTTTTGCCATGCCAAATTGGCGTGTCCATAGGGGTTTTGACACGCCAATTTGGTTTGGACTTGGCGTGGTTTTAGGTATGACGGCGTGGTTTTAGGTAGCTTATAGCCACGCCTGCCTTCCGTGTCTATTTCTGTATGAAATAGACACACCAGAGCCATATAGGCCTTGCTATATAGCGTCCCAGAAACTTAAGTACTGGTACTCTATATACACTCGATTTATTATTTTGGCGTGGATATTTGATTCACTATAGACACGCAAATTTCTTTTGGCGTGGCTATCTGATTCACTATAGATACGCAAATTGCTTTTTGGCGTGGCTATTTGGTTCACTTTAGACACACAAATTGCTTGTTGGAGTAGCCATTGGTTATCCGATAGACACGCCATATACGTTTAACGTGGTCATATGTTATGTTTTAGCCACGCCAATTTCACTTACCTTCATCCACGTGGCTGTATTAGGAACCATATCCACATGTAATGTTGTGAGACGTTCATTGGATATCCTATAGACACGCCCCATATAGGTTTAACATGGCCATATGGTATGTTTTATCCACGCCAATTTCAATAACCTTCATCCACGTGGATGTGTTAGGAACCTTTGAATACCATCCACATTTCACGTTGTGAGCCGTTCATTGGATATCCTATAAACACGCCCCATATAGGTTTAACGTGGCTATATGTTATTTTTTAGCCACGCTAATTTCAATAACCTTCATCCACGTGGCTGTATTAGGAGCCGTTGAATAACATCCACATGTAACGTTGTTAGCCGTTCATTGGATATCCTATAGACACGCCATATACCGTGGCTATATGTGATATTTATCCACGCCAATTTACAATTACCTTGATCCACGTGGCCGTATTAGGAATCGTTGGATCTCATTTAAGATAATAAAATATTGACCGTTAAATTATATGCATCCTTCACCACATGTAACGTTGTGAGCCGTTCATTGGATATCCTATAGACACGCCATATAGCGTGGATATATGTGATATTTAGCCACGCCAATTTACAATTACCTTGATCCACGTGGCCGTATTAGGAATCGTTGGATCTCATTTAAGATGATGCAATATTGACCGTTAAATTATATGCATCCTTCACCGTCCACATGTAACGTTGCGAGCCGGTCACTGGAGATCCTATAGACATGCCATATAGCGTGGATTTATGTGATATTTAGACATGCCAATTTATATATGCTTAATGTGTCTTTATGTTATGTTTAGCCACGGTAATTAATCTCGAAACGTGTGTATTACGCGTGTGACGCCTCTAAGCCGTTCATATATGACGCATCTAAACCATCCACCTGGCACTATGCAAATTCTCTTATACTTTATAAATTTTAGTTAAATCTGAAATTCATATATGGCGAAAATTCATATTATTATTAATAACACAGTAAAAAATGTTGAGCTTTGGTCTAACAATTTGCAAAAGAAAATATTAAAGAACATTTATCCAAAAATCATCAGTTTTTCTTCAACTTTTTTGATGGTGGTATCTCTGCATGCAATGGATCAGGTTGTGACATTCTCGACGCGCCAAACCTTGTCATCCTCTATGCATGATCTACACTTGGTACATATAACTTTCTCTGGGCCTTTTTAGTCTTCTGAGGAAGTTTTTAAGAGGCTGCATGACCCCCCGAATGTGGATTAACTTCTAGGTGCTCCCCATTCCGTTTATCATCTGCAAGGCTGCTAGTTTTTCTTAGGTCACTGTCCAATTTCTTCTCAGAATCTAAAACTTGTTCTGGTTGCTTATGAGGTTTTCCATGCTGTGGAGTTTCCTGCAGCAAGAGATTAAATGTATTATATATATATATATATTCTAAATCCAAGGCGAATTCGTCTGTCATGTGAGTTCTCAACAAGAGACAGACAAAAGTCATTTTTCCAACAATGTAATAAATCCAAATTCACTGAAGGCCGCGCCATTTTTCACAGCTGACGCCCATGATAAAATCCGTAACCAAATATCAATTTTCTAATTTACACTGGCATTCATGTTCCATTTAGGTGTTAATATATTTCTGTCTCATACTTATTATCTAATCTAACTGAATACACGATTTATGTAAAACAATTTATATACTTGATTAACAAAGCAAAAGAGCTAAGAAACTAACCTTGTCATCGGAGATGGAACAGTTATCTTTTGGCCATGCCACAAAACTATTTTCAGCTTCCCCTAATAACTTAAAGTCACCACTTGGTTCAGTTAACACGAACGATGGAACTATAACCTCCTGAATATTGACAACATAACAGTTTTTAGGAAGATCTTGTCCATGTATTTTCTGGTTAGGCACCGTAGGAAAAATACTGCCTCTAGCAATGATGTTTCCCCTAGATCCATTCCAAAATTCGTATTTTGATTTTTGCAGAGATATAGGGCATATGAACATCATATAAAAAGAAGATGCTAGAATTAACAATATAGATTTAAGAAGAAAAACAAAAACAAAAAAAAACATACTCCATTAGATGTCTTAGCCGGAGGTTCTGCCGTAGATGTGCACGAATTCTCTACAGATATTGAAGGATTTGGTTGGGAATTATTGGTAGAGTTATGCATAAGATTAGGAGACTGCTTCTTAGATCCATCAGAAGGGTTGCTACATGCAGGAGACTTCCGTAGAGAAGTAGTTGGTTGTGAATTACTTGTAGGGTTGTGCATAAGATTAAAAGAGTTAGTTACTTTTGAAAGTTACCCATATTTATATGTTTCTAGGTTCTCTAATTTACACTTGGATCGGTGATTCATATAATTGATAGACTGGTTTATGTATATTAGACTTACAAATCAAACAAGCCAATCAACTAACCTTCTTAACAGGCTCGGTAAGATTAACACCATACTTTGGCCAAGGAATCTCTTTTCCAAGAGTTTGTCCTAATGTTTCCATACCATCAAATTGTACGGGTAGACAGAAATTTGGTTTTATTACTTCCTCAATCAGGATTTAGTGGCAATCAACCTCCACCCCATCCTTTCTCTGTAATTGTTGTTTTCCTGCTAATAGAAAAGCTCTACCTCTAGCAAGGACGTTTGCCTTAGACAGCTGGTCAAAAAGGTAGCACCTTCTACCCTGCGGAAATATATGGCATATGAACATCTTCAAGTGAAAAATTCAAAGCAAATTTGAGATTTAAAATGCATGTAAAAATAAAACAGATACCAGATGAACTGCTGCACTTGTCGTGATCTCAGATTTTCTCCGATTAGATGTAGCTTTTGATGTCACATCCAGAGTATGTTACCCCGAATTTTGTCGAGTTACCTGCAACAGTAGAGTAATATTCCGTATTCGGGTAACAAATATACCAAATTCCACCGTGGATGCGAAAAACTGATGAATTGAATAGGTAACAAATATACAAGGTTCTCCAAAATAAATCCTAGCATCCGTTATTCAAATAGTTGATAGCATATTTCAGACTCATATGGTCTTAAGATCATGTAACTGGTTTAAAACACATACTTTCGGAAATTTTTCAGATATTGCGATACGAGATTGGCTTCTGTTGAGTAGAGTTGGTGATTTCACAGCCTAAGAATGTTTTGGTTGACTTACCTGTATCAGAAAATTGAAATGATCAGTTGTACCTTCTTTTTGCAGTGAAACCATTTAAGCACAATGCACAACTGACTCATAATCAAATAGATAACCACATATCTCGTTATAAGGTTCTCTAAAATATACACTAACGTCCATGATTCATATAACTAATAACATATTCGTCTCTTATATCAAACAAGATATATATATATAACTGGTTTGTGTAAAAATGTATCAAATGAGTTAATAAAGCAAACAATCCAAGCAACCAACCTTTTGATCCAAGGTGGTTTGATTTGATGGCCAACTAATTTCAGCATCCCCAGCATCTTTTAAAGTTTTTTTCCCAGATTTGCCAAGGGTAATTTGATGGTTTCATTTAGTACTTCACTAACCCGGACGCTATAACATGTAACTGAACCCTTAATTCCTGACTTCATTTTATAGAGTACCGTCTTTGTAGAGTAAGCTTTACCAATGGAAAAAATGTTGTCCTTTTCTCCAAACCGAAGTTTGCATCCTATGCCCTGCAGAAACACAAGGCGCATGAGAGATAGTAAATGGAAGATTAAGAATTTAAATGTGTTGGAAAACCATACATCAATGGTAACTTTTTCAGATGCCACATTCTGAGATTCCCCAGTGGACGGAGGAGACGGAGACTTCTTTTTTGATACTAAAGACGCCGAGGATTTAGTAGAAACGGTCGGCGTTTTTAGTACAAGGAGAGTCCCGCTTCACGGACCCTTTGATGCTTTCAGATGACTTCTGCGGACCGGATTTCCCATGTTTTTTTGTAAGTTGCTTAACTGATTCTGGACCTATGTTATTCTTAGATCGATTGGAGGCGTTGCTAGGTCCTGCATCCTGTAACTGTAATTGAACACATTGTTTGAAAAAATCAGATATTGTCTACCAATTTTTTTAAAAATTTACACAATCTAATTAAAACTCAGTTCACTTACCTCTACTCCAGACTTGCTGATACTGTTGCCCACAATTTTCGCAATGTCGACTCCTTGAGATAACAAGTTGTCTGTTAATCTCTGATACGCATTTTTAGTAGACTTTAATTCTTTCTCCTTAGCTTTCAGCTTTTCACGCAATTCATCATTCTCTTTCGAGTGTCTTGGTTTTCTTCCATTTGGAAAGTAAAGGGTTGCCGTCACTCCAAATCCATCCCCCTTAACACGTCCACCCTTATCCGGGACGATCGTAAGTGTTAGGGAATCCTCGTTATGACCAACCGTTAGAGTTCCCTCTCGAATCATCTTCCGCTTCTCTTCCTGTTCAAATAATGTGTTAAATTCTGATGTAAACCTTCGCACTTACTTTGCACTTACTTTGGTTAAAAATATGAGGACTGTAAAGTTTCTATTTTCTCACAACTTCAGATGTCTTCTCCCTGACAAAATCATCTGGTACAATTCCGTCTTTGTTTTCGGGTGCTTTTTCGCACATGAAGCACCGGTCTTCAAGATCTTCTTCGGCAACATTTCCCCTTTTGACCTAGTAGTTACCAGAAACAAGTAAGGATTTATATCCGCACATATATTAACTGTATAAAACATAAAACCAATTCCAAAGCATCTAATGTGAAAAAATTACAGATTAGTGTAAGAGGACACATCCCTATACCGTTAATCCGTTATAAGTTTATGCATATATGAGACACGCAACACGACATACAAAACAGAAGTATCTAATACGTCCGGTTTTACTATGCAGTGTATAATAAATAAGACAATAGACTTAGTAATTTTAGTTTTAATCCCGATTATCCTCCTCGTCCCGTCCGAGGTGGGAACTTGGATTGTGATATTGCCTCTTTTCCCCTCTCCGAATTTTCCTTGCAGAGGAAATAAAAATAATTTCATTAGTATGCTGGGATAGACAATAAGAATGAAACACAAATTAGAAAAAAGCAATGTGTATTCCATACCTTAAATATAGGCGATGTTAGTACATGATTAAGGTAATTGTCCCAGTTTCTTGGTTGAATACCGTTTTATACTTTTTGGGGACAGTTTTTAGTTTTTCCGGCCTATCCAGGAAGGGTTTTACATGATTCTTGTACAATTTCCTTCTGAAGTCCCGCAGCTGAACAGGTAGACGCTTCATGACCACTCGTTTCAGTTCATGGGGCACCTCAAATGGAAGCTGCAATAACATCTAATGTATGTTAATCACATACTCACAGCTAGACAACAAAAACGACGAATTGATAATCGCATATGCATACCAGAATTTTCTCCTACATATTATCTTTTTTTTTGTTGGAGGGACTTCCTTCCAACATAAATCTTTTATGGCAACCATATCACGGGCCAAATAGCCTAGGTAACTACTGAATTCAATTCTATGGTCACCAATAGGCCGGAAGATTTTTTCAAATTCAATATCCCTTCTTTTGGCATCAGATTCCGAGAAGTGTTTATGCAGCTTCAACATTCTTGTCATTCCCCTCTCTTTTATAATCTCTTCTGTAGAGTCTTCTTATTGTGGCTGCTTTTCTGCTTCTGGAGCATTTTCCAATTCTTTTTCTTCCAACACTTCGAGATCATCATTTTCAGAATCGTCTGACTCTGGAAATAACTGAGGCAACATATGAAACCATGTGATGTTTAAGTAGAAACAAGTAAGTACAAGATTTCGAACATTACCTGTTAATTCTTCAAATCTATCATTGGGAACCATATCTTCACCATCATCGTCATCTGATTGTACAATGTCATCATGAATCTCATCTAACTCCATCGTTTCTTCATCAGAATCCCCCTCATCATCTGATTCCCTCCATTGGTCACCCTCTGGGGACACGTTGTAATCATCATCTTCTCCCATGACAAAAGCTGTGTAGGTACGTGCATCTCAGTTAGGAATTGAGCTTATTTTGAAAAATATTAGCTAAACCTAACATGATAGGTAACATGTGTTACACCTATTTTATATAATATGAAAAGAAAACAAACATTAACCCATTGATGCATGTAACTTGATGCTAAACCATCATTGCAACACACAAAATCTCCTCATGATTATTGCGTTATCCACAAAGCGAAAGGTACCGGTTAAACGGTTTTATATAAATTTTTGTTACAAAAGCCTAGAGCAATAAAGCACCACATAATGATTATCCATTTTTATCTTGAAGATGATAGTCAAATTAGCCAACCAGCAACATGGTATTATTAAAAGTGGCAACTTAAAATGCAGACGTTACAGGCTCGCCAAGTAACAGAGACTCAAATGATTAAATCTTCAGAAGCCTTGTATATATATATATGATTGACACAACATCATCGATCAAAGTAGAGTTATTAGCTCTCAATCAAAATCCAACCCAAACAATAAAAAAAACCCTATAAAACAATTAGCATCAGTAAGTTTTTTTGTTTATTTTGTAAAACCTAACTAACTAGTAAAGCTTAACAAGTAACATGAAATAAAGATCCTTACCTAAATCTTATAATAGTTCATGCATGTAACTTAAGCCTAAAACATTATTGTTGTAACAAAATGAAATCACATCTCATCGTACAACCCGTGATTGTCATTAACTTGTTCTTTGATACAGCCGAATAAAAACCCTAATCATGCTTTAACTAGTAAACCTATAAGATCTAACATATGATTCCATGAGATCAAACAAAAAATCTAACATAAATTTAATATTCATTCGATAATGGGTTGTAGAAATATTACCAGCAGCAAAGATTGAGTTTAAAGAGGTAGATTCCTTGTAAATATTAGAGATAATAATAGAATAAAAACCCTAATCATGCTTTAACTAGTAAACCTATAAGAAGTAATAGAATAAAAAACCTAATCATGCTTTAACTAGTGTTGATGGTGGATTTTAAACAAAGGGAAAAACCGTAAAATCATGAGGCATGTTTTTGACGCGGATTTCAGGCATGCAACGATTCATATTTTACGAAGCCATGATGAATATGTTTTCGAAAAGCTTCCACTTGCTGAGCGTTCGATCCCTGGCATTTCGTCGTGACCTCTGTGCAGAATAACGCATTTGTGCGGTTCTCCGTAGATTGAGAACTTAGCGCCTTCAGGACGTCCGTACTCACTGTTCCCTGACTGCAGGAGAGAGACCCACCTCCACATAGAAGAATAGTTGGGCGGCGGACGCCTTCAGGACGTCGGTGACATTCACCGTTCCCTGATTATGTGGAGAGACTGTGCATAGATTCAGGCGGTTCTCCGTAGATTGAGAACACTAACGCCTTCAGGTCGTAAACAACATCGTGACTCCCTGCCTATGCACCATTCAGAATAGATGTGACGCTTTAACTGACTAACATATTTTCTGCAATAGGTTAATTCTGTCGTGACATTCACTACTGAATTCCCAGAATAATCTATTATTGCTCCTATTCCATGGTCGAATCCACGGCCTGATCCCGTGGAATGGCAATAAACAATTTCTATGATCGAATCCACGACTTGATCTCATAGAATAACAATAAAATACTATATTATATCATTATTCCGATTTCATGGTCGAATTCACGGCTAATCTCATGGAATGGTAATATATAATCATATTACTCTGATTCTATGGTCGAATCCATGATTCCATGGGGTGGTAATGCTTGTTTTATTATTCTGAATTCGTAGTCGAATCCACAGCTGATCCTATGAATTAATAATGAACAACTATTCATTATTATTACTCAGTTTCATGAATTATTCTCCACTGAATTTCATAAACTAGTAATAAATACTCAACAACCGGGTATCTGGACCATCACTGAGTAAGCCCCACAAAAATGGTGCGAGTGTACTCGACAATGATGCACGACTGAGCACCCGGATGCATGAACGAGTGTCCAAAACTATGAAATAATGAGGAATCCTTCGCAAAACAGGAGAAAATAATAAATATTAATAAAATAATAAGAGGCGCCCAAGGCCGGTCCCACCAGCCGGCCGGTCGTCCAGCCATGCCCTAGCCATGATCGGTTCGTGCCTCTCCCATTATTTTCCTTATTTTTTGTTATTTCGTGAACTCATGAAAACTCCTTGGTTTTAGCAACTTTCCTTGTTTTTGCAAAACCCGTGAATTCTCCATAACTTCGTGGATTTACGAAATAATATTATAAAATAAGGAGAGGTGTGCGGGACCGGGCAACCTAACCAGCCGTCCATGCCTAAGCCGTGGCTGGTCCCACACCTCACAATCCTTATCTTTTTATAATTATTATTCCATAATCTCATGAAACTCCTCCGTTTCAACAAAAATTCGTGGATTCTCCATAACTTCAAGGATTCTCCATAACGTCAAGGATTCATGAAAAATAATAAAATAGGGAAAGGTGTACGGGACCAGGCAACCTAGCCGGACGGCCATGCCCTAGCCATGGTCGGTCCCACACCTTGCAATCCCTAATCTTGCATAATTATTATTTTCCTCAATTCATGAAACTCTTGGGTTTGAGCAAATTTCATGATTTCTCCATATTTTCTCAAATATTGCTCAAATCACGAAAAACCAAAAGCCAACATAGTCGCACGACTGGATAGCCTCTCACGGAAATTTTAATTATTAAAACACTTTTATTTTAATATTTTCAAAATATTGATGAATTGAGCATACATGCTCATTTCAACAAAAATCGAGAATTCTCAGTCAAGATGAAACTCTTCTGAAAATTCACTATGTTGCTCGAACGCGCATCAGAAAATACTGAAACTCTCAGTATGGAAACACGGACACCACGGAAACACGTGCATACCTCCATGACCGACCAGAGTCATTCCTAGGTCTTGCACAAAGCCGGTCCCACATGTTTTCATAATTCTTACCTAATTTGCTCAATTACTCATACTGGGCCCGAACTCTCTCCAACCAACTGGAGAATCCTTCAAACGACCAACAACTGGTCCCGTGACCACCAAGAGCCGGTCCCATGCTCTCTTGGTCGGTCCTCATCTCTCATACCTAGGTTTTTTCACCTAATGGTGAATCCAACAATATTTTAATAAATGATGAAACCTGCATTTAATCATCGTTCTTTCACCAACTCTCAAACTGAGAACCCTGGTACGTACTCACTCGAGCACTGGGAATCACATGGACGCTCATCATCCCATGTGTTCGGTCCCTCTTCACTCATGACCAATTTTCAGCAATTCACCAATTGTTGAAGGATTGATCAAAAATTAGGGTTTCGAACAAACGCTCCACGAATCACCATTTTGAGCAAGTTCAAACACAAAATTATGTTGATTCAGCAATCGACATCCAAATTAATAATATTCGGTAATTCACCAATATTTTTGACTAATATTTTATTGGGTCACGCCACCAGTAAATAATTCTTTGAATTGAGCAATACTTGCTCAGTTGCTCGAATATTGATCCAACCATAAATATTCGGTAATTCATTAGTAGTTTGTCGAATTGAGCAACACTTGCTCAATTGCACGTCAAATTACCAATATTCAGTATTTTTTTGAATTGAGCAACACTTGCTCAGTTGCACACCAAAATTATCGAATTCGTCGAATTGAGCAATACTTGCTCAGTTTCTCGACAAACTCTCGATATTCGGCAATTCGTCAAATTGAGCAATACTTGATCAGTTACTCGACAAACTCTCAATATTCATCAGTTCGTCGAGTTGAGAAATACTTGCTCAGTCGCTCTAGTCAGTGATTCATTGACATCTCAGAGAACTACATGTTCAATCCATGAATCGCTAAGCATTCACCACTTATGCTCGATTCAATAAAACTAGACTCGCAGTCTAAATCAGTCAACAACTGACCAACTACTACACGTCTGCCTTGCAGACTCCACGATTCGTGAAATATCAATCACGTCACAAATGGGGGAATATCACTTAGGGTTTTGGTCTGGAGGTCTACAGCACGTGGATTCATCCACAACGAGAAATGTGTGTAATTCGTGTAAACGGTTGAAGGATTTAGCAAAGTAGTGGGTGCACGATCAGTCAAGTCTCCGCACAACATGGAACTGACTTTACCACGATCTCCCACTTTCTCACTCTTTCACTCAAGAAACCGTCACACTTACAGGAATCAGTGGTACATCATTCTTGCAATATAAATAAGTCTAAATCGAGGACATCGGGATATCATCAATCATCGATTATCATCATTATCCGTCAACAAATCGATATAAACTTATTCACATAACTCAACTTCAGCAGTTCAACAATATTGCAGAAACCTTCAACACATCCACAATCCTTGATCATCACTGATCCCACACAACTCTCAGCTTCCCTCCTAAAGATCAACCCATCTCCCTCTTTGCGATCGAATTTACTCTGGAACGACCATTGTTTTGGTTTAGGACGGAGTCATACAGATTGATTTCCCGAATCTAAGCACCCCCTTTGCAGCGGTGTATCTGTGTGAGATTCAGCAGTTCGCTCGGTTGAGGAGTCTCGACAGCACGCTTCACTCTCCATTTTCATAGAAAACCAACAAACCATTTTTCCCCATCCACAACTAGTAAACCTATAAGATCTAACATCTGATTCCATGAGATCGAACAAAAAATATAACATAAATTTAATATTCAATCGATAATGGGTTGTAGAAATAATACCAACAACAAAGATCGAGTCTGAAGAGGTAGGTTCCTTTTAAAGATTAGAGACAGTAGTAGAATTATGATTTCATAGAAAGAATGAATCGAGTAATAAAAACTGAAAAAGTAGATCGAACTCATCTTTCTTTTTCTTTTTGGAATTTAACCAAACCATCAGGCGGGAATTGATTTTCCTTTTGAAATCATCCCGCCCAGTAAAATTCATTTTCATCACCCGCCAAACAAAATATTTTTGGTGTTTTTATTTTTTTATTTCCAAATTTTTGATGTGTAATCAATATGGTTAGTTTCCTTATTTTATGAGAGAATATATCGTAGACAGTTATGATAAAATTGTTTCCCAAAATTTTCGAAATTTAGTTTCACATATCTAACCAACTCGAGAAGAGGCTATTGAAAAAAATTTCTTTCCTATTTCGAAAATATTTTCCTTAATAATTTTAAGATGGGTTGTCTCCTGTATTATTCTTGGTTTAGGGAGGAAACGTAAGAATTATTAGTGGCACCTATGTAGGAGAGGTATTATATTATTCTAACCATACAGTAAGCTACTAAAGATAAATAAACTAAACCCATTTTTCATGGTCATCATTTCCAGAAAACATAAAAGTTCATCGTGAATCATTCATTACATAAATGTCAACCTATCTATCAGCGTAAAAAGCCTGCATCTAGTGCAGTACTTAAAAAATAAATAAAACCACCACTGAAAACAAAATGGTCAGACGAAATGCTTTATATTAAAAATACGTAAACTAAAAGTTCACACATCAAAAACCCTGTTTAAAAACCAAAGAACTTGTTAGATGAGTCTGGTTCCTCATTCATTATCATTAACATCGTCGTATATCAGTACTTTACTTTCAATAGCACTTTACTTGTTCAAACTCGTATTTTTGTTAAAAGTATCGACAAGGAGATAATAAGATCAGACCTAAAGTGATAAATTGATTCTTATTATTTATAGGGGGGAACAACTGTATTTTTCTACATTTCCTCCGTTCTTTCAGCTAATTATATTTAGTTTTCCAAAAGAAGGCACACCTCATAAATAAATAAATTTGCAAGAGTATATTGCATTCTGTAAAGTCTGTGAACTTGTAAATAATTATCTGATTTATTTCATGATTCCAATACCTAAATAATAAAAGAATTCATAAACATCACCTTCTCCTAAATTACAAAATTAGCAAACGAAACAAGAAATGAATACTACTTTCAAAGCGTCCACAAAAAGAAATCGATAAATCAAACCCTATCATCAGAAAAAAAAACCATATCAAATGAACCATCCCCGATCTTCAAACAATTCTTCTCGCAATGCTGAGGTGAACTTGATCACTCCAACCAGCAGGCTTGGGCTCATTGTCATCCTCATATTTGCCATTTCCTGCTTCATCAGGCTCCACCTACTTGTTAAGATCATGCTTGTTAACTTTTGGATCCTATGCCGTGTCCAGAACATCGGGATCTTCATCAATAATTTTAATAATAGAAGCAGGAGCATCATCATTCACAGTAGGAACATCAGCATTGTCAACACTACTGATTACAGCGTCCAGAGGAACACCAGGAATAACATTAGCATAAATAGGAACATCATCATTGTTAACACTACTGACAACAGAACTAATTACAACGTCGAGAGGAACACCAGGAACAACAGTTACTCCGTCCACAGTAATGATAATCCTCAATTTACGAGGACCAGCCATCAATCGAGGATATTTTTGGATCCTCTCTTCAGTTTCATCTCTACAATCCCTCTTAGCATAACTCATTTTCCTCTTAATACTCTATGTTAATTTTTTCTATGCTTGGTGGAATTTATATATATTTGTAAGGAAAACTCTAATTTTTTTAGGTTTTCCTTCATTATCTTAAATCACCTATTCTTTGGTATTTACACCGAATACTGTAGCAATATAATAAGATATGGAATGAATATTTTCATGTTTATCTAATTTCCTTTTTAATCTAATATACATTACAAACATAACAAACTAAAATAAATCACGATCTCATGAGATATGAAATGAATATTTTCATATTTATCTAATTTCCTTTTTAATTTAATATACGTGATCTCTTAGGAAATACCCAAATAATTTTTCTACTTTTCAACTAATTACCTAGGTCGGTTATGGTGGCCCGACCGGCTGGACCATAGGTGTAACGCAAAAAAAGGAAAAAACCAAAGATTGGCTAGTTAAACAATGACCCAACATTTAGCGGCAACACTATCATGTTGATACACGAAATTGAACATTTCAACATATATAGAAAAAAATCCAAACGCCAAAAAAAAAACACATAAATACAAGAAAAAAAAGCGATAACCCAAGTAATAAATTGTACATTTCAGCATAAAAAAAATCCAAATAACAAAAAAAACAAAAAAAAAACAAAACTACAAGGAAAAAAAAATCTACATAGATAAGCCAAGGAATGTGTTAGCGGCATGGACATCATGAGTACACGTTTCCGATTGTCCACCAAAATTATTCAACGAGACAACACTCTTCATGTGAGGAATAATTGCAACCCTTGTTTCCCACGGTAGTGCCCCCCAAATTTCCGTCCAAGTTCTGGTGAGTGTATTGTAACGCAATAAATGCCTATTCAAAGTAAATACACTCACCAGAACTTAGATAAGCATTTACTTTGAAGAGGATGAATGGCCGACATATAACCCGATAGCCTTTGTAAATATCAATTACCTCTTATCGGGTTATATGTCGGCCATTCATCCTCTTCAAAGTAAATGCTTATCTAATAATTCCAATTCCATTCTCCGTCAGGTGCCCATTTATGAATGTTTTCTTCGGAAATGGGAGCCCAAAAATCTATGTGGGGTCGATCAATCCCCTCATGGATGTAGTAAAATATAATGCGAACTCCGAACATGACCATCCCAAGTGATGGGTAAGTATTTATCCAAAATTCACTCCCAGGAATATGATGCGGGGGTGGAGAATGTTGATGGAACGTCTTAGTGTCCAAATTGAAAGATATTATGCCAATATCCTGCTGAAAACAATCCTTCCAAAAGATACAACCATGTGCGTACACACCTGAACTCCAAAAAGTACAAGGAATATCCTCGGCTATGTTCCTCCATCCCCTCTTGTCTCCTAGAGTGTGTATTTGAACTTTACCATCCATGTGAATTCGGACTACCTTGTACTCATTGGTACGTTGACATTAGCTGAAACCCCCAATTCTGTTGTATCGTGGATACCACGAAAGTACTGGATCCGGTGCAATTGGGATGCATAGTTGTGGCAGATGGAGGTGCTCACCAGTTTCTGGATTCATAATATATGCAGGATCTTGTATGTCGTGGTGTGAAACATAAAAACATACCAGACCATTGCAAGATCCAACTATTGGGTGCAACATAGTCCAATCATCATGGGTTCCATCATTCGGGGCGTCGTGATTGTTGGATGTTACGATCCGGCTGAAATCTTCCTCTCTATAAAAGAGCTGGGTAACTTTATATTTCCCCGTTCTTGGTGTGACACCAAAAAGGAATCCAATTATTTTGTCCCCAAGGATAGTATTCCATTCTTTGCATACACATTTGCTTGCTAAAACGCTTTCTGCAGTTTGGATGCGTTGAAGTATCTCGGTAGTTAATTCCGGCAACATATCCATCACTATTATACTGATGAAAGATAACCCATGGAATGTGTTGGTGGCATGGACATCATGAGTACATGTTTACGATTGTCCACCAAAATTCTTCAACGAGACAACGCTCCTCATATGAGGAATAATTTCAACCCTGCTTGTTTCCCACAATAGTGTCCCCCAAATTTCCGTCCAATAGGAGGTCCTTGTTTTCTCCAAAATCTATCGGGTAATAGGTCGGACACCCTTCATCCTCATCCTTTTCCAAGAAAATGCTTATCTTATGATTCCAATTCCATTCGCCGCAAGATGCCCATGTATGAATATTTATTTTGGAAATGGGTGCCCAAAAATCTATCCGGGGCTGATTAGTCCCATCATCATAGGCCTCATGGATGTAGTAAAATAAAAGGCGAACTCCATACATAACTGATGTGATTTGTAGATAGTGGTAAAAGTTGTTCGATTCTCAGACTTGTGAAGGATATTAATTAGACTTAAATCCTAATATTAAAATAGAAATCTCACTAAAAATTATAGCAAACTCAATCAAAGATGATATCAATACTAAAAGAAACACTGAGGCTAAGATTCCACTATTTTCCAAGTTCAAAGTGATTAAACCAATACTTATATTTATGCAAATTTCTTGTTTAATTTGATTCTAAAATATTGCAACAAGTAGATTTTCAAAAGTAATAATTGTAAATACCAAGTATGAAGCATCAAAAGTCTTAAAACTGAGCATACTCCATCACAATAGATCACAATCACTCAAATAAAAATCATATTCAATAATATTCCAAGGAAAATAATCATATAATTATTGCAATAAAAAGATAAAATAGAATATACCACTTTTTGTTGGAAAAATAGCTTCCTCTATCGCCTCAGCAATGGGGTTTAGCTCCTCATATTAATCATGATCTCAAAATATGTGTTTGTTGCTCAAAAGATGATTGAAAGAGTGAAAAGTAATAACACAGACTATTTGCAACAGTGTATTGGTGTTGCAAAACAGCTGTTACAATGGAACTGTTACAGAAAAACTGTTGCTTTGTCGCTGATTTAAGACTGCCCTGAAATAAGACTACCCTGAACAACTTAATGTCTTCAGCTGTTAAACAGCGACACTTTTCTGCGACTGTCTACCGAGGGTCAATGTTCTTCAGCTGTTCTTCTTCTTCAGCAGCAGCAGCAGCAGAAACAGAGTTTGGTAAAGCTCTGATTTCTTCTTCTCTGGCTTTCCTTAGGTTCCCAAACTCTCAACACCCCTTCTATATGACCCAAGACATCTATTTATATCAAAAATACCGATTAAATCTCTCCCAAATCTTCCAAAATCTCTTTCCTTCTCTTCACGGCCAAGTTGCGACAATTTCTTGTTTTAGGATTTCTACGCGTTTGTGAGCTTTCCTTTTTATTCTAAACTCTTCCTTAGATAGATACAAATCTTTGGGAAGGTTTACATCGTTTTAATCACTCTAAAATTCCCTAAAACAGGTCACACACGTGACTTTCCATATTTTCTTGTTGTGAGAAAAATCCGTCGTTTGAGCCCATTCTAATCGATTTAAACACCCATATCAGATTCCTAGACCCATAAGGAGTCTATCCTATGAAAATCAGAGGTTTAATCGACCTCAAACTCCTCCAAATCACGATCACCAGAACTGTTCTTTAACTGCACTATTTTCCCGCCAATTTTCTGGTTTTTGAATGTTGAAGATGGTTTCCCCTTATCCAGAGTAGGGGTGCGATTAGCAGATGCCTGGAAATGGGATGCCCCTTAGTAATTAGGTTACCCCTTATCCAAAGTGAGAGTCTGAATAGCAAATGTCCTCCGGGTGCTTTCCGACAACTTTTCGAGCCAATTTTTTCCAAAAATGTTTATTAGCCAAAAATACCTACAAATAAATAAAACACCATAATAAGTACAAAAATGAGCCCTAACAATATATAGAATCGAGACAAATCGGACACAAAAATGTGTCTATCAAATACCCCCAAACCTATTATTTTCTAGTCCTCGAGCAAAAATAAAATAGAAATAAAATCCTAACTCACTGTCGCAGGCATCGTCGATTGCATTTAGCGTATGCAATAAGCCTTTGAACCCCTAGGTGTCCCTAGTGGCGGAGTGTTGTCTCCGGAGGGCTTACCAGAGGTATACCCACAAAACCTTTTTACTCCAGACCCTAGCTATCTACACAGAACCTTGGAATGCACTAAAGAATCTCCTTGGTCGGCATACTTATTGACTACAGGAGGAAGTACTCTGATGCGAAATTCCAATTGTTGTACACGAGTTTGCACTCAAGCATACTAAAATTCATATGAAGTGACAGAGCTCTACTCAGATAGTTGCACTATGGACATCAATATCCGGATTCGAAACTAATCACATGGATAGATCAAGAAGATGGATATAGAAAAACATAGATGGTTTTGATGTTTACTAGGTGAACGGTGTTACTCATATCTGTCTGAAGGCCTCCGCCAAAATGAACCTATCATAATGGACTGAGATACTAGTCTGACTAATATCAACACACTGGCATATACAAGGGAACCAGTGATTGATAATCCTAACTCTAGGTCAACACAACTGGCATATACAAGGGTTCCAGTGGTCGACTTTATTGAATTTATTCCAGTTGGTCAGATGGTCTGGTCTTTTTTTGTTTTTGGTATCTCAATCACTCTAATTCACCCTAGCATTGGTAACAACTTGAATCGTGAGCCCCACCTAATCACTTAGAGAAACATAGTTTAAAAACAAAACAAAATAAAAACAGAAGTGAAAAGGACTCAACGAGATATGGTGAAACTATCATGTTATTTCTAACACCTGAGCTCTGTGCTTTTATGAATAGACTCTTTAGAAGTTGCCATCTAGTCAGATTGGTTCCTCAACTCCTACAACAAAAATGCTTCCATCCACTTAGATTGGTTAGTGCCATCCTTAATAGGGATAAATTTCTAGGCTTTGGAGTTTAATTATTGCAACCAAAAGGTAACAAAAAGTTCTACCCCACCCCCAAACTTAAATCTAACATTGTCCTCAATGTTTCTAATCAAAGAACAGTACCAAAAATATAAGTAACATGAGGAAATAGTAAAGAAAGAATTCATAAAGATAGTACCTGGGTGAAGTGTAACCAAAAACCTACAAAAATATTATACAACATACAAAATCGCCTCGATGGTAAATCAAGGTAAACAGGGTCCTCCAGAGGGACCTCCTGAACATCACCTGTAGGAAAAGGCTCTAAAAAGGGCTTCAATCGCTGACCGTTAACCTTCGAAGAACTACTACCATCTGGTGTCTCAATCTCAACAGCGCCATGAGGAAAAACAGTATGGACCACAAAAGGACCGGTCCACCGAGAGAACAACTTCCCGGGGAATAGATGCAAACGAGTGTCATACAGAAGAAATTTTTGACCTGGAGAAAATGACTTTCGTAAAATATTCCTATCATGCACAAGTTTCATTTTGTTCTTATACTCCTTAGCACTATCGTATGCATCTCTACGAATCTCGTCCAACTCATTGAGCTGGAGCTTTCTTTGAGCTCCTTCCTTGTCAAGTGAAAAGTTTAATTTCTTAATAGCCCAATAGGCTCGATGCTCTAACTCAACAGGCAGGTGACATGCCTTGCCAAACACTAAACGATAAGGTGATATTCCAATGGGTGTCTTAAACGCAGTACGGTAAGCCCATCAGGCATCAATAAGCCTCGACGACCAGTCTTTCCTATTTGGATTAACTGTTTTCTCTAGAATACGTTTAATTTCCCTATTGGAAACCTCTACCTGACCACTAGTCTGAGGGTGATATGGGGTTTCTACTTTATGGGTAATATCGTATTGTTTTATTAAAAGAGAAAACGGTATATTACAAAAGTGTGAACCTCCATCACTAATTATAACTCGCGGCATACCAAAACGTGTAAGTATATTCTCTTTCAAAAACTGGACTACGACCCTATGGTCATTCGTTCTACACGGAACCGCCTCAACCCACTTAGACACATAGTCTACAGCGACAAGTATGTAAAGATAACCAAACGAACTAGGAAATGGACCCATAAAATCAATTCCCCACACATCAAAGACCTCAATCACTAAAATAGGGTTCAAAGGAATCATATTTCTACGGTAAATGGTTCCTAACTTCTGGAAACGCTCACAAGAAACACAATGACTATGGGAATCTTTAAACAACGAAGGCCAGTAAAATCCACACTGCAAAATCTTAGCAGCAGTCTTCTTAGCACTAAAATGACCCCCACATGCATGTTCATGACAAAAGGAGATAATACTAGACTGGTCACTCTCAGATACACATATCCTAATAATCTGGTCCGGACAATACTTAAACAGATAAGGATCGTCCCAAAAGAAATGCTTAACCTCGGCTAAAAACCTAGAACGATCTTGCTTACCCCAATGTTGAGGGGTTCGACCAGTAACAAGATAATTCACTATATTTGCATACCAAGGTGATTGGGAAACAGAGAACAATTGTTCATCAGGAAATCTATCCCTTATAGGAAGGGAATCACTAGGGGAACTAACAACTAGCCTAGACAAGTGATCTGCTACTACATTTTATGCACCCTTTTTGTCTCTAATGTCTGGGGAAAATTCCTGTAACAATAGGATCCATCTAATCAATCTAGGTTTGGTATCCTTCTTAGATAAAAGGTATTTCAAAGCAGCATGATCTGTATATATTATGATCTTAGAACCTAATAGGTAAGACCTAAACTTATCCAAGGCAAACACGATGGCTAAAAGTTCCTTCTCGGTAGTTGTGTAGTTCATTTGGGCATCATTCAAAGTTTTGCTAGAATAATAAATCACATGAAGTAATTTGTTTTCTCGTTGTCCTAAAACGACGCCTATAGCATAATCTGAAGAATCACACATAATCTGAAGAATCACACATAATCTCAAAGGGTAGGTTCCAGTTAGGTGCCTGGACTATCGGGGCAGTGGTGAGTAAAGTTTTAAGCTTCTTAAAAGCCTCTAAACAAGCATCATCAAAGACAAACTTAACATCTTTTGCAAGAAAATTGCAAAGAGGTCTAGAAATCAAGCTAAAATCCTTAATGAATCGACGGTAAAAACCTGCATGCCCTAGGAATGACCTAATATCTTTTACGGTTTTTGGGACCTGTAAAGTCTTAATAAGGTCAACTTTGGCTTTGTCTACCTCTATACCCTTTAAAGAGACGATGTGCCCTAATACAATTCCTGATTTAACCATGAAATGGCATTTTTCCCAATTAAGCACTAAATTTTTATCCTTACACCTAGTCAACACTAATGTAAAATGATGCAAGCACTCATCGAAAGATGAACCAAACACTGAAAAATCATCCATAAAGACCTCTAAGAACCGTTCTACCATATCAGAAAATATGTTCATCATACAACGCTGAAAAGTTGCAGGGGCATTACATAGCCCGAAAGGCATGCGTCTATACGCAAAGGTACCAAAGGGACAGGTAAAGGTGGTTTTCTCTTGGTCTTCTGGGGCAATAACGATCTGATTATAACCGGAGTAGCCATCTAAGAAGCAATAGTGACTATGTCCAGCTAATCGCTCTAGCATTTGGTCGATAAAAGGAAGGGGAAAGTGATCCTTCCTTGTGACCTTGTTCAATTTCTTATAGTCAATACACACACGCCATCCCGTGGTCACTCGGGTTGGGATTAATTCATTATTATCATTCTGGACTACAGTGATACCTGATTTCTTTGGGACAACCTGAACATGGATGACCCACTTAGTGTCTGAAATTGGGTAAATAATACCTGCATCTAACAACTTAAGCACCTCTTTTCGAACTACCTCTTTCATGTTAGGGTTCAGTCGACGTTGCATCTCCCTAGAAGGTTTGGAGTCTTCCTCTAAATGAATCTGATGCATACACACAGTAGGACTAATACCCTTAATGTCTGCTATAGTCCACCCTAAAGCTTCCTTATTGTCTTAAAGTACATTTACTATCCTACTTTCCTGATCACTATCCAAATTGGAAGCTACAATCACAGGTAAAGTCTCAGATGGGCCTAAAAACACATACTTTATAGTATCGGGTAGTGGTTTAAGGTCCAACTTTGAGGGATCTTCTAAAGAAGGAATTAGGGTAGTCTTAGAAACTGGTAATGGTTCGAACCTAGCTTTCCATCTATTAGGGTCTAACACAGGGGTAGAATCTAATAGAGCATTCACCTGTTCAATAGTGCTATCATCGTCAAAATCTAAACCAAAATGGGATAGACAAATTTCTAATGGGTCTTCAGACAAGATGTTTGGTAATGACTCCTGAACTAAGGCTTCTATCATGTTCACCTCCTCAACACATGTGTCATCTAGCTCATGAGGTTGCTTACTGACATTAAAAATGTTCATCTCCATAGTCATATTACCAAAAGATAAACTCATCACACCATTTCGACAGTTAATGATCGCATTAGACGTAGATAAAAATGGGCGACCTAAAATCACAGGTATCTGGTTCTCTGGGTCAGGGACAGGTTGGTATTTAGGACCACGAAATCCACTAGATAAATAAACTTGTCGACCTCAATAAGAACATCCTCGATAACACCTCGAGGGATTTTAACAGACCTATCAGCTAACTGCAGTGTCATCTGAGTAGGTTTCATTTCACCAAGTCCTAGCTGTAAGTATACATGGAATGGCAGTAAGTTCACACTGGCTCCTAAGTCAAGTAAAGATTTTTCTACCCGGAAGTTACCTATTGTTCAAGCAATGGTAGGAGAACCTGGGTCTTTGTACTTTGGAGTTGTGGTGTTCTGAATGATTGAACTTACGTGACTAACTAAAAAGGCTTTCTTATGGACGCTAAGTTTTCGCTTTCGCGTACACATATCCTTAAGGAACTTGGCATAAGCAGGAATTTGCCTAATTGCATATAATAAGGGAAGGTTTATGGTAACTTGCTTAAAAACCTTCATTATGTCATTAAAGTTCGATTCCTTCTTTGTTGGTACTAATAGCTGAGGAAATGGGGCTCTAGGCCTAAAATCAGACCTTTCAGGAACCGAATTCACATCATTAGAAACTTTATCAGTATCTTCAGCTACTGGTTCTGAGAGGTGAGATCCTGAGGGGTGAACTACAGTATGTTCACTATCGGGCATGTTACCTTATTTTCTACAACTCTACCACTTCTAAGGGTTCTAACAACATTCAATTGATTCGATGGTTTTGCACCTAATTTATGAACTCCTCTAGGGTTGGGTTGTGTTTGACTAGGAAACTTACCTTTTTCTCTCAAAGAATCACTTATCAGACCAACCTGTGTTTTTAACTCGGAAATATCCTGACTATTTTCTTGTCCTATCCTGTTACTAGCTTGTAGACTCTGTTCTACGGATAACTAGAATTTTGCAGTTTGCTGAGTTAACAAGGCGAGAGATTCCTCTAAACTTAGGATTTTCTTATCTGACTCATTCTGAAACTGAGCTAGTCCTGAAGGATTCTTAGTATAACCGAAACCTGGGGGAGCATTAGAATTACTAAATTGACCTTGACTTTGGCCCTTAGACCATGAAAGGTTCGGATGGTTTCTCCAACCAGGATTATAGGTTTCTGAATATGGGTCAATCTTTTGACAGTTATAAAATCTAGTGTTATTATAAAGAGCATTGGCCTGCTCTTCAATATTCTGGCCCACTTCTAAGGCTTCTAACCTTTTTGCTATAGCAGCAATTTTGGCATCTGATTCATAGCCTCCTTCTACCCTATTAACGTTTCCTCTACTTAAAAGAATTGTTTTCTGGGGTGCCTTACTATTTTCCCATTACTGGGTTTTTTCGGCGATTTCATTAAAAAATTCCATCGCCACATCAACAGTTTGGTTTTCAAATCCACCAGTGCATAGAGGCTCAACCATGGTCGTTGTGGAATAATCTAAACCCTCATAAAGGATCTGAACTAACCTAACCTTTTCTAAACCATGATGAGGACACTAGGATAGTAAATCATTGAACCTTTCCAAATACCTATATAAAGATTCTCCCTCTTGTTGTGAAAATGTGCATATTTGCGTCCTAATAGACGATGTTTTGTGCCTAGGGAAAAACTTATTGGAAAAGGAAGATGTAAGTTGTTCATATGTCTCAATCGACTCGGAGTCCAAACTATACAGCCACGACTTGGTCTTATCTTTCAGGGAAAATGGGAATAACCTAAGTTTCAAAGCATCATCATCTAAGCCTCTAATTCTTAGGGTACTACAAATTTCCTCAAAATCCCTAACATGGTAATAAGGGTTTTCATTTTCTTTCCCTAAAAAGATTGGAAGCATCTGTAAGGTTCCAGGTTTCAGTTCATAGGGTGCCTCCGTTTCAGCTAACTTAATACACGAAGGACGGGTAGTCCTAGTTGGATTCAACAAAGCTTTCAAAGTTGTCATTTCTGGCGCTATCGGAGCAACATGGATTCTCTCCTCAGTCACAGAACGTTCAAAAACAGACTCTTCAAAAGGCGGACTTTCTAGATTAAGGTAATCGAGACGCTTCGAACTACTAGGTTTCTCTTTAACAAATCTACCTAGTGTGTATCTTTTACGTTCAGGCATACAATAGAATTTTCTAAATTGGAAGGGTAAGCAAACACAGATCAAGGCCGACTCAACCAAATCAAACCTATTGATTTCTAGCAAACAAAAAGCATGATGGCTCCACTTAGATTGTTTCTAGACCAGCTTCTAATCCTTCGAACATGAATTCATTACAATTTAAGCAAACCCCTCTGGAATCAATCCGAGTTAACGTAAGTTGAATTGAGGCAAGGGAAGCTCGGTGGAGCTTTGATACCCAAGGCCTCACCGGTATTACAAGGCGGCGCAGTCACGCATTCAACTTACAGAAACCGTCACGAACTTCGAAGTATGCTTAAAAGAGTAACCAATATTTTTCGAATGACTTTCCTGTTAAGCTCGTTACCTTATCGGTCTCATTCTAGTAAAAATTTTAGGCTTAGGTTCGCGTAGGTTACGTGTTCCTAAAGCGGGCAAGAAGAGAACGGTGATGAAATCTGAACCCTTATCTTGTATGGCCAGGCCTTGCCCTTTACTAGAAAAATAAATGTCCGTATTCAGTCCTCAACATATATGCATACAAAGGAGTCCAGTAACTTGCTAACAGGGGATTCGCGAGTGTTTAGATTCTTACCTCCCGTTCCAGACGGGGGATGAATCGGTTGTAGTCGACTCGGGCCACTGACTCCGATGTCTAGTGTACGAACCCAAGGTGCAGAGACAATATCGTAATTGTCCTTCTTCTATGCAAACAGTTTATATTTAAAGTACCCTTCCGTAGGGTAATAAAAAAAATAATGTCCCAAAGTCCAAAAGTCCAAAAAAAAATAAAGAAAAATTACAAAAGTAATAAACCCTAATACAGTTTTTTTTTAAATAAAATAAACAAACCCTAAACTAAAATTGTGTAAAAAAAATAAAAAAAAAATAAAAATGTCTTCTTTTATGTTCTTTTTGCTTTAATCTTTAGCTCCAAGTCTTTATGAAATCACCAAAAACATAAAAAAGACAAAAATAATAAAAACAAAAAAATAATAATAATAAAAAATAAATCTAAAACCCTAAAAACAAGTCTGCGTCGGCGGCGCCAAAAATTGATGTGATTTGTAGATAATGGTAAAAGTGGTTCGATTCTTAGACTTGTGAAGGATATTTATTAGACTTAAATCCTAATATTAAAATAGAAAACTCACTAAAAATTATAGCAAACTTAATCAAAGATGATATCAATACTAAAAGAAACACTGAGGCTAAGATTCCACTATTTTCCAAGTTCAAAGTGATTAAACCAATACTTATATTTATGCAATTTTCTTGTTTAATTTGATTCTAAAATATTGCAACAAGTAGATTTTCAAAAGTAATAATCGTAAATACCAAGTATGAAGCATCAAAAGTCTTAAAACTGAGCATACTCCATCAAAATAGATCACAATCACTCAAATAAAAATCATATTCAATAATATTTCAAGGAAAATAATCATATAATTATTGCAAATAAAAAGATAAAATAGAATATACCACTTTTTGTTAGAAAAATAGCTTCCTTTATCGCCTCAGCAATGGGGTTTAGCTCCTCATATTAATCATGATCTCAAAATATGTGTTTGTTGCTCAAAAGATGATTAAAAGAGTGAAAAGTAATAACACAGACTGTTTGTAACATTGTATTGGTGTTGCAAAACAGCTGTTACAATGGAACTGTTACAGAAAAACTGTTGCTTTGTCGCTGATTTAAGACTGCCCTGAACAGCTTAATGTCTTCAGCTGTTAAATAGCGACACTTTTCTGCGACTGTCTACCGAGGGTCAATGTTCTTCAGCTGTTCTTCTTCTTCAGCAGTAGCAGCATCAGAAACAGAGTTTGATAAAGCTCTGATTTCTTCTTCTCTGGCTTTCCTTAGGTTCCCAAACTCTCGACACCCCTTCTATATGACCCAAGACATCTATTTATATCAAAAATACCGATTAAATCTCTCCCAAATCTTCCAAAATCTCTTTCCTTCTCTTCACGGCCAAGTTGCGACAATTTCTTGTTTTAGGATTTCTACGCGTTTCTGAGCTTTCCTTTTTATTCTAAACTCTTCCTTAGATAGATACAAATCTTTGGGAAGGTTTACAGCGTTTTAATCACTCTAAAATTCCCTAAAACAGGTCACACATGTGACTTTCCATATTTTCTTGTTGTGAGAAAAATCCGTCGTTTGAGCCCATTCTAATCGATTTAAACACCCATATCAGATTCCTAGACCCATAAGGAGTCTATCCTATGAAAATCAGAGGTTTAATCGACCTTAAACTCCTCCAAATCACGATCACCAGAATTGTTCTTTAACTGCACTATTTTCCCGCCAATTTTCTGGTTTTTGAATGTTGAAGATGGTTGCCCCTTATCCAGAGTAGGGGTGCGATTAGCAGATGCCTGGAAATGGGATGCCCCTTAGTAATTAGGTTACCCCTTATCCAAAGTGAGAGTCCGAATAGCAAATGTCCTCCGGGTGCTTTCCGACAACTTTTCGAGCCAATTTTTTCCAAAAATGTTTATTAGCCAAAAATACCTACAAATAAATAAAACACCATAATAAGTACAAAAATGAGCCCTAACAATATATAGAATCGAGACAAATCGGACATAAAAATGTGTCTATCAATAACCATCCCAAGTGATGGGAATTCACTCCCAGGAATATGATGCGGGTTGTCCAAATTGAAAGAAACTATGCCACTATCCCACTGACAACAATCCTTCCAAAAAACACAACCATGTGCTACACACCTGAACTACGAAAAGTATAAGGAATATTTCCTGCTATGTTCCTCCATCTTGTCTACTAGAGTGTGTATTTGAACTGCACCATCCACGCGAATTCGAACTACCTTGTACTCATTGGTACGTAGACAGTAGCCGAAACCTCCAACTACTTTGTATGGTGGATACCACGAAATTACTTGATCTCGTGCAATTGGGATGCATAGTTGTGGCAGATGTAGGTGCTCACCAGTTTCTGTATTCATAAACATATACAGGATCTTGTATGCCGTGGTGTGAAACATAAAAACATATCAGACCATTGCAAGATCCAACTATTGGGTGCAACTTAGTCAAATCTTCATGGGTTCCATCATTCGGCGCGTCGTGATTGTTGGATGTTGCGATCGGGATGAAATATTCCTATCTATAAAAGAGTTGAGTAACTTCTTTCCTTATTCTTGGTGTGACACCAAAAATGAGTTCAATTCTTTTGTCCCCGAGGATTAGTCCATTCTTTGCATACGCATTTGCATGCTAAAACTCTTTCTGCAGTTTGGATGCGCTGAAGTATCTCGGTAGTTAATTCCGGCAACATATCCATCACTATTATACTGATGAAAGATTATCAAAAAAATAATAATTCAAAAGCATTTAGGATTTTCTTAATATTGTAGAATGCTTCAAGAAGATACGATTAAAGCTTATATAGACATCCAATACACCTGTTGGCGAATGGTCGCGTCCTTGATGAGCAGTCATTATTTGAATGGTCGCGTCCTTAATGAGCAGGAAAGTAACGTATATTTGCACGTTTTATCTTATAAGTGGTTATAACTTAAACCTATAACTGTATTTTTATTTAAAAGGGAACAGAATATAAAGGATAACCATTACGTCATGAAGTAGGTCTGAAAGGACATGACATTTTAGTAGGGTGTTATTATTTCTTTGAATTCAACCGCGACATGCGTCTTTTGGGATTAGGTCTCAGAAGAAAAAAGAAAAAAAAAGATAATAAATGTGAAAGAGGAATTATGGATTATATTCATTTCCCAGAGAGAAAATTAAGATAAGAGAGGAGAAGAAGAAAAAAAGTTTCAGAGATAACAATGGCTCCAAATAACCCAGAAAAAAGGAGTGGTTCCAAACCATCAAAAGGCAAGACCCCAATGACAGAGGAAGAAGTTGATAAAGAGGAGTACTTGAAGAGAAAGGAAGTGATGATGGGGTTCAAATTAGCAGTATGTGAAATGGATTTGGAGCAACTTGAGAAAGCTAAGTGCCATATATCGAAAACAATAAGATTGAATAAAAAGAAGAAGAAAGAAGAGGCAAGGAATATGAGAGAAGAGGAAGAAGTAGATTTGCAGAACAATAACCAAGATGATGACATGGGTCTGTTGTGGAATGAGTTTATTATGCAAACTCAGTATATGAGGCAGAAAATGAAGAGACAAAGAAGAAAATCATAGAGAAAGTAAAAATGAAGAATACCCAGAAGAATTTTTGCAGTTGTTGCAGAAAATGGAAAGGAGACAAGGTGTGTTTTTAATGAGAAGGATTAGGGATAGAAGAGCATCAATTTATGCAGGAAGATATAAGGATTATACATCCCACCCTATGAATGAAGTCAGTCTAGAGGATGAGTATCAGGCGTACCTATCACGAACAACACATGAAAATGAGGTCATACTCAACATAGTGACTTCTGAAACTGATATGCGATCGGATAGGGAAAGGTCGGATTACGACTCCGAGTGATGGCCGACAACAGGTAAGGCTCTACCAATTCCAATTTTCTTATAGCTGGTGGATTTTTTGGGTTAAGTTTCTTTAATGGAAATGATGATACAGATTTTGTAAATGGTTACACAAGTTATGATTTTGAAGAAATAGGTATCATCAAAGTACAAAGAAAAATTGGAATTAAGAGTGGTCTAATGGGAAATTGTGGACTGTGGACGACTGAATCTTGTTCTGTTTTTTGGAATTTATGTTTTCGATTTAGGATTTATTTTCATGTTTTTTGTAATCTTAATGACTGAATGGTGTTGGAGTTTCTTAATTAATGATTGTTTGATGACTGTCTAATGGATTGATTTTCTTTTTTAATGATGATTGTTTTTTTGTGTATGATTGAATGGTGTTGGATTTGTTGGTTGCATTGTCAAACTCAATCTATGACCAAAGAACTTAATAGGAGTATATAGAAAGCACAAGTATTGTGTTGAAAACTTGGAAAAATCACGACTAATTTTATTACACAAATTTGACATTGTATTGAAATCACAAAGGATTGCTGAAATTACATGGATTCTATAAGATTAGAGTCCATCAAGGGTAAGGGGTCTTCCTGGCTTTCATTTGAATTGCAGAAACCAGCTGCGATTCTCATTACAACTACTTATGCACCAATTAGCTAATGATGACCTCCTGGAATTAGAATACCCATCACAACAACATCTTAATATTTACAACGACATTGGTTGATAATATAAAACGGGAACTATCCATAAAATACAAAACATGAATTTACCACTACAAATATGGGATAATGGTACCATAATTTATGTATCTCTCTTTTAGACCCTATATTTTTTTGGATAAAGAACATCGAATATTTCAATTTCGGTATCACTATATATAAATATGGCATAAAGTAGATAAAGATATATATATATATATATATATATATATGGAATGAATATTTCATCTTTATCTAATTTCCTTTTTAATCGGATGTAGTTTCTGAACATAAAGAACTTCATAAATAAATCAACCTAATTTTTTTCGGCCACCATATCTAATTGTCAATACAAATACAAGGAGCTTTTCTTCTCTCCTGCTACTAACCGCTCTTCCTTTTCGATCAGAATGAACTGCACATCCTATTGCTACCAATTTATTGCTATGGGTCCTAAAACTGTTAGATACAATTCATTAAGAAGAACCCTAGAAGACGATTTTAAGATCTCAGATTACGATGTGCGAGTTCTTCAGCCTAGACTCAGCGTTTGCGTGAGATTATTGCATTTGCTATCGATGAGCATTGCGCGGAATTGGTGCATGGGGAAAGTAGATGCTGTAGTCCCTTTGATCGTGATTATTTTGGTCTCCAACAACAGGTGAATATACTTCAAGAACGAGTTGATCGGCTTCAAGAACAATTTCTTCGTGATATTAACGACTAGGACGTGGCATTTATAGTTCATGATTCAAAAAGAGGCTAGATTGACAAAATAGGTTTCTTATTGATCAGTATTTCTTAAATTTATTAATTTTATATTCATAAAAAAGACGTAATAACACAATTCTAGAAATTAAAATGATGTGTTATATATGTCTCTAATTTGTTTTGCCCATTTATGTTCTGGTTTTGTGTTTTGGTGTCAAACACCAGTTTCAAATCTATAATTGGTCTACAAAAAGAATTCCGATTACTCACGTAATCAACATTTTTTTTCGACTTCTCAAAAATCTTTTTCATTCGTGTGCATTTTCTAGAATATCATTATTGATTTGTATATCAATAACTTATAACTTCTGCATCTCAAATTCTCACTTCTTTTTACATTTTTCTTTTTCTCTCTCGGATTTACTTTTATGAACACATAAAAGTCTGCCTATAGATTCGCAAAATTTATAACCATAAATACAACTGGAATAGAGAAATGCCTCCCTTTGTACCAAATTGACCACCATAAAAGAAAGTTCCCCTCTAAATTCGTCGGGAATATTTTTAAAAGCATCAACTCCATTAAATAAAAATACCAACCATTATTACCCAAAATAAGACCAAGTTCGATTCTTCAAATTTCAAAAACAACTTTTAGTCCAGACAAGATAAGAAAAAAAAATCAAAGATGAGAAATAATACTATTAAAATATATATTAAACACCAGGATACATTACTCTAATCAAAACAATCAAAAAAACACTACACACATAATATGTTAGTGGCATGGACATCATCAGTACATGTTTCCGATTTTCCATCAAAATTCCTCAACGAGACGCGCTCCACATGTGAGGAATAACTCTAACCTTTTCCCACCTTGTCTCCGCAATTTATGTCAAAGTTCTGGTGAGTTCATTATAGCGCACTACACATCTGTTGTTTTGCAATAGGATGTCGTTGTTCTTTTCCAAGGCTGTAATCTTATAAGGTCAGAAAAACATATATGAATTCCAATCCAAGACAATGCTCCTCTTAGGTTCCCAATTCCATTCTACACCGGGTTCCCGTGAATGAATATCATTATCGGAAATAGGTGCCCCAAAATCAATCCGGAGATCATAATAATCGTGAAGGTTGTAAAATAAAAGGCGAACTCCAGACAAGACCATTCCAAGTCTTGGAATACTGTAACCACCATTCTCATAAATATGATGTGGGGGTGGAGAATGTGACTGGAATGTCTCATCGTCCAGATTGAAAGATACTATCTGATCATTGTCATAAGAATAATGATTTATCCAAAATATGCAACCATGTGCGTACACACCTGATTCATGAAAAATAAAAGGAATTTCCCCAATGTTCCTCCATCCTATGTTGTCTCCTAGCGTGTACGTCCACTTTACCGCTCACTTGAATTCGAACTACTTTGTATTCACCGGTATGTTCACAGTATCCGAAACCCCCTACGACGTATCGTGGATCCCAACTAGTTTGTGGCGTTGGTGTTGGATCACATATTTGTGGCAGATGGAGGTGCTCACCCATTGTTGGATTCATAATATAAATAAGATCTTGTATGCCGTGGTGTGAAACATAAAAACATACCAGACCGTTACAAGATCTAACGATTGGGTGTGACATGTTTTCATCATAGGGTTGGATAATATTCCAGGCACCTTTGTTTCCAAATAACATCTGATAGAAATCTTCCATCATCGTGTAGTAATCTTCCTCCTCAATTTGTTCTTTGTAGAAGAGTTGCGTAACTTTTTCTTCTCTCACTTTTTGAGTGAAACCTAAAAGGAGTCCAATTCTTTTGTCTGCAAGGACAGAATTCCACTCTTTACAAACACATTTGCATGCTAAAACGCTTTCTGCAGTTTGGAGGCGTTGTAGTATCTCGCTAGTTAATTCCGGCAATATTTCCATTGCTATTACTGGTGAAATATTTTTTTTTAAATGTAGAAGAATTTAGGATTTTGTTTTTCTTGAATGCTACTGGCAGATACGAGTAAAGCTTATATAGACATCCAATGGATGCAATATGTGTCCCCAAACGACACACCTGTTGGAATTTTCACGTCTTTTGGTGTTCCATAAACCCTCTTTGTATTGATTAGTAATTAATTAACTAATCAATATTTATCTAGAGAAATAAAAAGAAATGAATTAAAATTAATGTACAAAGTGGCCAATTGTCACATCCTTAATCAGCAGGCCTTCTTTAAAAATTCATGATCCAAACAAGAAACGGATATTTTCACGTGTTTGTGTGAGATTTATAGTGCCAAAAATAGAACCAAAATGGTTTTATTCCAGTTTATCAACATTCTATTTATGTGTCCATTGCAAATTTAAAAATTAGGATTATGACTATAGTATATTAATCTTTTGAAGACAAAAAATGATCCCAATATATATTGTTATTGCTAATCGTAGCTGTAATTATGGTGTTGACAAATATCTAAAGCCAAAATAGAATTTGGGCATGGTTAGCGCTTGGATGGAGGTTTTCAACTATATTGTGTTTGATTGGTATTTTTTGGTTAAAACTAAATTGTTCACCATCCACGTTAATTAAGTCATGTAATGACAAGGTTTTTAACATGGCTAGGTCTAGGTGTGACCGTGGGGGTGTGACACCATGCTAGAGGCACATTGTGGCAGTTAGATTGGAATTAACCACGGTTAGGAGACTCTAGAATTAGGATAGGAGTATAAGTAAACGAAGGTTCATGTGGAGTTGTTGCGCATGGCTTTGAGTAGGCGTGAATTACGGAGGGAATTACACTAAAAATAAAATTCTGTTCAGAGAAGATTAGGCATGGAAAATCATGGAGACAGCGAGATACCTACATATTTGGCAAGAGTGTAGACAAGGCATGCACATTAGCCAAGAGTACATGATTATGATCTACTGTAATTAGATAAAGAATATATATACTCAGTCAACATGGTGTTGTGTTTACGCAATTTTTTCGTGCTATTTTTCCGTATTAAGATAAATCATAAATTTACTCAATTCAATGTGGTGTTGTACGCGTATATTAGCATATATTTATCGATATGGAAACTGTTATATTTTTATTTATTTGAGAGTGATATGCGGAATACAACTAAATTAGGTAATTGGAGATAATGCTCCTAACCTAAAGAAATTAGGGTTTTTCTAATATATATATATATTATTAAAAATGTCGTACAAACCACAACATCATAAAATATAGATTGATATACTAGACGACGAAGAAAATGAGTTCCGATAAGAACAATACCGGGAGGATTAAAATGGATGTACCAAGAAAGCTAATTATCACTATAACTACTGATGGCGTGTGTAAGGATCCTGGCATGCCGATGTTAGCTGAAGTTCAAGCTCATGTTGACAATCTTACTCTTCCTGCTTCTGCTTCTGTTGAAATGGATGGTGTCCATGCTCCCATTCCTTCGAATGATCCTGTTGGTGAAACTATGTCTGGCACACCATAAATACCCAGGGATACACCTCTAGAGCAAAAGGTACTTGAAGTTCCAGCACAGCCTGCTAACGCTGCAACACGAGTACCAGATCCGATGCTTAAATAAATATTGAGGATGTTGGTATTATTTTGCTTCGTTTAGTTTTATAAAAATATTGGTTCTTTTAATTCTTTGCTTGATATTTTTGTGTTAATCGATCAATTTTAATTAACTCGTTGAGTCAACACAATTCAGTTTTCCATAATATACCTTATATAAACATAAATCCTTATGATAGTTATCATATTTTAATTTTAATTTAGACACGACCAAATGGAAGAAATATAGCAATAATTTATGGAAAGACTGGACCACAAGGGATCTTGGCACCAATGCCAAATTTGGGTCAAGCCAAAATATTGTGACAAACATTTTAAAAACAAAAAATAATCTTCTCTATATTATTTGGAAAAACAGAAGAAGAGGAGTACTTAAGAGATCCATCTTTTCTTTTGCATGTACCCAAGAAAGCAACAAGATACTCATTATGGCTACCTAGATCTTCTTCTTTTGCATGCGCACAAAAAATAAGATACTTATTGTGATTGCGCAGATCAGTGGAAGTGAAATATGAGAAACTGAAGCGTAATGATGATTGACAAAAGCAGTGGCGTGGTGATTGACAGAATACTGCTTTTGAAGGAGAGAATACTCTAGAAGGTTTGATAACACCCATAACCCTATCAGTAACCCTGTTAAGAGCAACAATCAACCACTTTTATCTAAGGTAATGTATATATTTCCAAATAATATGGTCCCAAGTTTTACCAAAAATAAAATGTTAATAAATTCAAAAAAAAAAAGGAAAATGTTTTATTACACAATTAATAAATTAAAAGAAAAAAAGGATTCATTGCTCTGATCAAAGATACTGCTACATTTAAGAATAATACTTATTTAGGGCATCCGGATTCGTTTGGATCTACAAGATTTTGGGCAAATTACCCCATTTTAATTGGAGCATCTCTTATTGAAGAAGATAATTATTTCAAATGGTCGGAGTTGATTCCGGTTCACACCATCATTCGTCAATACTACCGGTACAAAAATTGGATATCTTTGCGGTGCATGGATCTTTCTCTTCGCGATGTATTTGCAATTGGTGTCGTCATTTGTATTTGGGTTTTGATTATATTGTATTTTGGTGATATTGATAATCTTGTAAGCAATCATGTAATCACTATTTGGGTTTGAATGAATAATGTGATTTCCAAAATAAAACAAAGGTTGTTTTCTTCCTCTGCTTTATATCTTGTTACCAAAAAAAGTAAATTAAGAAATAAGTGTGGCTATACCATCATTTTATTGTTTTTGATAACACCAAAAGTTATCAGATCTTGTGGGGTATACAATACATGCTCTTGTTATAATACATGCTCTTGTTATAGTAGTATCTAGTTCCTTGGAAGATCATAAATGCTTTTTGGTGCAATTTTTTTTATTAAAATCCCAATTCATATTCTTAGAAGAAATTCTAGCTAGATCTTACAATTAAATTTATTTTAAAAGAACCGATCAGTATTTATTTTTCAAAATACTGGCCGATAATATAAGATTTTACCATGTTTGTGTCTTTAATCTAGACAAAACATGAAATATCAATGATACATACATATGAATATCCGATAATATCGCATTATTGGTCGTATCAGACCGATCAACCGTAATATTGGCAAGGATGTTTGGGGGTGTTAGGTTATCAGGTGTAACTAGTTTATTCGGCATTATGAATTCACGAACGACTATGATTGGCTTCGTCGACAAGACTCGATATCCAAGTGTTTTACCAATGTCACTCTTGGACATGCCTTATTTAGATATACCAATTTTTATTTCGATGTCACGATCTTAGAGAGTATAGTTCATCCAAATCTAAGTTTCCGAGAGTATTTTCACCAAGATAAATTGATGGATGGTAATTTTCCATTTTTTCCTATGTCACTCTTGAATGATCTTGTAAACCAATTTTTATTTCGATGTCACGATCTTAGCAAGTATTTATCGTCCAAATCTAAGTTTCTGCCATATCTCCACTAAGATAAATTGATTGATGGTAATTTTCCATTTTTACCGATGTCACTCTTGGACGAGCTTCTAAACCCCTGATTTTTATTTCGATGTCAAGATATCTTAGAAAGTATATTTTATCCAAATCTAAGTTTCCGGAGATCACCGAGATAAATTTATTTAATTTTTCATTTTTACCAATGTCACTCTTGGACGAGCTTGTATACCAATTTATATTTCTTCCAAGTTAAATTCCTTGATGTTAATTTTCCACCCAATTTTTTTTAATATTATTATATTGTATTTATTTATTTTCCAAAGCTATACTTGTTCACTAGCCAAGTTATCATGCTTGTACGTGGCTAAGCTAGAGGTTGAATATTAAAGTGAAAACGTGTGTCACGGTATAAAACAAGGGGATTCTAACTGATTTAGTCCTCTGTTTTCATGGTTCTGCTATGCAAGAATGGTATTCAATCACATCTTGATCCATCATATTTTATTTAGTTATATATATGTGTGTGTGTGTGTGTGTCTTTTTTTGTGTGTGTAATTAGTGTATCTATGTTGTTGTCTTTTTGGATGTTTAATTAGTCTGATTGTAAAGCTTCTTGGAAGTATACTTTTTATGAATGTTTAATATTTACGGATGCAATATTTTCTTTAGATTACAAGTGCATATGTTGTTTAATTTCTGTCCATTGTTCATCTGTTGGGGTATCAATCTTTTGACAAAACAGAATGAACGAGTAATGTGTTTAAGGGGGCTTGGTTTAGAGATTTGGATCTGAAGAGTTAGGGTTAACCATGATTTTGTTGTGTCTTTGCTGTTAAAGTGATAGGATCATGAATATGATAGGGACTGTATATTGAGTCTTGTATCAGAGTTGAAAAATAAAGCCAAATTTTTCATAAATTGCAATGCCAAATCTGACAAACTTAACCAAAAAAAATAATCAGAATTGAGAGCACAATTGAACAGTAGGCCTTTGACTGCTACATAATTTTGCTTACACATTAATAAAATTAGCATACTAAAAATTACGTAAAAAACTTGAATTTATTCAATGCCGAGTGCCCAGCCATAAATTTGCTTGTCTTCGTGGCTTCCCATGTTCTTATTCATTGTAATCATTATCCAAATGTTCACCGTAGATTTTCTCAAATGCATCCCGAGAAGCAAAACCCTTAGGAGGAGGATCATTTTCAACATGGATCATTTTCTTAATATGAACTAATTCCCATTCTTCATCGACATACTCTTCTAGTATATCACCAATGCTTCCCACAAAGTCATCCCATGAAGCAAAGACCTTCGGAGGAGGAGGATCATTATTAACAAGACCATTGGCAGGAACAACACATTTCTCATTAGAACTCATCCTATCGATTCCTTCTTTCTTTTACTTATGAACGAGGTATCTAATTTCTTATTTCTAGGATCCTCTAAATATAGAGTTTTTCTTTTTTTTTTTCTATACATATCTAGTATGCAAATATAAATATAGTGTGTGGGTTTGTTTACTATGAATATAACAAACGAAAATCAAGATGATATATGGAAAGTGCGATTTTGCGGATTTTGCGAGACCCAGCAGAAAAATATTGCATTAGGATTGTAGGATTAGACTACTAATTGTCAGTTCTAATTAGACTCATATAATCTTGCTGAAACCCTAAAGAAATCTCTAAATATCCTGACTCGTTAAGCATTCATGTCAATGAGATAGTACACTTGTTAAAATTAAAATTTTACCTTCCTTATTTAACAAAATAGTCCTTCCTTATTAAATTTCAGACGCAATTTTTCCTACTACATTATTACTACAATCATGATTGATTTTTTGCAAAATTCATAGACACCAGCACTTGTTGATCATGCACGGTTTACCAGGGTTTACACGTTTGCAGATCCGGAAGAGCCAGCACCTGTTGACATGCATTATGTGACGCTGTTGTATTGCAATATCTTGATTTGATTAATTATAACACTAGTGTATTCATGACATAATTGATTAATTAGTTAACATATGGGCCATATCTTGAACTGCAACATGGTTTGGCTCATGTATCATGCCATATCTCAAGTCCCTGACCAACAATTAAAATCAAAAAATGGTCAAACATAATAGATCAAACAAATAAGGTCAATAAGCAAAATAAAATCAGCACTCTTGTGTATATTTATTGAATGGTATAATTTCTTATGGTGATTATGAAGTATGAACATCTCTATGTTTCACCATATTGTAGATAAATACAAGGTGTGTATATGCCTCTCCATCAAGTGAATTAGACTGGATAGAGAATAATGCCTATTTTGTTTCAACATACCACAGTTTAACATACCATTGTTCCTTTTATTAGAAATCACAAAGAGAAACCGAAAAAGAAACAATTGCAATTTCATTAACCACATTTACAAACACCATCACCATTACGGATCAGACCGCTAATTACTAAGTAGTTCCATTTACAATTTTTTTTACGGCCAACACCAGTTCAACAATCAAACTCATAAGCAAAAAAAATAGACACACTACCAATTCCAGTTCAACTTACACCTAAACAAACAACTTCGATGTCGTCCGACAAGCAAAATTCCCTGATTATGCATGTCGCACTTACATAACCTCCATGACAAGTACCAACAAAATACCTACCACTACTACTACTACCGAGTTTGATCTTTGTTAACAGCAAAATAACACCTTTACAATATCAAACCTTGTGATGAAATAAAAAACCCAAAAAAAAACACTTACCATGCATTAGAAGATGTATAACAGAAGACTAGACCTCTCCTTCAGTTCCAACAACACCAAAAACTACACACATTAGGAAAATCTTTTTGAATTTTCACGAAGGTGATCTTAAGACTTCAAGGAATGCAATCCTCCTAAGTATTCCTCAAAAGATTTTCCAAATGCTCTTCAGATGATCACTGCTGATCATCGCCATCGTCGGTGTTAAAGCCCTCTTCTTCATAGCAGAAGTCTACGCCGCTATCAGTGCTGGTAGAATCTGCAGGACCATAACCTCCATCCTCATCATCTTATGATCCTTCATTTCCTTCTTCCTGAACCTCTACTGTAATAGGATTTCCATCTACATCCATCCCTGGTATCTCCTCACCGTCTGAATCCACGTTTAGGGGTTCAGACATAGTACGAGCTAATATCCTGGGTTGAGCTTTCTCTGCCAAATAGAGTAGATACATTTCTGCATTATCTCTGTCCTGTCTTTTTCTCTCCCGAGCCTCTTTTTATGGATCAGTAGATACACTGCTGCTATCATCCTCATCAAATTATACTGCTTCTCCACCTTCCTCATCACTTTCAATTTCCGTGGCACTTCTTGTCTTAATCCAATGACGTTCAAGTCTCTCTAGCCTTTCTTGTATTTCTCTCCTCTTCCTTGCACATCTTGCCTCATATTTTCTGATCAAGAACTGGTACTCTTATTCGTTCTCAATCCTTTGCCTATCAAATTATTCTTGTCTCCTATTTTCTTCTTCCTGCATCCTCTTATTTGGACTTTCTTGTTCTAAATAAGAAAACAATCTCTTAGCCTCTTCACTTGTTAATGCATGAGTTGCTTGTTTTGCATTTTCTAATGCTGGTGATTGATTTTTAACAACATCTTGAACTGCAGGTTGGTTTGGTTCAGCCATCTCTTAATCTTCTTCTCTCTGCAAATTTTCTTTATTCTTTTGGTTTGATTAAGAGTAATTGCAAGTATATCATTTTCTCATCCTTTTGTAGAGTGTTTAGATTGACCATAAATGTCCATTTATGGCGCATGGTGCTAAACTTTTAGTCCCTTGGCAGACCACGCCTCTTCAGTCTCAAGAATTTTTCAAAATACATCATCATTGTCCTCTCCAGAACCGTCTCATCTCTTAATTGCAGACAACGTTATCTTTAAGAGTAAAACGAGGCGGTTACCTAATTTTGAAGGCCATAACTGTAGCATTATGGTTCACCAAGGTTCACAAGTTTGGTTCATGTATCATGCCATATCTCAAGTACCTCACCAAGTGACCAACAATTAACCAAAAAATGGTCAAACATAATAGGTCCCTGTACAATTGTGTATATTTATTTAATTTTAATTAGTTAACAGATGTGCCATATCTTGAACTGCAACATGGTTTGGCTCAGGCATCATGCCATATCTCAATACCCTGGTCCCTGAACAAAACTCAAATGAGCCACAAAAATCTACCAACACTATGTCAACAACGCCTGAGACATAATTCATTATCATTCCATCTAATTCCATTCATTTGAGCCACACAAAACTTCATCGACAATAAAGAAAGAATCGATCAACTCTTCTGTGAAACATCGATTTAAGGATATTTAAGTTCAATAAATCTCTCATAGAAGTAATGACACTGATTCATAATCTTGGAAATGAAAATATGGGTTATCTTCATCTAAGATTCATTTGGGGGTTTCTTGGAAAACTTCATCAACAATAATGAATCAATTGATTCTTCTGTGAAATATCGATTAAGGACTAGATTTAAGTTTAATCGATCTCTCATAGAAGTATTAATAGTGATTCATAATTTTGGAAATGCAAATCTTGGTCATCTTCATCTAAGGTATTTCTCATTCATTCATTTTGGGGTTTAATGATTTTACAAATTGGAGGTTACACACTACTGATTTTGAATGGTACAATTTCTGATGGTGATTATGAACATCTCTATCTTTCAGATTTTAGGTTTATTATGTTGCTGTGAATTGTATCATGTTTTTAGAATGTTTTGGTGATTATGAACATCTCTATATTTCATATTTTAGGTTTATTATGTTGTTGTGAATTGTATACTATTTTTAGAATGTTTTGGTGATTATGAAAATCTCAATTGCATGATTTATGCCTCAACCAAGTAGTTTTATATGTCAGTTGACAGATGATCTTAAACTCAAACATAGTATTTGGTTGTGAGATGTCAGCATTGGTGAATAAAGCTTGTATTCTGTTTTGAGAAGCAGCATCTCAGGAGTCTTTGTGATTTGTATTTACTGTCAGATTATAGAATTAAATTAGGTGTGCATAAGGCTCCACCAAGTAGTGTTCATGTCAGTTATGTGAAAGTCGAATACACGCAACCAACGCAAGCCAATTTTTGTTAGTCATGTATTTGACATAAGATATAAAGATCAAACACATATGGATGTTCGTAATTTGTCCCTTTTCCAGATTGTAGATTAAGACTAAGTGTGTATATGCCTCTCCATCAAGTGAATTATACTTCATAGAGAAACACTAAAGTGACTTGTTTTCAACATATTTTAGTCTTGTACATAATCCAGTTCTTTGATTGTACATTTAGTTTCTGGAATACATCCTCCATCTCCAACATTATCAACGCACAATCGTTGGACAATATAAATAAGCTGACTTCATCATATTACATTTAAAAAAGTTACAACCATTCTGTTCATTCAGTGTTGAGCAACATTTAGCAGCAACACTATCCTTTCATATCCACTTACATGTTCATAAACTAAAACATACCCATTTACAAGTATTTCACCATCTTACCCATAAAAAATCCAAATACCAAAAAAGAAAACGAAAAACGAAAAATAAACATAACATTACCCTGCCTTTTCAGTCTCCATTGCCAGAACCAAAAAAGAAACACATGATTTAGTGACTTACCATTTGCATTAGACCCCTCTCCATTTGAATTCTTTTTTGTACTTTGATGATAATATCTATTTCTTAACCATTTTTTAATATTATGTCATCATTTCCATTCGAGCACTTACCCAAAAATCCACCATCTCTCTACAGAAGAATTCAAATGTAGATAAGGCTTACTAATTGTCATACCCATCACTCGGAATCAGAATCATCAGATTCATCTTCCTCCTCAGCAGACCCCTCTTCCTCCTCATCAAATTCATCTTCCTCCTCATCAGACCCCTCTTCTTCCTCATCAGACCCCTCTTCCTCCTCATCAAACCCCTCTTCCTCCTCGTTTTCATCTGCATCGTCCGCTTCAGAATCCGTCTTTTGGTCCAACAATGCATCATTAATCCCAAATCCCTCATCTTCGCGAAATTCCTTAATTATCTCTTCTAGGACAGAAAAAGTATGTGTATCACTTCGATGATCAACAAAAACAGCAGGCTCTTCATCTTCGGAAGCAGTTGCATCACTGTCATGCGGCCCATATTCTTTCTTCATTACTGCCATTTCAGCCAACCTCATCTTTTTACCTTGCACTTCCCAGAATTTTTCTTCCTCTTCTTCATCTATGAAAAAATCATAATGACGCTTCTTTTACAAAATCTGTACCGGTTTCTCTACCGGTTTTTCAACTGGTTTCTCTTCTGCTTTTTTTTTTCATTCATTGCAGCATGCATTTCTTCCCAGAGAGGATCGAGTTCAATATCATAGAACAAGTCACTTACTCTCTTTTGTACTTTCTCTAGATCATCCTTGGTCATCTGCCCAATCATCTGCATAGTGGCTGATAACCTTTCTCGTCTTTCTTTCTCTTCCAACTCTTTCAATAGTTTCTCTTCAGTCATGAGGGCTTTACCCTTTCGTCTGTTTGGATCATCATCACCATCCATTTTGATTGATTTGATTCAGAAAAATTCAGTAAACAGTAGTCTCCCTCTACAAAAAAACTACTCTATCAGGAATAAACTATAAATTCTTGGAGGGTCACGCCTATTCCCAAGATAAAGACTTAATCGAACACGTTCCCTTGTCTAAATGGCATCTATTCTAGCCCACTATGTCATAATGACGTGATAAACCTAGGTAAAATGGCATTTTGGTTAATTAAATTAGCTTTAAGTACTAGAGAAAAAAGAAAAAAAAAAGTTATTTCCTATTCTTACTTACGCGGCAGAAAGACTGGAAGAGGCGAAATAGAGAAACCCTAGGTAAGGAAATAGAAAAAAAATATTTATACTTCTCTTATCAGATTAAATTCGAACTTACTTGTTTAATTTCATGAATGGGGGATGGGTTGTTCTTAATTTGAAATTACTATCGCTAGGGTTTCATGTATATACATTTCCTACTAAAATCGCTTTCTACTATATTCTGTAAACCTAGGGTTCTGTCAATTTTATGAGTTTTTTATGATCTTGGCTGGGATTCTATATCTTATCTGTGATGGAAATTGTGAAAGCACATCGATATTGTTAGGGTTCTTTTGTTTTATTCAGGTCTTTCATTTTTTTATGATCATAAACCTATTTAGAGAGAGTTCATCTAAAGCATTCTCTGGTAAATCCTAATAATAAGATTGTAATTCTGGGTTTGGGTTCACATGGATGATCACGTTTCCTTATGATTTCCTTATTGATTTTTGTTGGACAATATTAATTGGTTGAAACAATTAATGTTTTGTGTGAATTTTGTGACGGAAATTGTGGAATTTGGTTTAGGTTGAGTTAATTTTTGTTACTAGTGGGTTTTTTATGGATTTAGGAATTAGCTTTTGTTGCTGTAAGGAGTAAAAGTTACATTGTAGATTAAGCCGGCGTTGTTGTAGATCCGGAAAGGAGAATTTGTTGATGTATTCTCTCGATTTTGTTTTTCTTCGCTTCGCTACGGTGTTTTATCATGATAAGAAATTGGTTTAACAGGAAAGAAGGCGTATTTGAAACTCGGTGTTCGACCAGCAATGCACGTGCACTCCACTTGTATCCTATTAGAGAACCTACTCATTCCTTACCTCCACATAAAAAAAATGGCATTGTTTGACTCCGCGGAAGATTTGGCAATCACCAAAGCATGGGCAGCCGAAAGTCGAGTTCTAGATCGCTCCTCGACCGAGACCTATTGGGCGAAGATACATAACAAATTTAGCCAAGATTATGGGAACCCGAAAAGAAGAAGTGTTCAAAAAATCAAGGATAGTCACAACATCATCCTAGATGCGGTAGATGGGTTTTTTTAAATCAAACACCGGATATCACATGCAAGCCACCTTAGCTTGTCCCCTCTACAACTTGTACGTATCTTTATGGTTTATTCGGCATAATACCTTTTTCAATATATATGTGACCAAATAAGTTTGTGTGTGTTTTTTTTTGTAGCACGAAGCTGTGAAAGCGTGCTACTTAGAGGAAAAGGGGGAAGCATTCACATTTGATGAAATCGTTTACTTCATAGTATTCATATTTTCGGATTACCACCAGCTACGGAGTACCACCAGAAATCAATGTTGGGTGAATTGGACTTCATACTCTTATTTGGCTTCCAGATAGGAAAGGCCAATTCTCTGTTAAGAGTGTCTATAATGTGTTGTCTAGTCCATCTAATACTTTTGCAGGTACTAATTCTGTTTTTCCTCAGGTATGGAAAGCTTTGTGAAAGTTAAATTATTTGCTTGGAAGTGTTAAAAGATATAGTCCCAACAAGAGATAAACTAGCTAGATATGGAAATTATATTGAGTTGCATTCCGGTTTGTGTAATCATCCTATGGAATCCAATAATCACATATTCCTTGAATGTGGTTATGCTAGATCTATTTGGTTGGTTTTAAATATCAATGTTACCTTTGGTGCAGGAATTACTAGACGTGAGATTAATAAATTGCTAATGGTTTCAGTTTGGACTATTTTTTTTAAGCATCATTTTGGACTATTTGATGTTCAAAGATTTTTCAGAACATAACTCCAAATAGGACAATGTCAATAGATGGCATTAATAAACTTGTGTCTCCTGGAACTAATTTTGTTTCTTCTACTAATGGGGTTGTGCGGGTGCTAAGATGGAGACCTCCTGATAATGTTTATCTGAAAATAAATTTTGATGCTTCTTTAAGTTAGATTCATTACAAGGTGGAATAGGGATAATAGTGAGGAATTGTGCAGGTAGCTGCATTCGGGTACAAGGACAATGCTTCAATGGAGGAATGAAGATAGGAGTTGAATCTGAGGAGCTGGAATGTAAGGCTATGCTGGCAGCTGTTACTCTGGAACCCTCTAAGAACTTTAATCATGTTATCTTTGAATCAGATTGTGAGACTTTAATGAAATCCATCAATGATCAAACCTATTATGTTAATTGGATGAATCAAGCTTTGGTTTTAGATATTAATTCTAGTTGGAAAGAACACACAAATAGAGTAATGTGTTTTAGTTCACTTAATTCTAATTGGGGACACAACTACTTCCAGTTCTTACGATTTTATTTTTCAATTGCACAAACACGTACTCCACTTTTTACAAAGTTAGTTTTTTACTTTAATACCGTTATAACGACTGCAACAACACGTACTCCGCATTTTAGATATCATTTTGATTTATTTTCTGAATTCGGGTATGAACAAAAAAAATCTTTAGGATGGAATGAATATTAATTGCATTGCATCTAACTCCGGTCTTTTAGAGCCGTCAAAGCAGAAAATTATGCAGCAGGATAACAAGATTTGACTGAGAAAATTCTTAACATAGAACGTGCAACATGAAAATTGAAGGATCTTTACCTTCCTATATTACCAAATTATTTACGATATACACTTAAATATTTTGTCAAATTATTTATTAGTAAAAATATTGCCAAATTTCCATTTACCCTCTGTGTTCATCTCTCTCGTCTTAAATCATTTCATGTTTCTACTCTTAAATCTTCTAACCTGCCCCTAGAAAACAAAACAAGTGGTTTACTTTGATCATCTTATTAATCCCATGGATAAACCATATATTCCCATGTCAGTTTTGATTTGCGGACTAATCGGATCAATCGTGTAAGTAATTCTTTTCAGTACTGCTTTGTTAACTGATATTGTAACTCTAATGGTCATAGTAGGGTAAATATTGTCTTCACATGCAACTGTATGTAGGTAGCTAACCTCTGATTATTTGTATGATTCATATACGATAACTGAACTCACATTGTGATTTGTGATTACTCTTTGTGTAGGTATTACTCTTTGCAATGATAATTCATAGTTTTATTCGGACCACAATAACATTTTCGCAAGATGTTGACAAGTTTTTTCTCCGTCCAGGTATCTGAGAATTCATAATGGATCCTAGAGTAATGGATAAATCTTGGATTATAGCGATAGAACCCAATGGCGTTATCAAAACGAAGTCGATGCATTTATAAAGTTTTCTACGCATACATACCAACAGGATATTGCGAATGGGAAACAGAAACCATACGACAATGGCAAAGTTAAGTTTCTATGTCCATGTGTGAAATGTTTCAACCTCTACGTGCACAAGGCAAGTAAAGTTAAGTTTCATTTATATTCTTCTGGATTCATTCAAAATTATGTCGTATGGACTAAGCACGGAGAAGGAGATGAGTCATCAAGGTAGACACTTCTGGATGGTAATGGCAGCGACGGTCCGCACTCTGATGAACCAACACATGTTGCAGAGACTATAGAAATGGTTAGTGCATTATTAGGAGATAACTTTTCAAAGGATTCTGAGAAGATGCAACGGATACTCAAAGATGCTGGGAAACCCCTATACGAAGGATGTGCCGATTTTACAAAGATATCTGCAATGTGTGAACTGTTTAATTTGAAAAGCAAGCACGGAGCTTCCGAAAAGTTATTTAATGAACTTCTACCACTGTTAAAATCCATGTTCCCTCCAGGAAATGAGATGATGAAAAGTACGTATGAAGCTAAGAAGGTGATGAGATATTTGGGTTCAGGTTATGAAAAGATACATGTATGCATCATTGACTGCATTCTCTATAAGAAGGATTACAAGGATCACTTCAAGTGTCCCACCTGTGGGGAATCAAGATGGAAATTTGACGACACCACCCAAGAGGTGCATAAAAAAATTCTAACAAAAGTCTTGTGGTTTATCCCAAGACTGAAACGGGTGTTTCAATCAAAGAGAATTGTCGAATATTTATTGTGGCACGACACCAGAAAGAAATAACAGGGTGTTTTACGGCATTCGGCGGACTCACTAGCATGGAAAAATATAGATGAAAGATATCCTGTAATTCGTGGTGATCCTCGAAATCTGCGGCCTAGGCATTTCGACTGACGGGGTTGACGTAAAAAAAGGCATGCAAAAAAAGCACAGTGTGTGGCCAATTCTGACAGTGATTTATAACCTTCCGCCAGAGTTGTGTATGAAGAGGAAGTTCACCATGCTGTCATTAATTATCGATGGGGGGCCTTGTAAGGAAATTGATGTTATGTTACAACCGTTTGTCGAGGATCTCAAGGAATTTTTTGAGGGATTCGAATGTTTTGATGCGCTGAAACAGGAGATGTTTACTCTACGTGCGGTTGTTTTATGGACAATAAATGATTACCCGGCTCTCGGTATACTGTGTGGTTGCCCCTACCATGGAAGATATTCCTGTAAGGTGTGTGGGAGAAATACTTATTATGTCAGGATAAAACACTATATAAAAGAGGTTTATACCGGGCATAGAAGATACCTACCATACGATTATCCATTTAGACGTCAGAAGGGGTTCAACGGAAAAGATGAAACTGAAAAGGCTCCGGAACTTACGACCCTGTCACAAAAATACAATGATGTAAAGTCTATAAAGAACAAATGGGGAAAGGGACGAAAGAACATTGTGGTGGAATTCGTGCAGGATAACCCTGGAAGAGGTGGAAAGATAAGAGAATCGAAAAGACCATCGACCCAAAAAAAGGGAAGGGGAAGGAGAAGGAGACCGACAGGCCCTACTGGAAAAAGTTCAATATATGGTTCCGGCTCCTCCCCTACTGGCGGTATCATGTTGTCCACCATTGCATAGATTTCATGCACGTCGGAAAGAATGTATGCGAGAGTATCGTTGGAACATTGTTGAACAATGAATTTAAGTCGAAAGACCACCTTGCTGCTCGAATGGATCTGAAGGAGATGGGTTTAGAGATGAGTTGCAACCTAAGGAAAATGACAAATGGGGATATATACTAAAGGCAGCATGTCACTCGTTAAGCCCGGAGGAAAAGGACAAGTTTTGTGCAACATTATCCGAGATAAAGGTTCCACAAGGGTATTGTTCAAACTTTTCAACCCTGGTGAATCGAAAAGATCAAAATCTTATCGGAGTAAAATCGCATAATTATCACATGCTAATGAAGCATTTTTTTTCCCATTGCGATTAAATCAATTATGCCGCAGCCAACAAGATATGCTATTATCAGGTTTTGTTTCTTTTTCAGAGCAATATCTAGCAAAGAAATCAAGGTGGCAGAGCTAGAAAAATTGCAGTCGGATCTCGTTGTGACGTTGTGCTCGCTCGAGAAATACTTTCCTCCATCCTTTTTCGACATCATGGTTCATTTAACTGTGCATCTTACCAGGGAAGTGCAAATTTGTGGTCCTGTATTCTTTTGATGGATGTATCCATTTGAAAGGTGCATGAAGGTCATTAAAGGGCATGTGCGAAACGGAAACATATCCGGAGGAAGCATTGCTGAAGGGAACCTTGCGGAAGAGACAATTGAGATTATCAGTGAGCACCAACAAAGCATGAATAATACAATCGGAATTCCACCAGACAAACTCAACACATCTGACACTAGAGAAGATTCTTATTCTTTCAGGGGAAAACCAATGTCATCTTTTAAGTTTCCTCTTGTTGATAAGAATCTGTTTGATAAAGCGCATTTCTATGTATTACGGAATTCGCCTGAAGTTGCTCCTTATGTTGAGTAAGTATAACTAGATCTGACCAAATAACCTCATTTTTTATTTAGTTTTTGATTCTGTGTCCGAATTTATGTAAAGATAATAACATTACACCAGAATTTTTTGAAGGAGAAATATCTTGGTATGAATGATAGATAGCTAGATCAAAAACATCGTGAAGAGTTCTCCAAATGGTTACAAAAAGTGGTAAGAGTTTGCAGAAAATGTCACTCTTGCTATGTAAATTTTGCGTTGAGACGGAGGCTAATCCTTATAATGCATTTCAGGTTGAGAGTGAGTAGGCAGACTCTAGGGAAAACTTCAATCAGGACTTAAGGTGGCTATTAATCTCACTGAATGCACAAGTAGAGACATACGAAGCATATCACATCAATGGATACATGTTTCGCACAAAATTTCATGATGGTTCCATTAACCAGAATAGCGGGGTTTACGTGGAGGCAACTGACACGCACATTAGAAAAGCGGGGATTACCTTAATCTGGCGGATTATTATGGTGTTTTACAAGAGATATGGGTGCTTACATATCATTCGTTGGAAGTGCCACTTTTCAGGTGTAAATGGGTTACCAAAGCAGGGGTCTCAAAATACAAACTTGGCTACATTTTGGTTGAGCTTGATAGGTTGGGACTCCAGAATGATCCTTTCATTGTAGCCTCCCAAGCTAAGCATGTATTTTATGTGCCAGACCAGGAAAATAAAAAAAAGTCTATTGTGTTAGGTACACCTACCCAAATCTGGAAATATGTTGGTGATGAAGTCGACGAGGAATTCAGTACGACAGTTATTTGTCGGAATAAGTATAAATTACCGCAGGTAGATAAACTTGACCTGCAAAGGACATCCAGGGATGATTACTATCAGGACAACATTAAGGGTAGACCTGCAAGGAAAACACCATCACCAGCACCAACAGCAGTCCCTGCTTCTCAAACGACTGCATCTGAGCAACCATTTCCAAGGACTAAGCGATAATCAAGCTAGGTGATAGAATGTAGTTGTTTGTGTTTGCTAATAGATGAATGATTAGGTTGGAACATTTTTTGGTGTTTGTTTAAGGAACTGGTTAGTGTAAATTATATACTCTTAGCCTTTGTTTTTGGTTTTGGGTTATACTATTTTGGTAATGATGATCATCATGGTACTGAATTTGGTTCAAATTTAAGTTAGCAGTTTGGATTTTCCTGTTAACTAGAGAATGAATGTATGGATTGTTGAAAAAACTGATTCTTAAATCATGGTGGGGTTTGTATGCATATGGGTTTTAGCAATGTTGAATGAGTTTGGATTTGGCTATACTGATTGTTGAATTAATATTTTGTCATGTTAGGATTAGTAGTAATAGTACTAGGCTTGCACATAGATTTTTTTTTTGGAATTGGGCCTAAAATAGTCTTTGAATTAATCTTAAAACAACATTTTATATACCCTATTGATTCACTAATTCAGTCATTCCTACCAATCTCTACTTTACAATCATTGGAATTTTAGAATCATTCACCAAGAACATTGCTTGTTTGTACATCTACTGTATTCAATCCATTACTACTGAAATCAAAAGAGCAAGAAAAACTGACAAATTTCTTCAAACCCTTCAGACCTACATCTATCACAAGTTTAATGATACTGAAAATTCAAACAACTATAAAAACACAACTAATTTAATTACATCTAAAGAAGCAAACAGAATACCAATTCTAAACACCCGACAGGCTACCAGTGCCATTAAAACTTTCTTTGTACAACCAAAATTCAAAGTTGCAACGTTACTAATCTACCTGGCATAAAAGGTTTACCCATCATAACCACTGCAACTCTCCCAGTTGTTATCCAAATAATGCACCTGTTGCAAACTAATCACCTTACATTTTCTAAGATCTTCATCAACACCATGCATCTATCAAACAAAAAATAACCACCAAATGTATGAAATTGAACCCCATTCTCCATACACTTCTTCAACAACATAAAGTACCATCAATATCCCCACAAGTTTTCAGGAAGATGTACAAGAGAAATAGTAATCAAAATATCACATTACTTTAGCTCTAAGGGATTTTACAGTACCTATAAGGCAATCAGCAAGAATCGCGATCACTGTTGCTGATGTAGTTTAACTCATCATCTTCATAGTAAGCACCAGTACCATCATCATTGTCTGAAGATGTGTAGGGACCCTGGATCATCATCTTCAATTTCTTCTTCCTCATCTTCTGCTTCACTCAAACCACCATCTCACCGCCGGAAAAAACAGGCTCCCTATCGAGGTCTAACCCAGGAATCTCCTCTCCGTCAGAATCCACGTTCAGAGGTTCTGACATGGTTCGAGCAAACTTACGAGGGTTGTTCTTCTTTTCAGCGAGATAGCACTTGTACATCACATCTTCAAACTCTTGCCTTTTCCTCTTCTTCCTCTCCGCTTCTTTTGCTCCCTCATCTCTCTTCATCAAATCATCACTGCTCTCCTCATCTTCTACTCCTTCACAGTTCTTTTCTTCATCTTCACTATCACTTTCAGTCGCACTGCGAGTTTTCCCCCATGAACACTTCCACTCTCCTCGTCGTTGAAGCTTCTTCCTGTGTCGACGTGCCTCTTTGGCATCCAACTTTCTCATCCACAACTGAAATTCCTCATCATTTTCAACCCTTAATCTTTCAAATTCTTCTCGCTCCTCTTGCTCTTTCTTCCTTATCTTCTCCTGATTCAGAAAAGGAATCAACCTTTCAATCTCAGAGCTTGATAAAGTCCCAATTGTCAACTTTGCACGTACTATTGCATATGAATCGGGTGGTGGCTCGTTGTGATTTCCATTTGCTGAACTACTAGCATTCTCTGCCATTATCTATTTTCTTAATCTCTATTTGGTATAATAATCCGTTTACCCCCTGCCTTGTTTAAATAATGGTAGTATCTTATCCATAAATGGTCCTTTGTGGAGCTTGGTCAAGTATCTGTCGCTTGGCTATTAATGCCTTTTCAATGCCATGTGCACCCTCTTCAAAGACGTCATCACTCTGCTAAACCCTATTTCCAAAGCCTAAATATAGTCGCTTAATTCATTAGCTTTTACTCCAATTAAGAGGTGTATTGTTAGGTCAACCATTTGGTTTTATGCATTCATAGAATGAAAGTCTATCAGATGAGTTATTTATAGCCATTCAGATGCAGGTTAACTTGGAAGAGCATCTTGGACTTGTTTTTGTTGTTGTCTTCTTGTTTTCTATTGAATATATTAAAACACTTAAGCACCAAAGTATTTTAATGGATTCAGCAGCAAACAAGAAATAACAATAAAACCAAGTCCAAGCATTAGTACTAGTGTTTGGGATTAAAGGGGTGAAAGAGTAGTAAAGGAGGAGGAAATGGAAATATAGGTTTGGGGTAAAAGGGATGAATAAGTTGCAGAGCATGAGGAAGAAGATGAAGAATTTCTTCTTTGTGAGTTGCGGAGCATCAAATGATTCATCTATATATTGTAACTATCCTTTGGTCCCTATGGAATAGCAGAAACAGGTTATTGTAACTAATCTTAACAATTATAGCTGGGAAACTTGGTGGATTGATTCGTCTTGTTACCTGCCTCCTTCGAGTCGATACCATGCGTTCGAATTTGGGAAAAAGCTTTTTTATTTATTTTTTGAAGTCAGTTAATGACTGTTGGGATGGAGAAGAAAAAGGCCCTCAACAGAGCCGGGCCAGTGTTGTCGCAGTTACAGCCCATTTCATGTATACCCATACCAAGTAATAAATAGAACTGGCGTGTCTATAAAATGCACACTATGGACACGCATACTAGCGTGTCTAATAAAACCAAGTTTTTAACCACGCATATAAACCAGTGTGTCTATAAAACGCATATAAACCACGCATATAAACCAGCGTGTCTATAAAACGCACACTATGGACACGCATATTAGCGTGTCCAATAAACCAAACTTTCTAGCCACGCAATACAACCGACGTGGCTATAAAACGCCCACTATGGACATGCATACTAGCGTGTCTAATAAAACCAACTTTATAGCCACGCAAATTAACTGGTGTGTCTGCAATCGTACACTATGGACACCCATACTGGCGTGTCTAATAAAACTAACTTTTTAAACATGCCTCAAGTGGCGTGACTATTTTTATGGACACACCACAACTGGTTAACGTGGCCATAGACTGGTCTATAAACACGCCCAATCAAAAATTAAAAGTTAACGTGACTAAACGGTTGATACTTGGGCACGCTACTAGCCCTGGCGTGGCTGAAAGCACTTATATTAACACGCCCATAGAACGTGGCGTGTTTATAGGGTAGAAGTATACCCTATAGACAAGCCAATACCAAAAAGGTGTGATAGGAAAATTTATATCTGGCGTGGCTAAAGGAAATTTCTGTACTAGTGATATGTGTGTGTGTGTGTGTGTATGCATGTGTGAGACTGTGAATGTGAATTAATCACACCCATCTTCTATTAATGCCCCCTTTTTCCGCGTATGAATCTCCATTCGAGGTGCAGATTCAATGATTTGATCAGTGATTTCCTTTACTTCTCGTGGCTCATCAGAGTTTCATCGTAGGTATAGCTTATGCATGAATCATCGGGAGGATGAGGTTTTCTCCAGGTATGATTTTGCTAAATCCCGTAGGAGACCCTAATTTACGCATTGTTCGTTCCAGGAAGCATAAAGTCTTCACACGATATCGGTTTTTGATGTTTGACCCCAACTTTTAAAGATATCATATGCAAAAGGAATCACCTGATTTCGAGTTTGTATGGTCGGTCATCTATGCGTAGATATTTGTAGTTTGTAATCCCGTGCAATCTATGAAACTCCATGAACTTCAGTAAAGGAACCATATCTCGTATCCCGTGTATCCGTTTGATACGCCCTTTCAGTATGTCGTAGCAGATACATAGATAAAAAAAATCTTGAAGGATGCGGAATCCCGTTGCTCACCGATGGTTGCTGATTTTTATACTTCTGAGAGTATCTTGAGACTTATTAATTTACCGTATCCTACATGATTGGCCGGTGTGGTCGGAGTTAACAATGACTGAGGCGAAGTCATATGTCATGGGTGTGATCAGGTAAAGGAATCCAGGAAGGTTGACACCTTAATCTGTTGTTCGTCTGATAAATGGATTCCTGATAGTGAGGGGATCTCGTTTAAACTTCAGTCCCCAAGTACGGTTCTTGCAATTCTTCGGATGCGTATGTCGAAGATGATGTTCCAAGCGGTATGAAAAATTTCCCCGAAAGTTAAGGCTTGCAGCTGCGTCTCTTGCATAGGCGGAAAAAGAATACATTGATGGCGCTGAACCGGTCTTCAAAGATTTCTTCCCTTAGTGGTTTTTGTTTCCATCTGGGGATACTGCTACCCACTTAATAAAATATTAAAAGGGGACAGCTTCTCATTCACACCGCCGAGTCGGAGCACGATTGATCGTCCGGGTCAAATCCCCGGTCTTCGACGGGTTATGTGACAGCTGGTTGCAAAGACATTTTAACATGACCTACTTGCGCACATAATATTCAGATGCACGTGATTTTCTTCAGATCCAGATCCTTTATGTCGTGCAATTCATATAATAATCAGTGCGGCTTTGCTGGTTTGTTGGAGAGCCTCAGAACGTTCGTAGGACTGGTACTTCTGCTTTGTTGTTGTGGACTCGTGGGCGCCCTAAAATCATATCGTAAGATAATGATTTGAAGCTTAGTGAATGTTTGAATGCTACCTATGCTTAATTAGAGATTAATATGTATATAGGCGTTCTTTCATTTCCCGTTGGAATCTTCAGCGCGTACGTGGCCTCGAATATGGTAGCCTGATGTTATTTTTCAATGATGTTGTAGTAAGATGATTTGTTCACTCAGATTTGTTGAGAATTTGTTTTAAGATTTAATAAAGAAAATAAGGAAAAATATATATACTAAATTTGTCACAGGATGAAGAGATCCCGAGACTCGGTATTCCACTGCTTTTCATATTGTTGTGGTTCAGTCATTAACTCTAAACAATATAGCTCAAACAAAAGAAGTTGTGACTCTAGTTCTTTGCCAAAAATAGATTTCGTAAAATATTATTTGTAAGTTAAAAGCATGACGCATCTAAAGTAATTAAAACTAAGCATGCGGCATCTAACAAAATAACAAATAATTAATTGAAATCATAAAACAATTAAATCTATGCAAAAAGTCAATAAAAGAATTAATTCATTTACCACAATCATGAAAAGTTGCTTCCTCCGTTGTCCCAGTGATGGGGTCTAGCTCCACATGGTGAAAACACTCTCAAAATAATATTTCATTGCTCAAAAAGGTGTTTACAAGGAGAAAAGGTATAAAACAGTGTATTTGCAACAGTTATAATTGTTACAAAACCCACTGTTACAGAGAACCTAACAGAACTGTTGCGAACTCAAAATAATTGTTGGAAAAATTGTTACAAAAATATTGAGTTTGAAAGTATAGGTCACGGTTTTTCTGCGACTACTTTTAACTGTTGTTTCGTGTTCTTCTTCTTCTTCTTCAATGGCAGCAGCAGAGACAAGTTCTGCAACTTCCAATCCTCAGGCTCTGTTCGAACCCCTAACTCTCCATCCCCCCTCATATGATCTCCAGAACTCTTTTATACTCAACAGGCTGCGAAATTCTCCGTATCTTCTCATAATAAATTCCGAGAATAATCTACTATCAATCATCTTTACTCTTCACTGCCAGTTACGGAAAGTCTTCTCTGCTATCTAATGAATTTTCAATGCTCTCTCCACTGTTAAAGAATGAAATCCTCCGACAAAATATTCTCCCCTTCAAAGCATATCCTCCAAATACAAGGAAAGAATATTCGATGCTCTAACTGCCCTATTTGTCGAAGGAAACTTCCTTTTCTTATCAGTTCCACACGCCTGCATCCTCTAAACACGCTGAGACATAGTCTATGTTGTAGTAAAACTCTTTGAATACACACACCAACCTCTGTGAATTACTCACAAAACACGGGAACGCACAACAAAATTCTGTGTCCCTGTTTTGCCGAGATATGAAGAAATCTGCCTCCCTTATTGTATCTGACCCATATACCAACCCTGTTTCGGTGAAACAGGTGGATATCAATCCAAACCCACGAAGAAATCGAACAGAAATCTCGTCAAAATTGTCTCCAAAAGTTCCGCAGGTGAAACACCATTTTTCCCGCCAAAACAGTTTGTACGTGAAGAAGAGATGCCCCTTAGCAGAGTAGGGGTGTGAATAACAGATGGTGGTATGGGGTGCAAATAGTGAAGAAGGTGCCCCTTAGTAACTGGGTGCCCCTTATCCAAATTGAGAGTCCTTTTAGCAGTTGTCCTCCGGGGGTGCCCCGAGCAACTTTTCGAGCCGAATTTCCCAAAAATGTTTATTTCCAAAAATACCTAAAAATACATAAAAACACAATAATAAGGACGAAAACGAGTACTAACAATACGAAATATTGAGGGCAAATTAGACACATAAATGCGTCTATCAAATACCCCCAAACTTATTATTTGCTAGTCCTCGAGCAAAACTAATATGGAAAATAAAATCCTAACTCACTAGGTGTCCCTAGTGACCGAGTTAATCTCGGGAGGGTTTACCAGAGGTGTACCCACAAAACCATTACTTCTAATTGGTCAAGAGTATCCAAAGAGCTATGAGGACATACATATTCTCAACCTATCTCCAAGTAACTAGAATGCCAGAGAAATTAAAGGTGTCAGCTCTAAAGCTGACTGAAGAAAAGGGGAGACACATCCGCAACACTGCTAGATAAACATTGTAAGATGCGTCCGCTGCTTTACAGCTGGATAAGATTAGGAGAGAGATAAAGATAGAGGGACATCTGCTACACAGCTGGACTAATTACGTGTGATGAGTTGAACCAGTGCTGGAAAGATCTTGTGCCAGATGGAAAGCGGACTAACAAAGCAACCAAATGTATCTTTCTTCGACTCTCTCATAGTGCTCAGTATAAACAACGTCTTCTTCGGTCTTCAACTGTTGATGATAAACTATCGAACCTCATAGAACCTTGACAATTAACTCTTCTCTTTGATTTATTGTTTGACTTATAAATTTCTACTTCCCTTTGGCCTTATTGAACAAAACGTAACGATGATTTTTCATTTTTCATTTTTCATTTTTTTCATTTTTCATTTTTTTTTTTGGTGAAAACAAAAATAACAAGGCAAAAATTTAAATGGCCATGAGAGAAGGACTTTAGAACTTGGATCTTCGCAACTTGTGATGTCTTGGTATCATGAACTTCAACAACTTATATCATTTGTTCTTATAACTTTTTGTAACTAAGTCTTCAACTTTGATTTTTGAAATATTCTTTTCTATTGTTACTTCTAAACCTTAAACGTCTTCAACTTTCTTCATATATTTTGATGTCGCTCCGCTTGTTGATGATGATAAGTTTCTACTGAGAGAGAGTCGTAATAATCCAGTAACTAAGACTACATTGTGAGGTTGCTTTGTCTTTCTGGCATTTCCTCCTGACCTACTCGCCTTTCCATCATGGATGGTTAGGTCCATCACGGTTACCCTCTAAAAGGAACAAGTTCTCTCCTGAATTTCAAGGATCTCAATGTCTTTTTCTCTAATGTCTCAATAGGTTGTTATCTCTAGCATTCCAATTTATATCTTTTCGGTGAGAAACAGTATGTAAACTTAGCTAACCGGGTACTATGTGACGCTAGAAGTTTCAAAAATGCGACTAAAATGTTTCTCCTATACCCCCAAACTTAAATCTAACATTGTCCTCAATATTCTAAAGATAAAGTTAAAAGCATGAACAAGGAGAAACGGTTACCACTTGAAGCAAAAGAGATAAGGAAAGATATTACCGTGTCGCAAAAATATTGGGTTACCTCCCAAGACGTGCTAAGTTTAAAGTCTTCATCCAGACATCGGAAGGAATTAGTCACCTCGTAGAATCATATAGAAGTAGTCGGAATAACTGTGGGTCATCTGGATCAAAAAGTATTACCCACAAGAAGAGGAAACTGCAACAAACCAAAAAGATGCCGAACATACCCTTGTTTAAGACAACTACATCTAGTTGTGGCTCAAGTTCCGGTTCTATAAGTGGGTCTAGATAACAGGTTTTCATCGGTTGGATTTCCTCAAAGCTAAGATCCGGTTCAGGTATTAGAGTCTGGAAAAACTCAACTAAGAACTTATAGGCACATAACAACAACCTGAATAACTCGGGATCCTCTAAGTCAATCAGATTTGACTCACACAGCTGACCACAATGAAAGAGGTGGTCTTTCTTAATAAAATGTGTCGACCCTAATATCCTAAAGTGATTAGGTTTAGTCTCAAAACTTAATAACCGACACATCTTAAAATCAAAAGTTCCCACAATTGGTTGAAAGGTTTTTGGTGGGAAAAAAAAGTCAATCTTGGTATCATAGCATGGGTTAACCACATCAACCAGAGGATGGGTTTCTAAAAACTGAGCTTCTTTCTGGACATCATTAGGTTCGGGAAAATGTGTATGAAGATAATCTTGTAAGATGGTTGAGGCACAAATGTCAAGTCCTACAGGAGGGTACTTTCTAAGAGTTAAAGCACACGGAGAATGATAATCACCCCCAAACTTAGAGTTTTCTGTGTCTCTAGAAAGACTAGTCACAACTTCCCTAATTTCTAGGTCATCAGATTCCTGGAAATGGTCAATAGATTCTTCTAAGTTGGGTTCATCCTCACTCATTTATACGAGTTTATCATCTTCTAAGACTAGTGTTTCTAAATTGCTAGATTCTAAAACAGTATTCTCAGGGTAAACTCTTTCCTCTAAACCATCATCACAATCATATAAAGGATTATCAGAGAAAGTTTCATATAAAGGCTCATCAACTAAGGTTTTAGTCATAGTTACCTCCTCCGATTCACTGATAGGCACATCAAATAAAGGATTATCCAACATACTGCAGGCTAAAGGATCATGAACTACATCGTCTAAAAAGGTGGTATCTATAGTCAAATCGACATCCTTTTGAATAGGTGAATAATTATTAAAATTATTTGGATTTGTATTAGAAACAACACTATCATTATAAAGCTCAATCGGAGTAACAAATTCCTGATCACTATGCCTACATATTTCATGTTCTTCATCAATACTATCCTCATCATAATCATCACTATAATAACATGAAAATGATCGAACCTTATCAAAACAAGTAGTGTTACCAATTCTAACCTCGTCATCTTGATTATGTGAATAAAAACTATCCTTATTTTCGAGGGTGGTATTGGGAAAACTATACTGGAAATTAAGACTATCATGAGCAAGTTTTTCCACAATCCTGTTTGTATTCTCAGTAAAATGCTTGAGGGTCTCTTCTAGAGATATCTTAGTTGACCGCTCTACGGACTCTTCTGGGAGAAGAATATTATAAGTATCTTTCATAAATAACTTCCGTGCTGACTCATTGAAACTCTTGAGAGACTCTTCTAGAGAAATAGAAGGATTGTTTTGCTCGTATGACCTGTGAGTATGTGGATAGTAATTGGGCTCAAAATGGTATGGACCATAACCTTCAAAGGTTTCGCGTTCCCAATCACTATTCACATTATGGTCATAAAAAGGATAATGTCTAAGCTGCTCAGTCGGATACTCATTGTATTGGCTATTATAATACCAGTTCGACATCCTAACTGCAAGGGAATTCTAAACAAACACAAAAAAGGCTAACTCGACCACAACAAGCCTATTTTATCTAGCAAACAAAAAGAATGATGGCTCCACTTAGATTGTTTCTAGACCAGCTTCTAATCCTTCGAAAGGGAATTCGTTACAATTTGAGCAAACCCCTCTGGAATCATTCCGAGTCAAAGTAAGTTGAATAGAGGCGAGGGAAGCTGCATGGAGCTTTGATACCCAAGGCCTCACCGCATTACAAGGCGGCGCAGTCACGCATTCAACTCACAGAAACCATCATGAACTTCGAAGTATGCTTAAAAGAGTAACCAATATTTTTCTAATGACTTTCCTATTAAGCTCGTTACCCTATCGGTCTCGTTCTAGTCAAGATTTTAGGCTTAGGTTCGCGTAGGTTACGTGTTCCTAAGGCGGGCAAGAAGGAAACGGTGATGAAATCCGAGTCCTTCTCTTGATTTGGCCAGGCCTTGCCCTTTACTAGAAAATTAAATCCGATTTCAGGTCCTCAACATATATGCATACAAAATCATCCAGTAAACCCGCTGACAGGGGATTCACGGGTGTTAAGAATTCTTACCTCCCGTTTCAGACGGGGGATGAACCGTTGAAGTCGACTCGGGCCACGACACCTATGTCATGTATGAACCCGAGGGTCCGGGCGATATCATAATCGCCGTCCTTCTCTGCACACAGTTTATTTAAAAGTACCCTTCCGTAGGGTTTTTAAAAAAATAATAATATATAAAAATGTCCAATGTCCAAAAATAAAAATGTCCAAAAATAAAACTTTACAAAAAAAACAAACTTAATTACAGTTTCTAAAAAAAAATAATAAAAAAATAGAATATCTATATACAAAAATTTTCTTCTTCACTCCTTTTGGATTCCTCCTTTCTTTTCTTCTTTGGCTTCACTTTTGTTTTCAGCACTTTCTCCCCTTTTCTTTAGCTCAGTTCCAAATCTGAAAGCAAACAAGAAATACCAAAAGGCGTAAAAAGGAACAAATAAAAAAAAAACTAAAAAATCTAAAAACAAATTTATAAACAAATTCGCGTCGGCGACGCCAAAATTTGATGTTATTTTTCAATGATGTTGTAGTAAGATGATTCGTTCACTCAGATTTGTTTTAAGATTTAATAAAGAAAATAAGGAAAAATATATATACAAAATTTGTTACAGGATGAAGGGATACCGGGACTCGGGATTCCACTGCTTTTCATATTGTTGTGGTTCAGTTATTAACTCTAAACAATATAGCTCAAACAAAAGAAGTTGTGACTCTAGTTCTTTTCCAAAAATAGATTTCGTAAAATATTATTTGTAAATTAAAAGCATGACACATCTAAAGTAATTAAAACTAAGCATGCGACATCTAACAAAATAACAAATAATTAATTAAAATCATAAAACAATTAAATCTATGCAAAAAGTCAATAAAATAATTAATTCATTTACCACAATCATGAAAAGTTGCTTCCTCCGTTGTCCCAGTGATGGGGTCTAGATCCACATGGTGAAAACACTCTCAAAATAATATTTCATTGCTCAAAAAGGTGTTTACAAGGAGAAAAGGTATAAAACAGTGTATTTGCAACAGTTATAATTGTTACAAACCCACTGTTACAGAGAACCTAACAGAACTGTTGCGAACTCAAAATAATTGTTGGAAAAATTGTTACAAAAATATTGAGTTTGAAAGTATAGGTCACGTTTTTTCTGCGACTACTTTTAACTGCTGTTTCGTGTTCTTCTTCTTCTTCAATGGCAGCAGCAGAGACAAGCTCTGCAACTTCCAATCCTCAGGCTCTGTTCGAACCCCTAACTCTCCATCCCCCCTCATATGATCTCCAGAACTCTTTTATACTCAACAGGTTGCGACAATCTCCGTATCTTCTCATAATAAATTCCGAGAATAATCTACTATCAATCATCTTTACTCTTCACTGCCAGTTACGGAAAGTATTCTCTGCTATCTAATGAATTGTCAATGCTCTCCACTGTTAAAGAATGAAATCCTCCGACAAAATATTCTCCCCTTCAAAGCATATCCTCCAAATACAAGGAAAGAATATCCGATGCTCTAACTGCCCTGTTTGTCGAAGGAAACTTCCTTTTCTTATCAGTTCCATGCGCCTTCATCCTCTAAACACGCTGAGACATAGTCTATGTTGTAGTAAAACTCCTTGAAGACACACACCAACCTCTGTGAATTACTCACAAAACACGGGAATGCACAACAGAATTTGTGTCCCTGTTTTGCCGAGATATGAAGAAATCTGCCTCCCTTATCGTATCTGACCCATATACCAACCCTGTTTCGGTGAAACAGGTGGATATCAATCCAAACCCACGAAGAAATCGAACAGAAATCCCGTCAAAATTGTCTCCAAAAGTTCCGCAGGTGAAACACCATTTTTCCCGCCAAAACAGTTTGTACGTGAAGAAGAGACGCCACTTAGCAGAGTAGGGTGTGAATAGCAGATGGTGGTATGGGGTGCAAATAGTGAAGAAGGTGCCCCTTAGTAACTGGGTGCCCCTTATCCAAACTGAGAGTCCTTTTAGCAGTTGTCCTCCGGGGGTTCCCCGAGCAACTTTTCGAGCCGAATTTCCCAAAAATGTTTATTTCCAAAAATACCTAAAAATACATAAAAACACAATAATAAGGACGAAAACGAGTACTAACAATACGAAATATTGAGGGCAAATTAGACACATAAATGCGTCTATATTACCCCTGCAACTTTCAAAGCTTTGACAGTGATGATGTTGACATCTTCCCCGGTGTCGATTAGTATTTTCGAACTCAACTTGCTTGATACAGGTGGTGGTGAAAAGTCCCTGGCTGAGATTTTCGTCGTTCTTGTCGATTGCGACGGAAGCGATACAATTGATGGTTGTAGAGATATCCTTGCGCTATCTTGATTTGGCGCTGGTGCCAAGGCTCGGGCGGTTGTTGAGCAAGACATGGAGTGTTTGGTTCAGGTATCTTGCTGAGGTGTAACTTCTCTGTTGGATCTTTCATTAATGGCGATACCAACTGAGAGTTGGTCCGAGTAGTGTTCGCCGATCAGACACCTATCCTCACGTGCGACAGTGCAATAGGGTTTGAGTCTATGGAAATATGCCAAACCTATATTTGAAGTTTAACGCCATTCTGATACAAATCTGAGTACGACAGTGCTACTATAGTATGTTCAAGGAACTCGACCGTGGGAGTTTGCGACTTGAGACGATAATGATATGACTATATACTAAATATGATACCCTCAGTAGCATGTTAATTCGAGAATGGCGACAAATCTTATTCTAAATACAAGTTATTCCATTCATGCAGCATAAAAGGTGTATCTATTGGTACGCATGAAATAACAAGATTTCTGCTGGGTAAAGCCCTGGAATTTTGGCAGGCGTACACATATTTAAAATATCTACAAGACTTCCAGGTCCGTTAGTTATATGCTTTAGTGATTCTCTTGCGGAATAGAAACTTATTTATTACAAATATCTTAATTAATCCTGATGCTGGGTCAAGGATTTTCATTATATTTCTGCAAATAGGGAAAGGCCAATTTACCATGATCGCTCGGTTTTTGTACAAAGTGATAATAAATGAGTGACATATGATATGTGTTTATCTAATAGAGTTTGTTGGAGGGAGGATATTTTCCTTAACAACAACATTAAAGAATCTTTATCCTCTGTCTCTTTTAAGAAGCTTATGTATATTAATCGTGTTTGTAAGATCCCGCTGATGGATTGAAGTTTGCGCATGAAAATTTGTATACTATGTGTGGTTTGTAACTTCTGCCGAATATATAAGGAGGCAACTCCCGCTTGACAATTGATCAGATTTTTTTGTTTTTCGTAGTAATAAAAGATTCGAACTCTAAGATTCGTGAAGACTAAATTTAAAGGTTTAACGAAAATAATAAAAGATAGCTACTAGGACTAGGATTCCACCGAATTCATATCATAAGGCTCAATTATTCATTCTCAACAATTATCGCTCAATAAAAATAACATCGACTCTTATTTTGCCAAAGTAGATTCTCAAAATATTAGTTATAAATCGTAAGCATGGGACATCAAACATTTAACCAAGCATGACCCATCAAATAAAATAATAACTAATTAATTCAAATCATAATTCTATTTTAGTTAGTGCAAAAGTCATATAGAAAATAAAATAAATTTACCCATGTATGAAATTCGGCTTCCTCCGTCGTCCCAGTGTTGGGGTTTAGCTCATTAGGTTGGAAACACGCTCAAAAATAATATTCATAGCTCAAAAGGTGTTTTTATTGAAGAAGAGTAATAATATAGTGAATCTGCAACGTTGTATTAGCGTTACAGACATCACCGTTACAAGAAATTGTTGCAAATTCAAAACAAGCGTGCCAAACTGACTATTACGAGTACTGTTAATAAACGACAGTTCTCTGCGACAGTCTGTAGGCATCAAATGTTCTTCTTCTTCTTCTCTGCAGCAACGAAATCTGCTCTGCAACCCTTTGTTCTTCTCCCCAACTCTCGATATCCCCTCTCTGACTCCTAGGAATCATTTATATACCCAACAGTCAAGAAATATTTCGAATAAATGCTCATAATATCCTCAGTAATGACATTAAACTCGGGAATATTTTCTTTATTCTCATGCGATTCTGAGTTGTTTGATTTATCCCCAAAACTTCCATCCGGCAGAAAAATCCTAAGAGAATATCCTCTCTTCAATCCTAGCTTCCTATTATAACTCATAGAATCAAATCAATTACACCCGATAATATCTTCCTTGCCCTGTTTTGGATAACTACCGAAAATAACCAAGTTTGCTTCTTCAAAACACGTAAAAGACGTGTGTACATAGTGAGCATATAATATTTGTTCAAATCCCATGAAAATCTGCAATAATATCTTCCCAAAAATACATCTATACTCCAAAAATATCTCACTGGCACATGCATTAACCTGTTTTTCTTCCAACTCCACGTAACCTCCTGATTCTTCGAGTTTAAACAACTTGCTATCCCTGTTTAACCGTAACAGGGTTGTATTAATCTAAATATACGAGAAAATCTCGATAATAACTCTTCAATCAATTTTCAGAAATCTTCACAGATTTAAAACATTTTCCCGCCAAAAGTATTTTTTATCTTATGCTTCAAATCGATAACTGTAGCCAAATTCGATCAAGTTCAAAGACCTTACCAAGCCTGTTTAACCAAAAGGAAGATACCCATTCAATTTCAGCCATTAAGTCTCACTCGAACACCTCCAAAAGCCAAACCCTAATTCTGCCACCATTTTTCCCGCCAAAATTGAATATTCGAACGAAGAAGAAGGTCTCCCCTTATCCTGAGTGTTGGAGTGTGAATAGCAATAGGTGTTGATTAGTAAAGAAGGTGCCCCTTATCCAAAACTGAGAGTCCGAATAACATGTGTCCTCCAGGGTACAAAACCCACTTTTCGAGAACTTTGTCCATAAGAGCTTATTCTTCCAAAAACAACTAAAATAAGTTTATTAGTGATAAAATGAGTCTCAGCTAATGTATTTATGGGTGAAAATGCGCCGCACTTTCGTGCTCATCAACAATATTAAGGGAATGATGTGCTTTATTACTAGGTTTTACTTTTTTAAAAAAAAGGTTCTACTATGCGGTTCATAAATTCCGCAAATACAGTTGGCAAAATTACTTGCTAAGACTTTGTAAAACCAAATAAAAATGAGAATCTAATAGGAGACAGGAAGCATCCCATTCCAGAAAAAAAAATATCTATATTTTAAATTATTTTATCTAATAGTAGATATTTAAAATTTTAATAAAAGGTTTACAATGAGTTAGTTGGGAGCTTGGCAACAAGCTGGCCACAACGCCTTTCTTAATGACAAAGCCTATTATGTAGAATAAATAGTTTCCAGTGTTTTTAATGGAAACTGTCAATATTATTAATTACGAAGGAGCATTTACATTAACAGAAAAAGGGTTTCAACCGATGATCCATCTTAGCAACTGTTTTATTTTTTATTTTTATCAACCCATGAAAGGTATACAGTCGAGAAGGACACAATCCTTTTAAATATTGCTTCTTTCTCTACTTTATTTACTAAAATAGAAACTTCATATTCTTAAACTCGAAATAACAACTGCTAGAAACATGATACAAACTTTTGCATCTATGTATATTAGTTTGAGCTCTCGAGAGGTTGGATAAAATATCTACTACTAGAAAGCAAAAGATTTATAGTCGGATTTTTAAAGGCAAAACAATTCTCATAACCCTTTATCAGGTATGAGAATAATAACATCGATTATTCAACACGGTATTGTTTTGAATCCATACTCTATCCAAGGGATTTAGGGCATCCGAGTTCATTTGGATCTACAAAATTTTGACAATATACTCCTTTATTTTAGAAGCATCTCTTATTGAAGAAGAAGAAAATCAAATTAATTGGTCAGAATCGATTCTGGATTATACCATCATCTTTCCCTACTAGATTTACAAAAATTGGATATCTTTACGGTTTATGACTCTTTCTCTTCTCCATTTACTAGTAATTGATATCTTCATTTGTATTAGGATTTCAATGATTTTGTACTTTGATGTTTTTATTATTCTTGTAAGCGATCATGTAATCATTATTTTGATTTGAATAAAAAAAATAGAGGGAACATTATCTATATACCCTAGTATGAGACCCATTGAAAAATACCCTTTCTAACTTAAACAATACCCCTAAGCTTAATACATTACTAAAATACCCTCTTTGTATAGTGTATATACAAAACCACTAACCACTATTCAAAAAAAAAAACACTACCTCTTGAAAAAGCGGGGGTCTAACAACCACACCCAATATTTCTTTGGCAATCTGAATATACAAACTCCAATGTGCTTTCAAGAGAATCAACTAGACAGTTAGACTCAATCTATAAAAAGTATATCAAAGAGTTTTATATCTCTATCTCTTAATTCAATCCGCAATCATCAAATAGGACTTTGCGAGCCCGATTGAATATAAGAGGATTAACTTGAACGGTACCAAATACCAATGTTCAAGTGTCAATCAATTCACTCAACAACCTTAAGGCCGGATACAAGAACTGATTGATCTTAACGTACAACCTGTGATATTTCTATTATATAAATAAAATATAATGTGGAAAAGAAATAACACAGACACCAGAATTTTGTTAACGAGGAAACCACAAGTGCAGAATAACCCCGGGACCTAGTCCAGAATAAACACACACTGATTATAAGTTGTTACACCAATTTCCTACTACCTATTCGGACTAGATGTAATACCTTCTTCAGCACTTGTAGAACTCCTAGCAGAATACCGATTCTCTTTAGAAATTCTTCACATAAATCTTCTAGCAGAACCCGAGGCTCTCTTTAGAAGATACCACAACACGATTGATACGATTCGATATTTTGATTTCACAAAACACCGGTTTGATTTCCCTTTAGATATAAATCAAGGTTTTGGAAATCTTGTGTTTATTTTGATAAAAACAATTACTAGGTAAAAGTAATATCAAAACAAACTTGTAGATTAGGGATTATTATACTCTTCAAAAATAGGAAGAGAAACCTAATAACTCTACAACAAGAACAACTAGAATAAATCTAGAGATATCTTGTTTAAAACTTCTCAAGGATTTTACGAGATGCCTCAATAGAAGTTTTTCTTTCTAGTCTCCGATTTCGACTAACAAGTGTTGGTATACGATCGGAAACTGAAATCTATCAAAACCTAGGGTTTATGATCAACAACTCTTGAATGGTTTTATATAACAGAAGAGAAAACCTTAAAATAGACAAGAGGTAAAAAACCTAGATTACAAGTTTTATTATCAATCACGAAGATTTAATTCAACTTGGCTTTGTGATCCCCAATACAAAGACTTTATCTCACTCTTGTTCACGAAGAACATAAGACATGGAAACAACCTGCAAAGCTTACGACTATTTTCCAAAAGGGATGAAAAACGTGTAAACTCACGAACCCTTTATTTATAATGAAAAATAGCTTGGAAGCTAAGCAAAGCTATTTTCCTATTTCAAGACTCTCCTAAATATGGGAGTCCTTCCTAAGTTACAAATATTATGCATAAATAATTAGTTAAATAATTAATTAGCAAATATTTATTTATGTGAATAAATTACATTCTAACTTAGGCAGGAATTAAAAGTTATCACAAACACTTTAATATGGTAATCAAATATGTTTGGATTAATAGCTATCTTGCTTAGACAAGGAAACATCACCAACTTGACCAAAAATAGCTTTTAGTCACGTAATTGGGCCCAAGTCCATGAACTGTTACAAAGAGCCCATGAATTGTTTCATATTAACGAACTTTAATAAATCACTCATAACTTCATCGTTATAACTCCGAATTAAGTGATTCTTGGCTCATTGGATTCATAAGCTCATTCACTATAACATAAGATTCTTTATAATAATAAAGGTTATTGTCTCCAAGGTCATGGATCAAATAACCTCAGGTATATATACATAAATGTACATTTACCGTCATTGGAATTGTTCCATAGAGTGAGCATTTATATTGATAGATTAGAAAGGTATAATTGGACAAGAATACAAATGAAATCAATCACAAACCTTTGTTGATGTAGTACTTGTTGATGTCTTCTTGTAGTTTTCAATCTTCAATATTCATCCTTTAAGGATAGCTTCGATTCAACTTCTTAGACCTAATCTAGTCCAAAACTATCTTTAGTATGCTAAATCAAGAATGCATTTTGGCAACTAAAATTGAAAACTAAATTGACATACCAACGCTAGTGGGTTCAACCGAGTAGTGCTTTAACAATCTCCCTCTTTGTCAATTTTAGTGACAAAACCATTTTACATATGGATTGTACTCGTTAACAGCAAAATCGACAAGCTTGATTTCCTTGGTTCTTCAACTCTGCGTGTGTTCATCATGTACTTGTTGAAGATACATCATAGTATTATTACACATCATCAAAGTTTCATTGTATCACAACTTTGAAAATAATACTACGGTGATATGTATCACTCCCCCTTAGTCAATCATCCATCTCACATGGAAACCACCCCCCTTACACAATGATCCGAAAACCATATGTATTTTTGGTGTGAACTACATATTAATTCTCCCCCTTTTTGTCAATAAAATTGGCAACGGTACAAGAACGGGATCATAATGAAATTTCCGAAAGAGACATTTCATGACTAAAAAGACAAAATACATACCAACTAATTTAGATGCAATCATAAATCCAAGGATAAATGCATTCATCAAGGAGTTTAAAGATACAAGATAACCCCTCTAATATTCCACGACCGCACACCCCTCAAGATATGACCATTAAGCACAAGTTCAAAAGAACTCTCCCCCATTTGATGTCATTCCCGAAAGGACAACATGAGCGACCTTATTCCAGAGATAAGGTTTTATTGGGTTTTAGAAACCCTACAAGGAGATACGAGTTAAGAACCGACCATTGAAAGTCTCTCATGAGATCATGTTACTAGAAACAATAGAACTATCTCATGGTAACAATACACAATATATGATTATAAGACCATGTATTGTGATCATATTTTCTAAGATACACACTTGTATAAACAAGAAATGATATGCTTAGAAGGAAGAATAACCTTTTCCACAAGGATTTACACCAAGAATGGTTACCATACGAGTATGAAAAAGGTTTTGTTTGCAATAAAAACCAACATCCATGGCATTGATTATTGCTTCTAACATGTTATTCATAAGAATTTCAATCACACAATAAGTTAGGTAATTAAGACTCATACATGTGGCATCTAACCATATTCATCTTAACCATAACTAGTCAAAATGACTTCACATGAACTGGTTAGGGAGTTGTTCAATTGCAAGAAAATCTTATGTAAGTACACGAGACACAATTGAAGCAAAGATGATTTGATTCACTTGAATCGGTTCATGAACTTTATAGCCACGGTTTGTAAACTGCATTTATTAGTGTTTATAAATAAGTTCAAAAAAAATCATCTTTTGATATAACCTCACTCAAGTTCGCAAACTAGGTTCGCGGACTTAAGTTACCGGGCAGAGTTTACAAACTCCAGCAGAAATTCTCGGGTATGAGAACTTCGCCGGTTCGCGGACTTAGTTTCACGCAAATAGTTTGTCAGATCCAGCAGAAATTCTCGGGTTGGAGAACTTCAGCAGTTCGCGGACTTGGCTCACGCCATTCTTCCGGTTCTCTTGATCAACAAAGTTCGCAAACTTTGGTTCAAGGAATAGGACTTGTAGATAAATGTGTTTCCACAACCTTGTTTATGTCCATCATTGGTTATATAATCTAAACTCTCATTCCAATCATTGAAACATTCTTATAGGACGTTATATAGTTGTTATTCACAAACCATTTCTTGCCAAAGCCATTTTCAAAGTGATTGAAACATAACATGACTTACGTCACTTGGTAAAGATGAACTTGGTTAAAGCGAATGCTTACCAACACATATTTTGAGGAATATGTAAGCGAGATAAACTCAGCTCGAAACAATAAATTGTTCCACATATTCAGAAATTTCCCAACATAATATGTGCGCCCCAATTTTTTTGTAATCTTCACCGCATTTATTAGGGCTTCTTGGTGAGGATGCACTTCCAACACAATTAGGTTGTGTTGAGGTGAACAAAATCTTGCTCACCACAGGTATTTAAAACAAGATCAAACATGGAATCTAGGAATTTAACAACTTCCTTGGAACTTTCAATAACTGCTCCATACCTTTTTAAGATGTTATCCCTTGTCGAACTCTTGTCTACTTGTTGCTTTATTGATCTTCTTTGGTACCCATTTCTGAGTATCTTTTAGAGCAACGTATTTCCTTTTCTCCCCAATATAATTACGAAACTTCTTGGGGGGAATACTGAAAGAACTGATATTATGAGATTCAGTTTTTCTCCAGTTAAGAACATCAGATCTTGTCATCCTTACAGAATCAGATCTGGTATTATACCGTTTAAGAAATCTGCAATTCCTTTGCAAGTGACCTGGTTTTACACAATAAAAACAATGTTTAGTAGAATGGAAAAAGTTATGTTTAGTATTACCTGAATGTGTATGTGCTTTATTTGGAGCTTGCCAGGATTTCCTCTTTTCGCCATCCGTAGTTGGTAGAGATACTTTACTTTTGTCAACCGTGGAAAGTTTTGGTTGAGAAGAAACTTTATCTTTGACAAATTTTACCTATTTGCAAATACTAGGAGCGCCTATTCCTTCATAGCCAAATCCTCGTGTATCACGATGAATTCTACATGCTCCTAATATTGAGGTTAATTTATCTGAGCTGCTATTTCAAGACAAACTCTCTTTTAAGCTCGAGTTTTCTTCTTCCAAACTTTTGACCTTCTCAAGCGCAATAACTAGATCTTTCTTGGATGATTCATATTGAACTTTGAGATCTTCTCGTTCTGAATCAAATAACAAGTTCATCTCAATGTTTTCTAAGTTATCTAGCTTTGCTTGAAGAATAATTTCCAGATCACGACCTTCAGCAATTTCTTCTTTAAGCTTTCGTATTTCGTTGAGATAATCTCTTGCACCACTAGAATCAAGTTGGTCTTGCAAGTCTTTATTTCGACTATGAAGTCTGTCATATTTAACTTTCTCACTGAAAATGGTGTTTTCATCTTCCGAGAGTTTTTTATGACTTTCTTTAAGAAGGTTATTAGCAACTGGATCCACATGGAACACTTCTTTGTCAGAATCAGAATCAGTATCCGCAAGAATTTTTTCAAAAGCTAATGCAACCTCGCCAGCCAACTATTGGGGATTATAAAATTCAGGTCCATCATCAAGAGTAGGCAAATCTGCTGCATATGCCGATTGTTTACGGCTCCAGCTAGGACATACTGAAGACAAGTGCCCGAAACCACGACAGTTATAACATTGTACATCATCATTAGGAGATGTTGCACCTTTAGAAAAACTCCTTTTCCTGTCTCTCAAGAGTTTTCTAAATTGTCATGGAGTAACATCCTTAGTATCTGGCGAACCAGATTTATCCTTAGAGGATTCAGAATTGTTTGCAACTTTAAGAGAAATCACCTCTTTTCATGTGTGTTCATTATCAAAGATCTTTAGCTTTCCAGCAAGAGTATTTATGGAGAGTGTAGAAAGATCGTTTCCTTCTTCAATGACTTGTTTCTTAGACTCGTATCTTGATGGTAGAGACCTGAGAATTTTGCACACAATATCTTTCTCCGGAATAGTTCTTCCGAACGAAAATGAGGAGTTAACTATTTGAGAAAGCCTTTGGTTAAACTCATCAAAGGTTTCATCATCAGACATGCGAAGGTTTTCCCAGTCAGAAGCTAGATTTTGAAGCCTTGCTTCTTTTATGCAGCATTCCCTTCGAATACGGTTTCTAAGATATCCCAAGCCTCTTTAGACTTATTACACGTAGTAACGTGGTGCTGAAGATCTGGGGTAATGGCATGGATGATAGCATTTAATCCATCAGAATTTTTCTTTGCAGCAAGAATCTCAAGATCCTCGTAATCACCAATATCCTTTACAATAGTTACACCGTCTACTGTAACTAATGGAGGATTATAGCCATTAACAATACGAACCCATGATCGAAAATCTCGCGCTTGAATAAAAGAACGCGCAGCAATTTTCCACCATAAATAGTTTGTGCCATCGAAGACTGGCGGTACATGTACAGAGATAGCACTTCTGTCCATAGAATCAGATTGCTACATACACAGACTTATGAGGTCTTAGCGTGTTTGCCTGCTCTGATACCAATTGAAAAAGCGGGGGTCTAACAACCATACCCAATATTTCGTTTGGCAATCTGAATAGACAAAGTCCAATATACTTTCAAGAGAATCAACTAGACATTAGACTCAATTTATAAAAAGTATATAAAATTTTTTTATATCTCTATCTCTTAATTCAATCCGCAATCAGCAAATAGGGATTTGCGAGCCCGATTGAATATAAGAGGATTAACTTGAACGGTACCAAAGACCAATGTTCAAGTTTCAATCAATTCGCTCAACAACCCTAAGGCCGGATACAAGAAATGATTGATCTTAACGTACAACCTGTGATATTTCTATTATATAAATTAAATATAATGCGGAAAAAGAATAACACAGACACCAGAATTTTGTTAACGAGGAAACCGTAAATGCAGAAAAACCCCGGGACCTAGTCCATAATAAACACACACTGATTATAAGCTATTACACCAATTTCCTACTACCTATTCGGACTAGATGTAATACCTTCTTAAGCACTGTAGAACTCCTAGCAAAATACCGATTCTCTTTAGAAATTATTCAAACAAATCTTTTAGAAGAACCCGAGGCTCTCTATAGAAGATACCACAACAAGATTGATACGATTCGATATTTTGATTGCACAAAACACCGGTTTGATTTCCCTTTAGATATGAATCAAGGTTTTGGAAATCTTGTGTTAATTTTGATAAAAACAATTACTAGGTAAAAGTAATATCAAAATAAACTTGTAGATTAGGGATTATTATACTCTTCAAAAATAGGAAGAGAAACCTAATAACTCTACAACAAGAATAACTAGAATAAATCTAGAGATATCTTGTTTAAAACTTCTCAAGGATTTTACGAGATGCCTCAATATAAGTTTTTGTTTATAGTCTCCGATTTCGACTAACAAGTGTTGGTATGATCAGAAACTGAAATCTATCAAAACCTAGGGTTTATGATCAACAACTCTTGAATGGTTTTATATCAGAAGAGAAAACCTTAGAATAGACAAGAGGTGAAAAACCTAGATTACAAGTTGTATAATCAAAGACTTTATCTCACTCTTGTTCACGGAGAATAGAAAACATGGAAACAACCTGCAAAGCTTACGCCTATTTTCCAAAAGGGATGAAAAACGTGTAAACTCACGAACCCTTTATTTATAATGAACAATAGCTTGAAATCTAAGCAAAGCTATTTTCCTTTTTCAAGACTCTCCTAAATATGGGAGTATTTCCTAAGTTACAAATATTATGCATAAACAATTAATTAAATAATTAATTAGCAAATATTTATTTATGTGAATAAATTACATTCTATCTTAGGCAGGAATTAAAAGTTATCACAAACACTTTAATATGGTAATCAAATATGTTTGGATTAATAGCCATCTTGCTTATACAAGGAAACATCACCAACTTAACCAAAAATAGCTTTTGGTCACGTAATTGGGCCCAAGTCCATGAACTGTTACAAACAACCCATGAATTGTTTCCTACTAACGAACTTTAATAAATCACTCATAACTTCATCGTTATAACTCGGAATTGAGTGATTCTTCGCTCGTTGGATTCATAAGCTCATTCACTATAACATAAGATTCTTTATAAGAATAAAGGTTATTGTCTCCAAGGTCATGAATCAAATAACCTCAGGTATATATACATAAATGTACATTTACAGTCATTGGAATTGTTCCATAGAGTGAGCATTTATCTTGATAGATTAGAAAGGTAGAATTGGACAAGAATCCAAATGAAATCAATCAAAAACCTTTGTTGATGTAGTACTTGTTGATGTCTTCTTGTAGTTTTCAATCTTCAATATTCATACTTTAAGGATAGCTTCGATTCAACTTCTTATACCTAATCTAGTCCGAAACTATATTTAGTATGCTAAATCAAGAATGCATTTTGGCAACTAAAATTGAAAACTAAATTGACATACCAATGCTAGTGGGTTCAACCGAGTAGTGCTTTAACAATCTCCCTCTTTGTCAATTTTAGTGACAAAACCATTTTACATATGGATTGTACTCGTTAACAGCAAAATCGACAAGCTTAATTTCCTTGGTTCTTCAACTCTGCGTGTGTTCATCATGTACTTGTTGAAGATACATAATAGTATTATTACACATCATCAAAGTTTCATTGTATCACAACTTTGAAAATAATACTACGGTGATATGTATCACTCCCCCTTAGTCAATCATCCATCTCACATGGAAACCACCCCCCTTACACAATGATCCGAAAACCATATGAATTTTTAGTGTGAACTACATATTAATTCTCCCCCTTTTTGTCAATAAAATTGGCAACGGTACAAGAACGGGATCATAATGAAATTTCCGAAAGAGACATTTCATGACTAAAAAGACAAAATACATACCAACTAATTTAGATGCAATCATAAATCCAAGGATAAATGCATTCATCAAGGAGTTTAAAGATACAAGATAACCCCTCTAATATTCCACGACCGCACACCCCTCAAGATATGACCATTAAGCACAAGTTCAAAAGAACTCTCCCCCATTTGATGTCATTCCCGAAAGAACAACATGAGCGACCTTATTCCAGAGATAAGGATTTATTGGGTTTTAGAAACCCTACAAGGAGATACGAGTTAAGAACCGACCATTGAAAGTCTCTCATGAGATCATGTTACTAGAAACAATAGAACTATCTCATGGTAACAATACACAGTATATGATTATAAGACCATGTATTGTGATCATCTTTTCTAAGATACACACTTGTATAAACAAGAAATGATATGCTTAGAAGGAAGAATAACCTTTTCCACAAGGATTTACACCAAGAATGGTTACCATACGAGTATGAAAAAGGTTTTGTTTGCAATAAAAACCAACATCCATGGCATTGATTATTGCTTCTAACCTGTTATTCATAAGAATTTCAATCACAGAATAAGTTAGGTAATTAAGACTCATACATGTGGCATCTAACCATATTCATCTTAACCATAACTAGTCAAAATGACTTCACATGAACTGGTTAGAGAGTTGTTCAATTGCAAGAAAATCTTATGTAAGTACACGAGACACAATTGAAGCAAAGATGATTTGATTCACTTGAATCGGTTCATGAACTTTATAGCCACGGTTTGTAAACTGCATTTATTAGTGTTTATAAATAAGTTCAAAAAAAATCATCTTTTGATATAACCTCACTCAAGTTCGCAAACTAGGTTCGCGGACTTAAGTTACCGGGCAGAGTTTACAAACTCCAGCAGAAATTCTCGGGTATGAGAACTTCGCCGGTTCGCGGACTGAGTTCGCGGACTTAGTTTCACGCAAATAGTTTGTCAGATCCAGCAGAAATTCTCGGGTTTGAGAACTTCAGCAGTTCGCGTACTTGGCTCACGCCATTCTTCCGGTTCTCTTGATCAACAAAGTTCGCAAACTTTGGTTCAAGGAATAGGACTTGTAGATAAATGTGTTTCCACAACCTTGTTTATGTCCACCATTGGTTATATAATCTAAACTCTCATTCCAATCATTGAAACATTCTTAGAGGACGTTATATAGTTGTTATTCACAAACCATTTCTCGTCAAAGCCATTTTCAAAGTGATTGAAACATAACATGACTTACGTCACTTGGTAAAGATGAACTTGGTTAAAGCGAATGCTTACCAACACATATTTTGAGGAATATGTAAGCGAGATAAACTCAGCTCGAAACAATAAATTGTTCCACATATTCAGAAATTTCCCAACATAATATGTGCGCCCCAATTTTTTTGCAATCTTCACCGCATTTATTAGGGCTTCTTGGTGAGGATGCACTTCCAACACAATTAGGTTGTGTTGAGGTGAACAAAATCTTGCTCACCACAGGTATTTAAAACAAGATCAAACATGGAATCTAGGAATTTAACAACTTCCTTGGAACTTTCAATAACTTCTCCATACCTTTTTAAGATGTTATCCCTTGTCGAACTCTTGTCTACTTGTTGCTTTATTGATCTTCTTTGGTACCCATTTCTGAGTAGCTTTTAGAGCAACGTATTTCCTTTTCTCCGCAATATAATTACGAAACTTCTTGGGGGGAATACTGAAAGAACTGATATTATGAGATTCAGTTTTTCTCCAGTTAGGAACATCAGATCTTGTCATCCTTACAGAATCAGATCTGGTATTATACCGTTTAAGAAATCTGCAATTCTTTTGCAAGTGACCTGGTTTTCCACAATAAAAACAATGTTTAGTAGAATGGAAAAAGTTATGTTTAGTATTACCTGAATGTGTATGTGCTTTATTTGGAGCTTGCCAGGATTTCCTCTTTTCGCCATCCGTAGTTGGTAGAGATACTTTACTTTTGTCAACCGTGGAAAGTTTTGGTTGAGAAGAAACTTTATCTTTGACAAATTTTACCTATTT